>NC_048898.1:6364897-6697386 GCF_011077185.1 Oxyura jamaicensis
ACCCCCCCCCCCCCCCCCCCCCCGGCAGTGACTGAAACCATGAGCTTATTTCTGTGATCTAAAAACAGGCTTCTGTAAATGAGAATACAAGGTTTACTGCATGAAATTAGACAGTCTCCTATTGTGCTACATGAGCTCTTTCTTTCCATAGGAAGGCTAGGATTTGGGGTGGAGGGGATGGTAATTCAGTGAAATAAACTGTATGAAGTGATGCCCATGGAATTTGCTGTTTGCCACTGTTTTCATTGTCATAATATTGAAGATAGTCTCATAAAAGTGCATTTTGAGTAGAACCTAATTGTTTTCTGAAAAATAGTTGAAATTATGTCGCATGAGATGGCCAATTTCGGTTCACTATTCTACATGCTGTGAGTGATCAGCTCTTAAATAGCCAGTGTTAATCTAAGTAACATCTCATTTGCTTATTAGGAGCTTTCTGATTAGCTATCAATTAGTATGTCAGAAGATTGCAGTGAAATATTAAACTGGCTGCTGAGGCTACTTAGGTCTTCAACTTAGCAAACGTAGATTGTCTAATATGCACAGCACTTCTGTACAAATTCTTCGTGGGAAGGCAGCAGCTTGAATCTAAAAAGAGATTCTTTTTTAGTTGTGCAATTAAATTGAAGCTAATAGTGTGTTCTGCTGTTATTGAGAGACTGGAGATGTAGTGAATTAAAATGAGGAAAAGGGGAAAAGGCACGGATCTTCAAACAAACCAACCAAGACAACTTAAATCACATAACGTACTAGAAATGGAATCTTGTTAAATAAGGAGCATTATATGCATGTGTTAGATGCTACTGGAAGCGAAGTTAGTGCTTTTCCTTTGTAATTTTTATCCGCAGATGCTTTTTTGTTTGAATAGTGCTCGTTAAGATGGTTATGCTATTTCAGCAATAGCTTTTAAAATATTAGTCAGGTTTTAAGTCTCACTGTAAAAGCCAACAATAAGATATACTACTGGCTAGTATATGGGTGTCTCTAGTGGCACTTCTGATGATTTAGGTGATCTCTCAGAGGACTTCCTGAGACAGCGTGTTTTTTCCTGAATGTGTGACCTGAGCAAAACCTGAGCAAACCAAGTTCTCATTAAGTCCTCTATGGGATGAGATGAGAAAGTGTGGCTTGTGCTCGGGATAGAAAAATGAAGTAGTTCCAAAGTCTTGGAGTTCAGGCTCTGATTTTTGTGCTCTACTCTGTGTGTATGGAGGAATAGAGAGCTAAGTCCTGGGCATGGAAGAAAGAATTGAGGATATCTGCCACCAATTAGTGTGCAGCTATTTAGAGACAGTTCAGAAAAATGGATGACATCTCTAACTTTGCTTACAACCCCAGCAGAAGTGATCAGCTCAACAGTGGTGAGAGAAAATACTCTGCATTCTGAAATTGTTACACTAGCTGAAGACATGCATACATGTGGCAGAGGAGCAATGCTTTGAAGCTCATCTGCAGAATGCTGCATGTGCCAAAGGCAGCGTAAATAGGATTGGCATCTCTAGTTCCAGCCAGTAGTGGTTGTGGTGTGCACACTTCCAACACTGGATTTTAACCCTTTCTTAAGGTGAAGCCTTGATAAGGATAAATATTGAGGAATAATAAACTTGCAGGTGTCACGCTCAAGGAATTACTAAGCTGGATTGTGGAGGCATCCTTTTATCTATGAGACAATATGATCATGAATGTTTTGTTGTTGCTGCAGAGATAACCCTGAAAACAGCAAGGATGTGACTTCTGTCTGGTAGCTGACTGCAGCATCCATTCTCTTGTTTCTGGAGCCAGCATTGCTCCTTTGAACTATGTAGACAAGCTGAGGTCTTCAGTACTTTTAGCATGTAGCTGGGTCAAAACTGGTGTAGATCTGCTTACATATGCTTCAGCTCTCTTGAAAGCAGTGTACAGGCAGCAGGATGTGGCATAGGTAACAAAGGTTGACACAAATTGCACAATCATATTAGCATAGGTGGGAGGTCGTTGCACATCTTGAGAGGGACAGCTCCAAAAACTGATAACGTTTTCTGCTGTTTCTTTATGTCTTTAAATGTATGTTTTCACAAAGGAATACTCTGAATAAAAGGCAATTTTAAAATGGAAATAGGAAAGGACTGTGTGTGGAAATGTCTGGCTGTAGGACTCAATGTATTGGATGTGACCTGCATAAATTAAATATTATGCAATGCCTTTATCCTCTAATAAGTGGGAACCCAGAAATAGAAATATGAACATTGTCCCTGCTAACCACTTGCAGAGAGTTCTCCTTTAGCCTAAGTGTTGGACAGTAATGAAAGGAAGCTGTTCCCTTTGGGTATCAAACCCTTTATTCAAAATGTAGTTCAGCAATTGAGCTGAAGGAGAATATCCATTAGCAACCAGTAATAGCACTTGTATCCCCTTTGCTGGATTCTAGCTACTAAAAGCCAAGGCATTAAAATGCTACAGAAGCCTGTGTTGCAATGGGGCTAGGTACATCATTTAAACATTTAAAATGTACCAGTTCTGAGTGATAAAGAGCACCTCAGAATTCATACGTCAACTGAAGGCGATGCTACCAATTTACAGGGTAAATAGGAGTCTTATGTAGAATGTGAAAATTTATCCAAAGGAATTACTAATACATCGATACTTCTTTTCTGTATTTTGGTTAACTGGGTTAAAGTATGTGACAGGACTAACCTGAGCCCCTAAGCCTCTCATCTGACTGCAGCACAAAGAATGTGATGTGTCAGCAGGGAATGCGACTGGGACGTGCGTCCCTAAGGACAGGTGTCCTGCAGAAGAGTGTGACATCTCCCAGTGGTGTTACGCTACTGGCTGTTATTTCTGAAATGCAGAAGGAGTAAGTCAAACCATTGGCTAGCGTTTTTAATCTCTTAAAAATTCAATTCTACCAACAATACTAATAAATATTTTGCTTCATCTGAATCACCACTGAAAAACAAGTATTTTTCTCTCTTTTTTCTTTTTAAAAAAGTAGAACTTCATAAGCCTGTTATCAAATCAGTCTTACTGTTAGATTGGCAAAGTTTTTATATGTGGCTGTGTATTGTTTTGTTCAAGCTATAAAGCCCCTACTGTTTTGTAAGTCTATCTCACCAGAACCATTGACTGGAAGCCATATAATACAGTGTCTCAGAGAATATAGGAATTTCTGCTTCAGTGTGAGAGACTGAATGGACTCCTATTGCTGAAAGTATTTATATCTGTTTGCATATTATTAATTAGTACTTACTAGTCACCACGCTCCTGACCGTAGTAATGCTCCTGCTGCTGCTGTTGGCATCGTTTGATTCTCTTTTGGCAACTTGTTAGACCAAGTAATTCTGTCTCACAAAAGGTCTTTCTTATTGGCTGCCTGATATATTGGCCAGGCAGGTTTTGTTGAAGAATGTGTGGAAGCTTGGTAGGTCCCCAAATCTTTGTCCATGAGATCTTCTGTTTATTTTCTCATTGATATTACAGTTTGACCAGTATTCACTGGCACATTTAAGAGTGGTAACAGGTGTTCAAGGTAATGGGAGGCATGGTATTTCTAATTCCTCCTCATCACAGAGAAAATAATAGAGTAGATCTTGATTGTGGTGCCTAACCTGAAGCCAAATTCTCTAAAGCTGGAAAGTGATTAAATTTCTTTCCTCAAAAATGCTATTTCACACTGTTTGAAAATGAAGTCTAATATCTTCAGGTCTTTCATTCCAGATTTAGAGGTGTCTTTTCGTAAATACCAACCTAAAATCAGTATTGCACAAAGTGACATACACAACTATATGTACCTGAGTTTGCATTGAAGAACTTAGTTACCTAGACATGTGCACGCACAAGTATTGGAACACCATTCAATAGAATAACTTGCACTGAGATCCTTTGCCTTAACCATCTGCAGCTCTGTATTTCTGTGGGACCAGGATGTTGTACATCTGTATTCTGTCACTGTTTATTAGATAAGACACACAAGCAGCTGCGGAAAGAACTGTGTGTTATAGTACCGTCATTTACAGAAACTTCAATGCAGCCTTAGAGTAAATGGATGAGAAAAACGAATCATGAAAGAAGAATCCAATCTATTAAAAATGAAATCATTCAGAGGACTCCTTGTACCTTATGCTGGTTATGGAAAGTACAGATATATTCCTCTCCTTCCCTGTCACCCCTCACTGCAAATCTGTAACCCAAATCTCTCAACTTCCAATTTGTCAGAAAAGGTTTTGTGAAACTCCAAACGAGGTAATGCTTTGGAGCCTTGGTTATTAAGTCTATTGTCAAAGTGACCCTTTTTTCCTAATGCTAATTTTGGGGAATGTGGAAACGAACATTCCTGTGGAGTGTAAGAAACATGGTTAAGACCTAAAAAACCAAGGTATTCTTATCCTTCTGGCTGCTACAGAGATGCAAGAAATTTGTTGCTCCATAGCCTTGCTTACAGTACCAGTGTTCCAAGAGTTAACAGTCTTGGTTTTGTCTAGCCACAACTTTGCAGTAACCAGAATCTTGGATGTGTATACAAGAAGCTAATATAAGCATTTCATTGCTTTATATGTTTTACCATACAGCTGCTTCATATCTTTTATCATGTCCCTGTCACAACTTTTTAACTATTGGATTCATTTATCTTATATGCCAGCGATGGAGAAAAGCTCCAGTTCTTATCAGACAGATGTTCATGCTAACTAGTTAGTAAAATTCATGTTATGCATATTGATGTGCTATGGATATGTTTTGCTCCCCTCTGTACATCTTCATAGTACCACAGGCATTACATTTTCACACTTCTGCTCAGACTGCAGAAAATACTGATTGCTGAACTATTGTTTAGCTGTGTCTTGGGTTTCTCATGATTTCCATTATGCAAATTGCAAAGATACAACGATTATCCTTCATATTTTTTTCTAGTCCTTTTGAAGCATTTCTTCCAGTTCCATGGAAATTCAGTGCCTTAACTGGTCTGCATTTTTTTTCTCAAATCTAATGTGCTGAATAGACTATTTAAACAAAACAACAACAAAAAAACACACCCTGTAATAACTGCCAAAGCAACATATGTGAGTGACATGAACAGTATTGTAGTAAGCAGCCAGTTACACTGCTATCTTAATTCATCACTCAGTATGGGAGTGACAGTTTAGCATATGGCCAATCTTTTCAGATCCTGGTTTGATGTTTTGGATATATCTAGGATTATTTAGTTCTTCCATTTGGGAATTGGATTCTGTATGTAAAGCAGTTTCTCCTTGAGCATTTTGATTGTTTTCTGGTGATGTTCTGACTTCGTGAAGTCAGGGCCATGACTGAATTAAAGGTGCTCCTTCTACATTGGGAGAGAATGGCAAAATGGAAACGTGAATCATTCACTAGGGATTGTGAAGACCTCTTCAGGTACATTAAAGATGAATTGTTGAATGATCAGTGTAATGTTTTGCATAACTTAAGAATTAAGACCAGAACGTAATATTTACTGTTTGTTTAGAACTGTAGCCAAATAATTGTTGAACTGGAAGTCTGTTTGTTTTTTATGATGGGAAATTTTAATGAATTATTGTACAATGCTATTAGCTGTCCTTTTTCTTGCCCTGTTTATTACTGCAATGTTTTGTATTAAAGTTAGGTCTTTGAATACAAATTTGAGACTTGTGATGTGAAAGTATTTTATTCTTCATTACTAGGATTATTGGATAGAATGCTTTTTCTTGGGAAAGGAGTATCTCTGAACTATTTGGCTTTTCATATAATACACAGAATTAGCTGACCTCTATGTAGATATTGTTAATAATTCATTCTGAATTACATGTTTAAAAAGATCATTACATTCCCACTGACAAAAGAACAAAAAGAGCGTGCACCCCTTGAGCTTAGTTTCTCACAGGGATTTTACGTACCTTTAAAAATAATAGAATATGATGTAGGTGGTTCTTTTTCAGTGGGACTGTTTCTATAGTAAGGTGGTTGTTTTGCTTAGTTTATAGTCTGGGCAGTTTGTGACAGCAAATGATACAGTTCTGAGTAGATTCTGTGATTCTATGTGCTGTATTCACTAACAGAAAGCAGAGATATGGCAACAATTTAAAGCTTAGCTTTTTTTTTTTTTTTTTTTTTTTTTTTTTCCCCCCGTAATGGCTTTGGAAATCAAGCACCTCAGAGTGGGTGACTATTCTGGGAAGGCATCATTTATTAAAAATAAATAAATAAATATTTTTTTCTTGACCTGAGTTGAGACAGGTGGACTTTGTTGTGTCCTCCTCCTCCTCAAAAAAAAAAAAAAAAAAAAGGACAGTGTTTCATAATATTGACAGGTTCTGCTTCCTGCTTTTGAATCTGAAGAACTGGAGAATTGGGTAGTCCTAACTCTGTGGAGATCCAAGAAAGTTTCTGGAAAGCTGTGTCATAACTCCGTGACATCTGCTTGGCCTCTTTCCTTCACCCTGCCAAGAAGTCATCTTTTACCTGGTCGTGTCTCTGACTACTTTCCTCACTGAAAAGCATTTGGTCAAGGATTGTAATGGGTGGCATCTAGAATGTGAAACTATACCAAGATGCTTAAAACTGGTGTGCTGATGAAAAACACAGGCTGTCTCTGTTCTTATTTTCCAAGTAGATGAAGCAGGTTTCTCTGCTTATTTTTTTTTCCAGACTTCATCCTGCAGGTTTTCCTGGCTATCTGTAGGCTTTGGCAGAACTGAAGGAAAAGCTATCAGAAGTTATGGGATGATCCTGTGCTCTTTCAGTGCTTTGCAGGCTTTTGGTTTGCCATTTCCTTCTGTCTCAGGATTCTTCAGTCCCTTTTCCATGGTTTGCAAAGAACTTGATCTTTTCCTTCATGGTAATGTGTGGATCTGTTTAGAAAAAAATGTTTAGAACACATTTCTGGGATACGTTGACTTTTTTTACGTAGGTTAAAAACAATTTGTTTGTGTGAATCCTTGTGAGATACAATGAGACAACTGAATTCTGTAGGATATGAAATGTATGTTGTGACATCAGTCAGTTGTGGGATGTAAAACATGTATTGTAACTTCATCCTTCTGATGATGCTGATATTCCACATTGTGTGTGTTTGTAAGGTGCAGGATGGGTATTCCTGAGACCTTCGTTACAAAGCAATGATGGTCTTTGGAGTGGTGCACAGCAGACCCCGCATATCATGTGTTCTCATGTAGACAGTTTGTACTACCATGCAGATTGTTTTGCCTATCAGTTTTAATTATTTTCTATTTCTTTGATTTTTAGGTATACCACAGATTCTACCCTCCAGAAAGCCCTAGAAAGGTAAAAACTTTAAATTCTACTTTTGTTCATTCTCTGAGTTTATATGTCAGTTTTTTTCTATCTCCCAACGACGTTAAACAATAATATTAATCAATGGGAAAAATTCATACTGTAAAATCTTCAGAGGTGTCTTATCTTCTTGAACACTCCATGAGAACGTGTTTATCTACCATTTTGCACTTTTGTCTTCACTTGTTTTGGAGTCTCTTCTAATTGATCTGTTTCGGTAAGCATCTGTGTTGCTGTTGTGCACTTCTTCAATGTTCCATATTATAGATGTTGCTTTGTTTATGTAAGCAAATAAACAGTAACTCTTCAAACATTATATGAAAAGTATTACTTTTTAGCATAGCCAATTTTGCATGTCTTTGACATGACAAAGCTTCTTGACTAAGAGCTTTTCCTACAGAACTTGCTTATTCCTAACAGACTAAAATCCTCTGTCAGTCATTAGAGCTGTGCACTTGTGGTTGAATGTGATTTGGGTCAATGTCACAGAATCACAGAATCACAGAATTTCTAGGTTGGAAGAGACCTCAAGATCATCGAGTCCAACCTCTAACCTAACACTAACAGTCCCCACTAAACCATATCCCTAAGCTCTACATCAAAACGTCTTTTGAAGACTTCCAGGGATGGTGACTCCACCACCTCCCTGGGCAGCCTGTTCCAATGCCTCACAACCCTTTCAGTAAAGAAGCTCTTCCTAACATCTGACCTAAAACTCCCCTGGCGCAACTTTAGCCCATTCCCCCTCGTCCTGTCACCAGGCACGTGGGAGAACAGGCCAACCCCCACCTCTCTACAGCCTCCTTTAAGGTATCTGTAGAGAGCGATAAGGTCGCTCTCTAAGGATAATGTCCTTACAAAATAATCAGGAATGCGGACCTCCTTGAGGTAAATCCTTGCCAGTTGGATGTTCTATTCAGCACTTTAGTGAGAAAGTAAAATGCACTGTACTCTTACGTATTAGCGGTGTATGGTGTTGGCATGAATCAGTTCCCTTTCCTTCTAAATTACCACCTGAAACCTGCATAAGAAATTTACAGTCTCCAAATTTTACGATCTTTGTAGAACTTCCCCTAATTCCTTGGTCATGAATTTAGTAATAGTCTGTGTACACTGTTGTCTGATGTTGTATCAGGTTAGAACAAGGTGAACAAAATAACCAGATTCCAGGAAGCTTGGGATAGGAATAGTTCTTCTCTTATTTCATTTTCCATCTGTGTTTTTCCTCGTTGGGTATCATTTCTCTCAGATATGGTTGTTCACAAATTACAAGGCAAGATGTTGCACAGAGAATAATTTCTTTCAAGTCAGTCTTCTGATTATTGTATTGTAACTGGACAGAAGTTTTTCCTTGTCATTACCGTCATCAGCTGAAACAAACGTGTGCACTGGTGATGCTGTAGTCAGATATTTAAAGACCTGTGATATCATCTAATCAGATGGTTGCATTGACTGCCTATCTCTGCTTTGTCTTTATTCCTGTAGCATGTGGAAATTCTGCTCTTTAGATGTATGGAATTGCTTAATTGCACAGATGCCTCTTATTGTTCACTTACATTCCATTTCCGTGGTGTTTGTCTTTTTTTTTGAATAAAACAAGCCACATTTGACAGAACCGTCTTCTACTTCAGTTTCGTATTTGCTGGAACTCGTGATATGCAGAAATTCTCTAATAACGAAAACAAAGGCTCAATGTACAAGTCTGTCACCCAATTTTTCATAGTATGTTTTTGTTCTGTTTGAAATACCAAGGTATAATAAGTACTCTGAATTTTGCTGTTACAAGCATTGTATGTTGCCTTCAAAGCTACTGTGATTCAGCTGAAAAAGACATGAACTGGTCCTGAAAATGCCATCATCTTGGTAGAAAATAAACATTTTCAGTCGTACTAGTATCTTCCAGGAGTCAACTATGCTGTCCTTGTGCATGAGGCCCATGTGTTTGGTACCTGCTGAGCTCTGTTACAATATACAGTTCCTATTTTTGTTCCCTTAAAGGTTTAAAGTGAAGGGCTTAATTACAGAATCACTTAAAATGCTTAAAGTGCAGTGCCTACTTAAAGGAATGAACACGGATGAAATTAAACCAATGTATAAGTTACTGTATGTCTTAATACCAGAGACAAATAGTTTTCCTTTAAAATGTAATCAGAAATAGTTAACAAACTCTGTTTTTCGTTTTGATGTGATGAAGGAAAAGCTGAATGTAAAAACATTATAAATAAGGTGAAGCTTAAAATCTAGGATGGAAAAAACACTTTCTTTACATTGTATATTTTTAAACTGTCAGTCCTTGTCTGAAAATGTAATTGCTTTCTCTTCTGCTTGACATTAAGGATGTTCTTTTTATTGTTGTTCAGAAGGTTATTTCTTACCATTATAGCTTTAACTTGTCATGACTCAATCCAAATTCCAACATTTTACTTATTTCAAGAGCTTTGAACAAGCTGATGTTTGAGACGAAAGCTTTTTTCATTACTTAGATTACATATTTGTGTGGGATGAGAATCAGATGGCAGCATTTTAGAAATCTAGTTCACCATTTCAGTCTTTGTGCCAGTTATCTGTCTGGTCAGGACTTTGATATAAAGCCTTGGAAATTAGAGGTGGCATCTGTAGGCCTTTTTGTTTAAAGCTAAAGTGAGTTAATAGAAATAGCCAGAAGTCAGGACTGGGAGGGGGCAAGAAACAAACTCCGAAGTTGAGATTCTCTCAGCTGGAATACAATGGCATGATATTCAGGCAGGAGCGTGCAGCATGGTGCATGCGAAGTTGTTGCAGGAAAAACAGTCTTTACAGAAATTATGTAGAATTAGCAGGTACGGTTAACTGCATTGTTGTATGGTGTTTGCTAATCCAAATATATGCAATGCCAGACTCTGGAATTTGGGAGGTGCAAAGTTTTCCTTTAACCTTGCACTTAGCAGATGATGTAGGAATAATTGAGGATTCTGACTTGTCTGTGCAGTGATTGCTCTTCTATGAGCATCATGCCAAAGGTAATTTACTTGAATTAGAATCCATGACATGCCTTTTCTGGTTGTTTTTCTTTCACAAAAAGTATCAAAAACAGTTAATCTATCAGCCACCATGGACAGAGAAAATAATTTTCTAGATTTTCTCAAGGGGGAAAAAAGATAATCAAGGGATTATGGTTTACTTCTTCATAACACATCCAAACCTCTCTCCATATATATGTAAACTGTCCTTTTTGTCTTGCAAAAGTTTGAGTCAGATACATGTGCACTGGGATAGGTGAAGTACTTTAGATGCAATGTGCCAAGTGGTAGAATGGGAGAACATTCCAGAACTGTGACTTTAAAAAACACAACATAATTGGGATTTCTAATTTAACTTTTGTCTGCAGTGTAAATCTAAAAGTTGATAACTATGGGAGGAAGAAACTTTTTCTTTTTTCTTCTGGAATACAAACCAGTCAGCTACTACAGCTATTTTTGGCAGTCTTGCTTTAGCTAAGACTTTAGCTTTAGCTAAGAGCCTATTGCACACTGTTCCTTCTAGAACATTTTAATAAATACTTAAATCACAATAAGGAGTCTGAGCAAGACAGATTGTTCTTTCAAGATTTAGTTAGATCTGTTTTGCCTTACTCTGTGCAGATAGACAATAAAACAGTAAATAGAAAGTGACAAAAACCCTCAGTAACCAACTGCCATCATGATAGTAGTAACTATCGATTATATCAGCAATCAGTAAAATTCTACATATTTCAGTTCTCTTATCAGTGACCTGTTTTTCCCCATGTATGCCATCTGATTTTTTTCTTTAAAGTTATCTCAATTCTATTGGAATTTACCTCATTCACAATGTAAGAATGTAAGAATAAAAGACTCAGACTTTAGCCTGAGTCAATTCCTAAAGGATTTTTTTTTTTTTTTGTAGAAAGAACATTAACAACTAAAACCCAACTTCCTTGCTACTTATGTCTTTCTCAAAAAAAAAAAAAAAGTTTTGAATTTCTTACGTATTTACAAGAAAGTTGGTGGGTTTGTTCTCCCTTCCTGCTTGATGCAGCAATTTCGTATTGCAAAGTACCAGAGAGGAGGTTTGAGTTCTGAATATTGTATTTTCCTGGCTTCAGAAGTTACAGGCCAAAACGATGCCTCGGCAAAAGATGGCAAGAGCTTTTGGGCTCATCTCCAAATTTCCATTATGCAATGGCTTTGTTACATCTGTACAGCACCTGTTGGAGCAGGGGTAATAAATGAATCCTCAGTTCAAGCAACGGCCACTCACAGAAGTGGTCAGCTAAGGACAGAGAAAACTATCAGACTTGAGTAGCCCTTATCTTTAGCAACATATAGAGATCACTCAAAGGATGGAGCAAAGAAAATGAGTGAAGTTATGTGCCTGTAGTTTCCTGGGTGCCACTTTGAAGCAGTCTTATAAGAAATGACAATGGCTTTGTACTTCTCCTTTACAGAAACTGTGTGGTTTTCTATCATCCTGCCAGTAGCAGAACTGCCTGTTCTCCCTGGGGCACGAGACATGGGATTCTTCTGTCTGAGCAGAAAGAAGCAGTTTTAACAGGAGATGTGAACTTTAATTGGGAATGTTCTTCAGTCGGGTCAGGATGGAAGGTTTTCATCCACTCCAATCCCTCAAGATAAGGGTGGGGAAAAAGAGTCTCATACAACAGTATGAGGCATTGAAGGGGTATGCTCCAGAAGAGTTCAGTACAGAGAACGAACCAAAATACCAGATCCTTTATTTTCCAGGAGCCTGGAAGATAGAAAACATAGGGTAAAAGGTACTGATTAAGCTGTTTAGAAACTAATAATGGGAAAGGTTACAAGTAACCATGCTGGGTTAAGTGAGGGTGGATTTTGAGAAAGACCTTGAAGGCTGAAAACACATGGGAAGAAATAAATCGGGGAACATAACAGACTAGAAATTGAAAAAGCAAATATGAAAAGATGGTAAAAGACTCCTAAGGAAAAAACAACTGGGCAGATGTTATGTGCGTGAGAATGCATTATTTGTGACGTTATGCAGAACGTGACAGAGGCTGAGGTGTAAAAGTTGAAAGTGAGCAGGTATTCACCTGTGCCTGGAAAGGAATGAAACAGTAGGTCTAAAAGGGAAGTCTTGAATCTATCAAAATTGTAAAGGTGAAGAGGGGGTTCAGTGGCAAGAACCAAGAAGCTCTCCAAGATGGATGGAGAAATGAAGACTGGAAATCACAAAGTGTCTCATGGTAAAATGGGTGAACATCGCAGAACTGCCATGAGCACTGATCCTAGAGGCTGGTATGTGCGCAGAAGGCTAAGTCAGATCTACAACCAAGGTGGCATATGGAGGGAGCTGATTTCTATACAGAAGGCACATAGAATAGGCAGGTGAGAATGGAGGAGTCTATTCAAAATTTGCTGGCTGGTATGAAGCTTCAGTTTTGCTGAGAAATTTGCTGGCTGGTATGAAGCTTCAGTTTTGCTGAGACAGAACATTGCACCCAAATGAGGAAGCATTGGATTAAACAGTGGAGGAGAGAGCAAGGAATAACTAACTCATTTAAAGGGAAAATTATAGGTAAGGGGAGTGAAATGGAGGAACCTCAAATGAAAAAACTGACAAATAGCAAAGTTACTTTTAAACTGCTTTTGAAAAGAATAGCACGTGTACTATGCCACAGAAGAAAAATTAGATGGCAATTCTAACTCCTTGTGCATAAAATGGAATTGGATAAGTGTAATGAAGTGAATAAAATTTTACTTCCGGAGTAATTCCTCTACCCATGTTTGGCATGATTGAATGAATCAGTATATAAGCTGTCAAAGTGAATACTGCTCTCCATCTTTAAATTATGAAAAATATTCACAACTTAAAATTGTGTTTGCTAGCTGATTTTTGCAACTTGAAAATGAATTGTTACATAAATTGGAGCTATTTCAGTGCATTCAAAAATGCTATGTATGCTGAGTGTACTTCGGTGTTTTATGTTTTTCAAAAAACATGTTGATAATGATGTCTCTGTGAAGCATTTAGGACATACCCTGGAGTTTAATACTCAAATGGTGTTAATTGGTTCACTTGGTCAGCCACTAATTCTTTGAAAAAAGTCCTAAGTACAACATTTCTAGCTAACGGTCGTTATGACTTGCATGTCGTGGTAATTAATGAAACTTAAACTGCTTTTCTGGCTATCAGAACTGTATAAATAGAAGCTGAAACTTAGTCTGAAGAACAAGGCCATATGCAGATAGCGAGGTGTGAACTTTATTAAAGCAGCATATGGAAATCTGTTCCTGCTAATGCCTCCTGTTATCCGAACAAGTATTGCCATTTCTGTTGAATACTCTTGTGAATACTTTTTTTTTTTCAGCAAGAAGATGCTGCAAGTATTGCCATATAAATAATGTGGAGATGGCATGAGGATGATGTGCAAGGATTTGTCCTGAGAAAACAATAGAGCACTTGACTGCTGAACTAGAAGATAATCTTTGAGCAAGAATGCTAGTTTGTGTGGCACATGAAGATATCAAGAATGTGGGATTATTTTTCTTGCAATGATCCCATAGAATTATTTTGAGGGCTTCACTAGTAAGTAGTGAGCCAAGTGAAAAGTAATACTAAAACAAATCGCCTTAAGGTCACAGTCAGAGCTTTCAGTCAGATTTTTGTTGCAGGTTTTTCTCCTACTTAGAACAAGAGCATGTATTTAAACATAACCTTTTACCTAAGGTTTTTTTTTTTTTTTTTTTGACACCTCTCCTTGTTTCTGGTGAGATCAAAGCTATTATTGAAGGCATACTTCTCTTGAGAATTTTCAGGTTAATGATAATGTAGCTCAAAAAAGTGAACAGATCAGGAAAAATAGGGAAATTAATTTAGGAACTTACTCAATTTGTCATTATTATAGTGAAAATGTTATCTGTAAGTCACTTTTTATGATTGCAGTCTATTGCAGTCTGGATGGAAGGATCATTTCTAAGATACTTTCATGGCTATAATAATTCACCAATTTTGAGCTTGAAAAACATTGTGCTAATTTTCTATATTTAAATTTTTAGAAGAGCAGTATTGTATTTGAGGAAATTATACCTGAAAGTTGACTAAATGTATTTTTAATTTGTGAAGCTAAATATTCAAAAAAAAGAGAGAAAAAAAGAGGGCATTTATAATTGTAGTGGCAAGTGTGTATATGAACTGCACATGAATTGAAATGGAGAAGATGGTGGCCCTGAAAAATTCAGTTTAACTGTTTTTTTTTTTTCAGAACTCAGTCTATGTTGGTGCTGAAAAAAATGTAACAAACTGTTATATGTTGGTGTTGAAAACAATGCTAGTATTTTTCTTTATGCTATCATGTGGAGGACGTGTACCTGTGAATTACTGTTTATTCAATTTTGACTAGAAAGCTGCAAATTTTACGCAATGTTGCTCTAGACACACTTCTGACTTTTACCTACCATGGAAAATGGCAGTAAATGTGATGGAACACTGCCGTTTGGAGACCAGAGGAGCAGGTCCTTTCAGAGTATTTCACATATGAATCCTCTTTGGTTTGGCTACAGAAGTGCAGGCAACGAAGCTTATGTTAGCAGCTCTCCAAAAGGGGATGAGATGGTGGAAAGCCCTTGGAGGTGAGGGAAGCTAAGGATTCTGAGACAGGGAGCAGGGGAGAGGCCTTCAGCTTCTTGCTGACCTCTCCAGTCAGTTTTCTTATGTTATCTGTCAGCTAGTGGCTGTCTGTTATATACTTCTTTAGCAGACCTCTGATATCTGCTGTCATATTAAAGGTTTTAGACTTTTAATTCTCCTGTACCTTGGAAGTGTCTTTTAGACTAGTACAATTATTGGGACTCCAGATGGGAGATGGAAAGACAGGAGTAACTAACTACAAGCTCAAGAATGATGTCTGGAAAACAAAATGCCAAAAGAACAATGAAAAGAACAAAATGAGCTTGACTAGTGGCATTAAAGGCCACCTCACAGGAAGGTTTAAAAAAAAAAAAAAAAAGCTGGCTGCAATGGTGTGCAATTAAACAAATGGGGTGAAGAAATACACTGAAGAATGTATGCAACGTCGCTGAGTGTAGCAAAGTTCTCTCTGGAAGACTGCTTTTGTTTGACTTTAGGACTGGCACTACAGAAAATTCTCAAGAGGGCTTGATGGATAACTTCCTTGGATAACTGGTGAGCACTGAAGAGTATTTGAGTAAACATTTTGCACAGAGAAGTAAAAAACAGTTTAAAGAGCACTAAAGAAAAGAATACATTCAGTTGAATAAGACTGTAACAGTGGTGGTTGAAAAAGCAAACAATGCTTTTAAGCAGGAAGCCATGACCAGAAGGGACTGCCTGTACGATCTCTTTGCTCCTTGGTGGTGAAATGACCATTTCTGGAAGAGGGCAGGTTGTACATTAAAAGTGCAGTACAGGTGCTTCTCCTTTCCAACAGCTTGGTAAAACTGTCACATCCAGAGTCCTTTCAGTTGTGTGACTTGTTCTGTCATAGCTGCAACGTTTGCAAGATGTGAATCACTACAAATTCTTCTTTGTGCCTCATGAACCAGGCTGCATGCTTACAGAAAGACAGTTATTTTCCTTTTCTGCTGCTTCTTTGCTTATGATGAGTGTTTCTGTGGCACCATTAAAAAAAAAATAAAAAATGCACAGCTGTGGAACTGTAGGCCTTAGGTGCATGTTACGTTTCACTTCACATATGTAAGCTTTATATGGCATCATGACAAAGAACATCTTACATTTTAGTTATTTAAATGGCTTCTTCCTCCCACTCACCTTCCAACTGCTGAGAGGAATAAGAAAACATGTTTGGGATAAAGAAGACATTATGGTGGTAGTCATCTTTTACTGACTTCAAGGACTTCCTTGCCTTCCACTGTTGAATACTTCCATACACTCAGCTGCCTACTCAGTCCTCATCTCCCGCTTGGGAGAAATCAAAATGAAAAACCTAGTGTGTTAGGATGAAGACCATAAGATCACTTACCAATTCCTGTAATGGGTAAAACATACTTGATTTGGGGAGTTGATCTATTATATTGCCAATTAAAAATTAGGATTGGAGGGTGAGAAAAACAGACTCTCTCCAAAATGGTTCTTTTCAGTGGGGTATAATTACAGTTAAAACTAGTAATGAATTACAGGGTCTGGAATATGAAATAGGAAACCCATGTTAAATTAAAGGACAACTTTCTTTTTTTTTTAGTGTAGTTTGCATAGGTAAAACAATCTCTTGGGTTTATTGGATTTTTAGTTAATTGTCTAGGAGGCATTTTCTTGGTTCTCTCCCTTTGTTTAGCTTTTCCTCACAGATTTCAATAAAGCTAATCCTGAAGTATGTAGAACAGGAAGGAGCAGTTTTGAAGCCTGCAACTTGGACAAAGCTGAAACTTTGATACTATGGATACCTTCTATTATATCCAGTTGTGCTTTATATATAATGTAAGTGTTGATGAATTCATTGTATGAATTATAAAGCTTTACCTGATCATTTTGAGAAGTTGAAGATCTGCCTTTCTTTTGAAGCTCTTCTAAACTTCTAACAACTCAAACTCAGACTGGCCTTTGGCTAAAATTAAAAATCCATATTCTGCATGACAGGTTAGATTTGTGATTGCAGAAACTGAACAAAAATACATTCATGTACTTCACTTATTTCTGGGGGCTGCTTTTCCTTCAAATGAGCTTAAAGGAAAGGCATTTTTAGCTGGTGTTAGTGCATGGTTTTGTAGCTTTTTTGTTTGTATGTTTTTGACTTAAGAATGTTTCATGTAGTTGTAGGTTTGAAAAGATTGTTGGATATAAGAAAATAAAAGATATAAGATATGAAAATTATAATTTACAAGTTTGTTTTAAACCACTGACATGTTTTAGGTATAAATCTCTACATTAAATGGTGTTATAAATCAACAGATTGTATGAAGAAATTGTTAATTTTGATTCAGCTCTCTTTAAGAGAATATTTGGCAGACCTTTATGGGTGAGTTTTTCTTTTTGAACTGTATGTAAATTACTTTCATAATTGCAAGTGGAAATGGACATTTTAAATTGATGGACATTATCCCAGGGCAGCTTAAAAGCAATCCTGATTATGTGTGTGTTTAAATTGCTGGTCTTGTAAAGAAAATTCTTCCTTTCTGGTAGATGCAGTATATATGGCTATGTTGGGAACAAGATGAAATTCCGAACTATTGTTACATACATGAGACTTCAAACAACATATTGCCTTCTCTCCCCCCCATGCACACACATTTGTTGCTCATTTGATGCTCAGAATCTCTGGAACACTTGAAATTATGGGCACAGTGATAGGGACCGTCATAATTCTTTTTTTTTTTTTTTTTTTTTTTTTTTTTGATATTCCTGAATAATTGAGTTTAATGCATTTGTTTGACCTCTTGTACACTCGCTCTGGTCTTGTCTCCCCAGCCGCTCCATTATCTCTGAATTTATTCCCATCCACATATCTTCTAATGAGAGAAATCTAATCGTGGCTAGGATACAGCCTTGAATGTGAATAGGATGTGGCTTATTTGCCTCTCTGAAATAATTATGGCCATCATTTCACCTATTTTGTATGTGCTATAGCTGGTCAAAAAAAAGCTGCTGTTCTTGTTGGAGGTTTTAAAAACAACAACAACAAAAGTTGTGTTTAACATGAAAATGACTTTGTTTCTACTTCTCTCTAATTTCCTAAAACATGAAGCAGGAGAAGGATATTGCATGCTTTTGGGCTGTTTTCTTTAAAAAGTACTTGGGCCGATGACAGTTAAAGGGCAACATCTCAGAAATTTCAGATATAGATTTATACGCATGTATTTCATGTATTTCAGATATCCAAACAAGTTTATTTAAACTTGGAACAATTTATCAGATGCTCTGAAGGAATAAACTTGGAACAATTTATCAGATGCTCTGAAGGAAGTCTTCAGGATAATGTCTTAATGTTTCTCTGTTTCAGGTCTAATTTGGAATTAAAACAGAGAATGTCAAATCTTACTTGTTTCTGGTCTTCTTTTAATGTGGATTTGCCTCAGCTGAGACTTGAGTTCATCTTTCTAGCCTTCATTCCTGCTTTGGTCTTAGTTCTTCACACTTGTTATTTCTTTCTGGGCCAGGCTTGCATGGGTCATTGTAAGTCTTCTAGCAGAAGAGATTTTTAAGTCGTCTAAGACCTCCTTTTGGGAACAGGTGAATGAAAGCCTCTTGAAAACCCAAATATCACCTTCTGTGTGTACTTCAAGCATTGTCAGGCATAAATGAGACTAAATGTTTGTTCTTATATTCCCCAGTGGAAACTTCTAGTTGAAATGTTACACGTTTTTCAGTTAGTGCTACCACTTAATGCTTTTCTAGCAGTTTTATTTTTTATTTTTATTTTTTTTACAGTGGGTACATATGATATATTTTAAAATAAAAAGGTAAGAAGTGAAGAAATTGTTACCTAATGGAAATGTCATGACTTGCATTTTTCTCCCTAATTAGGGAGAGAAAATACTAGATATTCCTACTAGCATAACATTTCCACGTTATGCTCCAAATGTAGTCCCAAAGCAGAGCTTCTCCAATGTTTTAACTTTTTTTCTATTGTTTAAAAGAGAACTGCTCAGCTTGCTGCTGCTGTGATATTACCAGTAAAATCGGACGAGTCTGGATTAAAAAACAACAAAAATCTTGTGGACTGAGACCTTTTAAATCAATGCTGAATTCAGGTTGTTCAGTACTTGTTCATTGAATTGTAAGATTGTGAATCATCTGTCATTGAAGGCTTATGCCACTTTTCTGACTTGTGAAGCTGCTGCTGTTATTTTTTTTCCTGTTACTGTCAAAATAAGCATGATTTTGGGAACAAAAGGCTGCACGTGCACTTATGCATAGCTACACTTCATTTCTTGCCTTCCATTGTCTCACATACTTGTCTTAACTGGGTTGATATTAGCTTGGACATGCTATACACCAACCACAAAGATGTGCTGTTCTGGGACGCTGTTGCCTGATGACCAAACTGGTGACCCCCTGTAATGATGGGAGAAGGGACAGCAAGCCTGATGGCTTGCTGTGGAGAAGGCAATGTGGAAAGGTGACCTGCATCTTGCCTGACCACAGCACTGCTGCACAGCATGGTCAAAACCAACTCCGGGAGAGGCAGCCTCTCAGCTGGTTTACCTCCTCTTCTTTGCTAAATGTAAATGTGGGAAGATGCTGCATGCTGGGAAGCTCCTCATACACACTGAGCTGGCAACTTCCAGATTCTGCCATGGTTTTTGACATAAAGGATCACTGAAATATGTGATTGGAAGTACTTTTTGTAGGTTGGGGCTTTTTCAAATCAGTACGAAATGGGCTGTTCTTGTTCTCTCTCATCTGTATAAAACCTGCCATCTTAACTCAGTAGAATGGTCTGTTTTATAGGTTGAATGTTTAAAGAACCCCCTATAAAATATATTCATAGTCTTGCAAAATGCAAAGAGTAAAATCAAAACCAGAATCTGTCCTAAGAATCTATTAGCATGTGAATAAGACTATATAGAGCTTGGGTGTAAGGTATGTTCTTTCTGTAACTGTTTTCAAACATAGCTGGTAGAGAATTAATTTGCACTACCTAACGCTTTTTTGTGTATGACTGTTACTTACCTAATTTTTGGTTTTGTATTCTTGTTAGTGAACTGAAATTCTTGTAAACCTGATTTGCTGAGGGTTGTTTTAAAGCAAGCTAATTCCTCTCTCAAGGGAGCAAGGGAAGCAATTTAATCTCTTAGCTTTCTCTCTCCCACAGAGTAACTTCCCAGCTACTCTGGGCTTCACTCCCAGACTCCCTTCAGTTCCATCCTCAAGGGATATGTTTGTCCTCAAGGCTCTTAACTTCAGTTAGCTAACATATGTTAAAGTAACTGCGAAGACAAGACAGCTTGGGTTTGATTCATGTGAGTATGTCATGTTCAGCCCTTCAATACACAAATTAATTTTAACTACTTAACCTGAGTTAAAACCTGGGTTGCCATGTCTTTGTTTCTGTTTTATTTGCAATAACTCCTTTTCTGATAGGGAGCTGCAACCTCTCCTGTACTTTATTGAGAGTTTATCAGAAGGCTTTTCCTCCCTGTGTCTTTATTTCACTTCTTCTCTCCTAGAATGCTGTTGTTTCAGGCCTGAATGATTGCTACACTTCCTGTTAAAAGGAGGAGGGAGACTGAGTGGGTCAATGCCAGCCTACAACATGGGATTTTTAGGCCAGAAAAATGTTCAATTTGTTAGTTGAGTTTATAGTGAACCATGCCAGTAACCAGGCATGGTTATGAAGTGGTGACCACCATTGCATAGTTTATCTTCAAGCAAGTAGTTTTCATTGGGTTTGTTTTTTCTCGTTGTATGAGATAATGAACCTCTACATACAGGCAGGAACCTTTGCAAACGAGCAGATTAGCGCAAAGGCTGTGTATTTTCACCAGAATAGAAGTTAACAAAGTCAGTAATGGTAGTACTTAAATTGTGTCTTTTTAAACAGATGAAAATCAACTAATGGGATTTGAAAATGAATTCATATTGACCTCAAAGCTTTCTTTTAGCCTTTAATGTATTTTCAAAATGCTTTTTTCACAGTTGTGAAAATATACATAGAAGGTGATATGACTCGTAATTGTACTTTTTTTTTTTTATTTTGTAAGAGACTGGATTAGAGTTCATTTGCCTTCCAGTCTCAGTACGTACTCCATTCCTGTCTAAGTAATACTGGATTTAACATTCAATTTAGCCTTATTGTGATAAAGAACATTGCTTGAGATGCAAGAGAAAATAGTAAGCAGTCAATCTGTAAAGTGATTTGACAGTAAATATTGAGTGCTGTAAGTTTGTTAAATTATTTTTGCAGACTACTACCCAGATAAAAAGCAAGCTGGCTTTTTTTTTCTTCTGTCCTGCTTTCTCCAAACTAGTAATCCTTTAGTTGGACTGTGAAGTTGTTCAGCTATTTGGATGTTTTGGTAAATCAAGCAACTCTGTTACAGCCCTTGCACACGGTTACAAAACAGGTCACCAATAACAAGTTGCGTACCCCCTTGGTTCTTGCATGCAAGTCACTCTAATTTATAAATAGAAGTGTACTGATAGACAGAACTTGGCCTATCCTGTTGTCCTCTTATGCGAGTTATTTTGATTTAAAAATAGAACTGTCCTAGTAGATATGTATCAACGAGGTTGTGAAAGTTCACTTCTAGACTCTACTGTAATTAAGCAGTAGCTTAGAGGGAGCAGTGTTCTCATCAGTAATCTGAAGAGTTTTAAAGTATGGTAGTATTAATTTCCTTTTTCAAATAGCTAGGCAGTTGCAAAGTGTTAATTTGTTCCTTTGCTGTAGCTTATCAGAATATACCTGAACATAAAGATGCGTTTCCACAAGGAAGTAACTTCTGTGAGCATTACTTAAGGACCATATAGACAGTACATAGTAACTGTGATTTGTCATTTATCAAACTGTTCCTTTGGTCATAGCAGCATTGCTGTATGTTTAAGTGTAGATTCTTTCTGAATGGCTGTGTTTCTTCAAAATACTTAATATAATTCTGCATGGGTATTGCAGTCTTTTTTTAAATTGGAGCTCCCTTCTGACTCTTTAAATCTTCCTTGATTTCTGTTCTGTTTCAGAAATCAGTGTTTTTCTTGTTTTTATTTTGTTTTTGTTCAGGTATTGTGTACCAGCAGCAATATAATATGTATAGGAGACATTTCCTGGAATTGGATGCTAAAGTCTTTAAAGGATACTTAAGTCTTTATTTTTTCAGGCAATCCTATTTGATTTTTTTTTTCTCACTTCATTTCTATTACCTTAGGCATTTAAATATTCAGATACGCTCAGAATATGCTGAAAGCCTGGGGATGGAAGATTAATTTGAATAATTTCTGTAGTATAATTTTATGGATTTATGGATGGACAAATGTCAGCAGTCACTAGATAGTTTTTACTACCAGAAAGAATTTTTGTGGACTCCACAGAGGAAGAAGGTTGAAAAGCATAATTTGAAGATTTTTTTTTTTTTTTGAAAGCCTTTCCCAATCCTTCTCCTGCTGTCATATTGACTTAACCTGGAGTAAAAACTTGGCACTTTTTTTAAGGTAAGGAGGAAATGAAACAATGCATAAGAGTTTAACGTTGACATGTGAATGATTCTTTCAAATGGGAGAAGATAGATGCGATAAAATTTCAGCAGGGTTGCTATGGTTAACTGAACAATATGAGGGAAGAGAAGTGTGAGATCTTTCTCTGAGTGTCTTGTGACTATAAAATCCATATTTCTTCATCTGGGTTTTTCCTTCTTGTTCTAAATATACCTGTGTTGGGGAGATTATTCATGTCTGTGAAAACAAAAGAAAATGAGAGGAAAGGAGAAATAAAAGGGATTATGTAATAGGTAGCCTGTGAGAGTATTGCCTTTTCAGAAATAAAGTGCCCTGGAAGTTAGCAGCAGGGCAGAAGAATCCTAAAACCTAATAAACATCTTCTCATGGACCATACCAAAAGCTACACAGTTAAATAACCAAAGTTCAACAGGAACCTGTGACATTCGTCAGCCTGCATACTTGGGCACAGTGAATAATTTTCATCTGGCAACTTCTTGAGAGCGAACAGGTTGCTGTGGAAAGAGGACTTTGTTTATGCAGAAGCATGTCTTTATTTTATGACCTTTTCAGTTAAAAAATGACTTTACAGACATACAATTAGCTAAGCATGCCACAAATTTCAGATGCTTTCTTTTAACTAGTCATTTCAATGTAGCAGAGCTTTAGCTTAGTTTTGGAAAACACACTTATATTGCACTTGATCTCTACCTATTCAGACTTAATTCAGAAAATATTAAGTGTTGCCCAGGGGTATGCATGCAGGGTAAAAACAGTCTTGAAGAAAGGAACTTTGTTTTTCATGTGATTAGGACAGAGTGGTATTCTGAGTGTTTAAGCATTGTTTTACCCACTGTTAACCAGCAGAGAGCACTTCAGTTTATAAGGTAACATTTAAAAAAAAAAAAAAAAAAAAAAAAAGGCAAAAGTGGGAAAGGCTGGGGTTCTTTTTCTTGCTCTGAGACAGCCATTAAAATCCAATTGCCTGGGAAGATCAAACTTCTGGTTTTGTTTATCATCAATCTTGTTTGCATTTTGTACAAAAATACTGTCTTAACTATAAATTCTACTTTATGCTCATGAATTAAGAGAAGATTCAAGGTAAATTTTATCAGTTATCAGTGGTGTCTTGATCGTGTTTGTTTAAAATTTGCATCGTATGAGGTACAGTTCCTCAAAATATTAACCTTACAGGGCTCATGTGGGGAATTGTCCCTAGTTTGGAGCCCCAAGTTCAGGTGGTGCAGGCCTGTTTCCAGTACATTCAGACAGTGGGCACAAGGACTTGCTGGCAACACACACACAAAACATCCTCCATGTGATGGTGCTGTTGTGGTTGCTCACTGAAATTATTTGTAGAGAATGATACAAGCTTTGAGGCAAACAGCATGCATTAATTTTTTTTTTTTTTTCGTCTGTGGCAGTGGCATGTTTGTTGGTTATCATGAGTAAAATTATAAAGAAATGGGAGTGAAAGGTGGGGAGGTGTGAAGATGGGACAAAGAGGATTCTGATGTTGATCCCAAAACCCATCAGACCAACCACGTGTGAATTGGTAAAACAAAAGCTTCATTGTTACTGGGCACCTGTGATGTGACCGGAGACCTCAGCAACGGGCAGATTAGAGTGCTGCTAACTCAGTGTATGAGAGCAGTGGATGGGGCTATTGTGTGACGTCTGATACCTGTTCTGTATTTCCCCCCCCTTCCCAGCTTCCTTGGTGGGAGGGGAGCACCTAAGGGGGAATGTCAATATAGGAATCTGTCCATGTATGTGTAGAGAAGTACACAATTTTAAGTGTGGTAATGACATAAATGAGGCACCTTGTGAATGACTGCTGTCATAGCTGGTGGAAATGCATGGGTTGTGCGTTAAATGGCTTAATGGGCACAGACTGGAGAGAATTATTATGAAGTCTTGGACCTCTCTTGATTTTTTTTTTTTTTTTTTTTCCATGAGACTTGTAGGGAAGTAGCCAAATTGTTCAGTGGAATAGGTCAGCAGCATGTGGAAACATGATCTGAAACCTGCCAGTCATGCACACATATGAGGCACGTAACACTTCTGTGAAACAGTGCTGCATTAGTGGAGAGAGAACAAATCCCGTCATAGGAACAGGCATACAAGGGAGGAGCAAGCTCTCACAGGCAGGGATAGTTGTAAATACGTGTTTAGCTGAAATATTGCTGCTGCTTTTATGAGATGAATAATTAATATTTTAAACTGTGCGTTCAGAGTGGTAATTTGCAGGTCCTTTGGATGGGTATATGGAGCTGCTGGAAACGTAAACGTCTCATCTAGCAATTTCTTCAGCAGTGTGTTGTGCCTTTTATTGTTTGAATCTGCCTGGGAGTGGCTTTAAGATCCAGTAACCTGATCTTTTATCACTCTCGGAGGAGGCTTCCTTTTCTGGTATGCCCTGATGCATTCAACACATGTCGGTATTGTACACGACCGGCAATCAGAGCGATTCAGGCTCACTTTCAGCGTCTGCAAGAAACGGCAAATCATCCGCTGGTGAACGCTTCTCAGACTTGTCAGCCGTCTGCAGCTAATTTCTGTGTGGCTCATCAACCCCATTTACGAGACTGGAAGCACCGTGGATGACCAAGCTAGGAAGCATTGTCAAGATCGTATCTCAGGAGTGAAGACTAGTTAAGAATGAAAGAGGAAAATGTTTGCTCTTCCCTTTAGAGGAACCACAGACTGCTTGATGTGAGAACACCCAGTTTCTCACAGAAGAAAACAGCAAGGCTATGAGCAATTCAAGTCAGTGCAGGAGGAGCAGAGACTGGCTTTAAACAGTAGTTATTCTGTTACTTGTCTGAGAAACGTCAGCAGATGGACTTTGGTTTCAGGGCTGTGAATATTTGCAGTGGCTTTGCATGTTGGAATACAAGCAGTGATCTCTTCTATTCCCCTTTCCCTGTATATTTACCTGCTGAAAAATGAGTGAGGAAGCAAAGGAGAAAAATGCTAAACCAGCTCACAGGAAAAAGAAAGGAAAAAAGGTAACTCCCTGTACAGACAATCTTCCATAATGCTTTTTTTCCTCCAGTCATTTTGTGTTCTAAGCAGTTTGCTCCTGGGTGTGGAGTGGCTTTGGATAATAGAAGAAGGATGATGGTAGAATCGGGATGGTTTTGTTTATGCTAGATGCTGCTGGGTGTGTTCTCTGCTAGAATCAGTATACCGTCAAAACTCAGTTATTTTTGCATTATTTAAATACCCCAGTGTTTAAATATATTAGACATAGAATTTCAATGTGGCTGTAGATTTCCTAGTGTATTCCAAAGCCAAGATTAACAAGTAAACAGGTATCTAAATGAAGCCTTATCTAAATGAAAGACTGATAATCAACATGTGTTCTTGGAAATGAATATTAGGGACATCATGAAGAAAATCAAGTTTTACAAGAAGTTTTTTAAAAAGACACATTATTTAATTGTATGTCACTTCAGTTGGTTTTATATATTTTGGGGCTTAGAAATTCTGTGGCTAAACTAAACTCTGGAATAAAATTCCAGTTTTAATGGAGACTATTTATGTTATGGCTTGTCTTTTTGCCTGAAAGTGTACTTGGATGCATTTGATAGGTTATTGCCTTCTGTGTTGCAGTTTTTGCTTTCCTGATATCCATTTAATTTTCTTCCTCCCATTTTGAAATGGGTCATTTTCATGTGTTTACACTCAAGAGCCAGATTATTAAACCTAGGATGCTGACTTCTTCACTTTTTTTACTCATTTTAAATATTAAATAAGTATATTAATTTATAATGTGAATTACCTCAACTACTGTCAAAAAAGGCATCTGAAAGGTGTATTATTGTTGTAGATAATATACTGAGGCTCCCACCCTTTATTTTCTGAATGTGTTTGCCTTCCTATTATTTGGAAGTGTGTGACAGCCTCACACTTAATCCATTTCCTTGGTGAGGGACTTAATAGATTGTCAAAAATGCAAATTAAATCAGATTGGCCTCTCTATCCTGCCAGAAAAGTAAAGAGCAGCTCTGGAGAGGAAGCAGGGGAAAAATACATTTTAAAAACACTTCTAATGGTAAATTAGGATACCTTCCCGACATATCAAATGTTTCCGTCAGGCATGATACATTGCTTCAGGGCTTATCTTGCATATAGATCTATGTCTTCCAGAGGACCAACCAAATAGCCAACAACAGAGAAGAGCCCAGGTGATTTAGGATGATGCCAAGTTGGGAGTCTCATTGTTCTAGCAGTGGCTGGTGACAGTTCACCTGTATCTTCACCTTGTAAAGGTGGTATTCCGCCTGTGGGAAGGAGGCTACAGATGTCCTGTCCAAATCCTCCCTCTGCTGACTGGTACAGTGTCACTGCTCTCAAGGGAGAGAAAAACTGTCAGACATGTTTACATTCATGAGTTACTGCTGTGAGCATTGAAGGCCAATGGCATCACGCCTTAGTTGATGCCTTCCAAGGTGATGTTAAAGCCCACCCTTATGTGCATTGAACCTTTACCGTGTGAACTGTAGCAATCACTGGTGTTTGATAGCAAACAATTACATTTCAATGAGGATGTGGCTAGAGCTTTCTAAACCTGTGGAAGGTGTTGTTTCACTGCTGTTTGATTTTCTTAATGCTGTTGGAATTGACTGTTGCTGGGCTATGCTGTATCAGGCTTAGGTGTGTCCCTCGTGACTACTGCACATCAAAGCTGCTTATAATGTCACTGTTAAACACAGGCTTGTGCCAGAATATTCCCAATGGAAGAGGAACTGCTTTGCTTTTCTTTTCAACAAAGAGCAGCCATTTCTTGTGGTCCTGACAGAAATTTTCCCTGCTTTTCACAATTCATTGGAGAAGTAGCTTGTTATTTTGATTCAGAAGATGAATCTCTGGATGGCCAACAAAGAAGCACTTAGTTAAGTCAGAAATGTTCTCTAAGAAGAATTTGATAAACAAATGATGTTCATTGGTCATAAACCCCTGAGACTGGTGAAAACTTAACTGAGTCTGTGATTCCAGTGAGTCGAGTCTCTTCTTAGAAGTATGTATCCTGAAATGGGTACTTCCATGGTCTTCTCCCTGTGCTCTTTAGATAGTTGCTTTCCTGGTAGCTACGTTGTCTCCGCATTTAGCCTTTCCTTTACCTTCTTTCTTACCTTCAGAACTGAGAGGCGGCAAGTCTTCCTTCTTCAGCTGCTGAGGTACTCATTTGTATCCTGTTCCCCCCTCATCAACTCTTGGTTTTCCTGTTCTTAGGCTTTTTCTGAGCAGAAAAGCAGGAAAAAAAAGATGCTGAAAGAGCCTGGGGGATAGCAATGGAAAGCTCACAGTCTGCTATAGCAAAATCAGTCAGAAGTGTGCTCAGAATTTGCAGTTTTATCACTAGTAGGTACACCACAAAAATAACCCTTAACCTGATGAACACAAAGGCATACAAATACTGTGCATTTAGAACAGGCTGGCAAATGCGTTAAGAATTTCAAGCTCGTCTGAGAGGATGAAGAAAAATCAGGTGGTGATACAGAGATTTATTTTGAAGGATGGACAATTCAGATGAAAGCAGAACATATTGCCTTTAGCCCTGCAATATTAAGGGGGGGATACAGATTTCAGAAGATGAAGGTACCACATCAATATTTATTGCTAAGGTTACACTGAACAGGATTAGTTCTGATGGAAAAAGAAGCCTAACTAGTTTTATCTTTATTCCACCCATTGGGGTTCCTTTCTAGCAGCAGCCTGTGCCTCCTATACTTGACATTCTGTTGTCTTGGAATTTTCAGCCATGCTCTTACCAAGTCAGTGTTTCGGAGCTGTCGGTTTGAATCCCTGGGCATCATGGAGTAGCTTTATCCTGTATGTTTGTCATCACTTTTCAGTATATTTTGGAATGTCAATGGTAGAAGAGCATTGGACTCAGTTGTCACTAGAGATTTAAGATGTTTTGATTTTTTTTTTTTTTTTTTTTAACAAAAGCTAAGTATTCTTCTCTTGTTTCATACTAGAATGCAATTATCCGTGAAAATGCTGGTGGTTCTTTGAAACTCTGAAAGGTAATCAGAATTGTAGGAACAAGAAACAAATCAGACCACCTCAAAACTCCTCTAGTGTATGATCCTCTTCCATTTACTTTTAGTTATCTGCCAGCCACCAGTTGGTTCTTAGTGGGAAATTTCTCACTGAACTCACTACCAGAAGTTTTACTGGAAATACTATTTTTGTTGTGGGGGATCTTTTGTTCTTCTCTTTTTCTGCCCCCTCCAAGATCTTCAAGCTATACAATGGATGTTAATAATGCATCTAATGACATGTGTAAGGCACAGATCAGCCATGGAAATTCCAAACAGAAATGTGTAAGTTTTCTTGAATATACACAGGTGAGAGCTCATGCTGAGCTCTTAACATGATTCTAGAGTATTCTGTGTGCCAATCCACCTCACTGCCTTATTAGCTAGTTGTTAACTGTAATATCATTTTCAACGTTATGTTTCGCTGCTTTATTTAAAAGATAAATATGCCATACAGAGAGTAATGAGCTGCTAATGCAGCAGATTGAAAATCTGTGCTTGGCATCACAATGTTTATAGCTGCCAACGTTATGATTTTGGACTAATAGAGGAGATTTAACTCAATCCACTTTTCCTGAGCCAGTAGCCTGGGTGCACTACACTGGGAGGGCTTACTACACTGGGAACACACTTGTAATTTCTGCCAGGGGTTCTTTGCTCTGATGTATTTCCAAAGTTTGACTCAGCAGAATTAGTGTCTCTCTTGTGAGGGGGGTCTTCCATTAGACAGCTGAAAATCTGGTCAGCAGTGTCATTACAGGGATGTGAAACTTCAGGGGGCATTTTGGTGGGGTAGAGGCTGAAAGGGCAGAAGTTCTCTTGGGTATGGTGAAGCATTTCCCCGCTGTAGTAAAAATGTAGTGTAAGTAGTGGTATGGAAGACAAGTTCTCACTGTCTTTTATGGGAACCGGGTGAGATCCTTTACAGGCAAAGCCTACCTTGACTAAAATAACATCCCAGACCTCACTATGGAGGACAATATTTAGGGGCTTTAGGTCTTGGTATTTCATCCTTATATGATCAAGTGATCAATCTGTGTATGAATTATAGTGGGGCTTCTGGTGATTGCAACTCAGCATCTATGAGGTCATGATGAACAAACAGTGTTTTGTTTCTGAGATATGTGGTGATATCAGATCACTGACTTTTTTCTGAGCTGTTGCTTTTACAACTCGATTTA
This sequence comes from Oxyura jamaicensis, assembly GCF_011077185.1. NCBI lineage: Eukaryota > Metazoa > Chordata > Aves > Anseriformes > Anatidae > Oxyura > Oxyura jamaicensis. Next base: position 6,394,497 of record NC_048898.1, read on the forward strand.
CTGATTTGATTGGTTGCGTTGACAAACCGTGGTTTATCTGTGTTGAGTTCTTACACCCATTATGGTTGCTGGGAGAGAACATTCACTGCTGTTTACTCCCAGTGGAGAGAAGTACTTACTGCTAATGGTAAAGAAAACATTCATGGTAGATGTTCCTAAATTTTTCTCGTGGCTTTTAATTTATTCATAAAAATAAACTTATTTATTTGAGCGTAAATTGATTTCTAAATTTAAGTTGTTCCTCAAAAGCTGAGAAATGTAAATCTACTTCAATTTATGAAATAAAATGCAAAAAAGCTCTAGAAGGAAACCATCTCTCATCTTAGCATAAAACTTATTTGCCATGTTGTCTTTGGGTTTATGTGGACGAGAAATGGTTCTCAGACTTAAATTTGACTGTATGGTGGTGGTCATAAACCTTAACATGTCAACAGATCCTGTGCTGAGAACTGAATTCAATGACGTGATAAACAGATTTGTTTTGGCCTTGCTTGCTGATATCTACTTGTTCAGATTGCAGTGTCTGTTTTATCAATAGATTCTTAATCCCACATTTTCAGTAAATATATTAAAGAAAAAAAAAAAGAACAAAAAGCCCCCAGAATTTCTGGAAGATACTCCTCATTTGCATGTTCAAATAGTGAAGCCCCAAAATAATAGAAAAAATAATGTTCAATAATTATGACTATTCTCAATTGCTTTAAAACCAACCAACCAAAACAAAACCACTTGAGACTTTGAAATTCCGTTCCTCTGAAATAAATGCATTTACATTTTCTTGCCATCTGTAACTTCCTGAATTGCCCCAGAAAATTAAAATATACTGATTCATGTCACTTTGATTGGAAAATCACTTTGGTACATGGTAATATTGTCTTTGCTTTCTTTATATCAAACTGGAACAAAATAATAATTACATACATATAAAAGAAAGTCAAGTATCTTATTGTTTTGAAATGAATCATTTCAAATGTTCATCTTCTATGGAAAAAAATACTTTCTAGTTGACATTTACCTGGGGCTAGGAGCTGTTGACTAATGCTACTGAAGTTGGATAATGTGGTTAAAAAAATTGGAAGTAGATGATACTGTCATTCTATATAAAATGAAACAGCAAGGTGTTATGTTATTGAATTTTTAACATAATTCACTTTGTAGATAAGTGACAGAACTTGTAACCTGAGTGACAGTCATTCCATTTGCTGTTAAATTAAAAAACTGAGGCTGAAATGCTGAACAACACAATTTTCTTTTTAAAGCCCACTTTTTTACAGAGGAACCCTGTTATTTGGGAGAATATGAAACTTGAGGGCAATTCTTGGATCCTATGACATAAGATCATCCTACAGTTTTCAACTTTTTTCCAGAAAATTCAGCTGTTGAATGGTCTTTGCCCTTCTGAGGAATGGGTGTAGGAAGTATGAGAAGTGCAATTGTCTGAAGTGCTTTGGCTGATTTTTGTCTCATCTTTATCTTATGGTAAATTGTAACAGTAATTAAATATGGAGAAAACCATGTTAAAGGAACCAAAATCAGTTTTCTTTAAATGGGTTTAAACTGTAGGAGTTTACTGCACTTTCCTAAAAGACTTGAAGTGAGTGAAAGTGAAGCAAAGATCAGCCAGTATCAAGCTGTCTTCACAGAGAAGGGGTGTTAAGGACTCACTACGCTGAAGGTTTGTACATGGGTCCGTTCTCCCAGTGCCTGAAGTAGTATTGGGTGCATTTCCCCTGGTCTATGAGCTTTGATCCTTTGGGTAAATAATATAATAAAATGCTTTATTCTTGTGTCTTCCTACAGCTGGCTATTTCCCTGTGGCTAAGATTTATCCCTTGTTGGTAGGTTTTTTAGTTACAGGATTTACCATAGTTAGCCAAATTTTGTTTCCTTGTTGTAGGGGTTTTCCCATTGCTTGAATGATCATGTTCCCAGCTACAGGACCAGGTGCTTCCCAGCATTGCTTTCTGAAGCCTGGGTTGCTCTTCTTTCTTCCATTTATTTTTCAGTGTTTCCTCACTGGGTTGCTGAGCCGTTCCTTCCCTTCAATGATCTTAGCCATCACCACACGTCTTCCAACAGCGAGTTGCTGGCCAATCTTCTCAATCTGTTTCTGCGTTGAATTGTCTATTCTTGCAAGACTTTCCTTGAGTTGAACCAGATATCTTACAGTGGGTTTCACTCTTCAGAATGGAGCTTGTATGTTTTCAATCACACAGTCACCAAAGGACTGAGTTCCCCCCCAGGGTCTGGTTCCATGGTGGCCCCTCCTGGGTACAGTGTGGTAGTGTGAGTGCAGCAGGCAGCGCTCCAGGCTGGTTTGCGTGTGGGTCGCTGTCAGTGCCTGGTGCCTCAGCTGGAGGACTTCCAGGGTCATGGCCTCCAGAAGCTGGACAGTTACAGTCCAGATCAGATTGTTTCCTTTTGTAGTCAATTGTTTTATGTACAACTAAGAGTTAGATTGGGTTAGAGAAAATGAGCTTGAGCTACAGGAGACACAAGGGATGAGCTTCTTACATACTGCAGTTTTGCAGACATCAGTGGGACAGGAAGTGATGCAAGTGTTTCTGCAACAGCCTTTATATTAAACCACTGCATAAACTTCAGCTTGCTTCTTAGCATAAAGGATTTCCCTTTTCCAAAGTTTGTGAATGATGTGAGTATGGAATTCATTAGGTCTTAACAATAGCACCTAGGCAGGTGTGCCAGGTGTTAAAATGCTTACCACACTTACGTCTTGAAAATAAATGCTTTCAGTCTGTCAAATACAGATTGAGAAAAGTAAATATATCTGGGTTATCCCCCTTTCACTTCCAAAGAAGAGCTTGCATACTTGCATTCCCCTTGCTGGGCATGGGCTTGTTCCTCAGTCTATTTAGCTCCCTTGTGCTTTGTGGAGGTGGTAGTGGTAGAACCTGCAGCCTTCCTTAACTTCTGGCTGACTGCATACAGCAGCAGGGATGGTGCTGCAATTTTGGGGCCTAGAGAACCAGCACCCTGCCAAGAGGGAGCCAGCTTTACCACATCACATTCTTGGTGAAAGTACCAAAAGTACCAATGTATCTTAGCAGTCAGGAGAGATGATTACCACAGTAGGCAACTTAAGTTTTAATCTTTGTTGTTTTTGTTTTTTTTTTTTTTTTTTTTTTTTAAAAAAAAATATTTTGGAAACTCAGCATTCGTTGAAAACTCTGTAGTATGCTACTCCTCCTAACTGTTCAACCTTCAAGTTACCAAACAGCTTCAGGCTTTAACTCTTAATGATATATAAAACATTTCATTAAACTCGTAAATGTTAGGTCCTTATTTTAAATGATGATGTTTGCTATCTGATCAAATAAAAAATGTGATGAATTCTTCTGTCACTCTCAGGTACTGGGTCACTCAACTGAAAGTAGGTTAAACTGAAACAGGCATGACTTGGTATCCTTTCATTCCCAAAGAAGCTCAGGGCAAACCCTGCCTTATTCCCTTCACATTGAAGACAAATAAGCTGGCTCAGATTGAGGGAAAACTACAAATGAGACATTTTCTTTAGCATTTCTCTTGATATGTAATACGCACTGTTTTGTTATATCTAAATTAAATGCATAGCTAAGTATACTTAAGACACTTAATTTAAAGTGTTACCATCACTGACTTGTTTCAGGTTTGTGCTTACAAGAGATTTTGGCTGCTGAGAATTCTCTATAGCGCATTAGCAATTTGTGAATGTAAACAAGGATTGATTTGAATACTTTTTTTTTTTTTTTCTTTAAGGAGCTGTTTTATGATAGGGAATTGGAGTGCTTCATGATGATCACCAGTGTTTCATAGTTTTGTTTACATCTGTTGTTGGGGTGGGTAATTATTTTTTGGGAGGTAATGGTTATATAACTTGTATATTGCTGTCTTGTGTGTGTTGGCCTCTCCTAGTTTGAGGGAAGCTTACCACAATGTCAAAATCAACAAATCACTGCAAGTTGTGTTCCTCCTTTTAGCATACATCATTCATGGAATAATAGTGTTTGGCTTTTTTTCCTAACAAAATAATATGAAAAACAGAAGCTAAAAAGAACACCAACAATTTTGCTTTACTAGCTGGTATTTGTCTAACTTCCCTTAATGGCATTTTAGGGACATTCTCTTAGTCAAGGAGCGGTTGATGCTTTTAATTGTAGTTGCCTCACTTATTTCTGTTGGTTGATTTCTAAATGAAAAAGTGTTTCTGAAAAGATCCTGAGCATATACAGGCTTCACAGTATTGATAAGACACATTTAATCTCAATGACTCTAGTGCTGTGTGAATTTGTAATTCTCTTGCACTCAGTGGGAGAGGGAATGGGATAACCTGTGAAAAGAGGTGGTGGTGAAGTGGGATTTTTCAGATCTGCCTAAGGTTGCTTTCTTACCTTTGGCTGGGTGTGTGCCTGGGCTTGTTTGCATATGAAGAGCATGTGGACATGCTGATCTTGCAGGCCATGAGAGTAAATAACATTTGCTAAAATACTTTAAAACAAGAGGCACTATAAGCAGTGAGGATGAAATTTATCCTGATGGGAGATTATCATCTTGAGGCAAAATCTCAGCTGCATGCGAAGGAGGATGTAAACACAGAATATGCAAGCCTCAGGCAAACTGCTGTAGGATTCACAGGAACCCTAATCAGATGGGACTGATGCTGTGCAAGTGATGCAGGGGGACTACTTACCTCTCTTCCCTGCTCCCTTAAACAGCCTTGTAACTTCATTTACTTAATTGCTGTTGTCTGTGGTTGGGAGACAATATCATTAAAGTATTTGTAGTACAACACCAGGGTGGAGCTGCAGGGGAAAGCCTTAGTGAGTAGAGCAGTGTAATTTTTGAATGGTTTTCAAAGAGAAAATGTATCAAAGATGGTCTGCATAATTCTGGTGGGTGGTTCCATTCTCCCTCTATGGAGTTGGAGGGAAACATCCGAGAGAGTGCCTTCGCTTAGTTGTCCTTTTATTATACAAAAATCTCAATATGAGGATGGCAGTCCACCCTAAACCACAGTGGGATCCAGCTGTTCCAGTCATCCATGCACCATAGTTGTTTCAAAGTAGTGTCTTATATATATTTTTTTGTCTAACATTCAATTTTTCAAATAATTTCAGTTGAGAACATTTCATGCTCTTCCTGTCTTCATTACACAATTTTTGTGCCACTCATTAAAAAATGGACTGATGAGTACCAGAGACAATGCAAGTAACTAACCTCTCTTCCTTTCAGAACTGCATACACTGCACCGCACCCCTTCTCGTTAGTTTCCTTTCCATGCCAGTTGCACACAACTTCCTGGCATTTCCTTGCCACCTGGTAAGGAATGATATTCTGTCATTAGGAACATCAGCTGAAGTAGTTTTGGAAGGGTAAAATGCAAAGATACATTTCCTAGGCAAGTGAACATGGTAGTTTTTCTTTCATAGCCAGGGGAGTCATTCTATCAGACTAGTGGGTACCTAAAATATGCCTTATATAGGGAGAGGAACAGTCCTAGGAGAAAATAAAGATTTCTATTATTTTAGAATGCATTTATGGAACACAAAAATAATTTGGACCTTTCTTTAAAAAGAGGTATGGTGAGGGTAAATTAGTGATAGTTTCAAGTAACAGAAAACAGACAGCTAATGGGTAGAACAAAGATGTTATGGCTCAGTCAAAATATGCTTCGTTAGCTAATCCAAAACTGATGACTTTACTGATATTTAACAGGAAGATAAAAGCGATTGCAAGGATAGTACTTTCTTTGGTAATCTTGTAAACAATTACGAGCAAAATATTTGGGAGAAGGTATCAAAGCAGCCATAGTAAAGTTGGGTTAAGTATGGTCTTCACAGTCTTGTTCTTGAAGCACAATTCAGTAGCCGGCTATGTTTTAGATATACGGTACAGGAGGAATACTCTAAAACTATGAAATTTGTGAAGAGTTTAATAAATAATTAGTAACGTTGTCTCATATTTAGAAATGCAATAAAATTAGTAACTCAGTAACTCTTTCAGTGAAGGTATCTGTTGATCAACATCTCACAATGAAAATGAAACCAACCAATGTCTTGTCATCCATGGCTATTGATGGAACCCTAGAATAATGAAGTGTTGTGTTTGCAGTAAGGCCTGTAGGGGTGATTTGTCTGGAAGCAGCACTTTTGAAAGTGGTATAACCGAATGAAACATTCTCTTTCACAATGCTATTGAAAAGAAATTGAGGAGAAAATCAAAAACTAAATCCAAGACTGACTCTGTTCAGGGTAACACTTAAACAGTGGCATAACTTCTCGTTGCTTTTAGGAGCATAGCTGAAGTCAAGAGTTTCAACCTTTGTTTTTACTCTGTTCTCAAATGTACCCATTGGATTGAGTAACCACATGAGTGGTAGCCTGATCAGATGCAAGTTGAACCTTTTACCATTATAGTAGTACTGGCAAATTACTGTTTTTTTTTTTGTTTGTTTGTTTGTTTGGGGGGGGGTAAATTGTTTTACTAATTATGATCAGTCAAGAAGCACAAAAAAATCTTTCAGGACAGACATTTGAAATTTTCTTTTGGAAGTTCCCAAGCCCTAGAAACAATCCATTTTTGTTGCATCAACAATATTGTAAAACAATCCCAGAGCCTGGATTATGCAGGATGAAGACGACTACTGCTATGCCCCCTAGTGTTTTATTTAAAAAAGTGTTTCCACCTTTTTTCTCTAAGTCAAACCTTCGTACTTATTACCAATGCTATTTGTCTCTGCTGTTTCATGAGTCCAGCTGCATGCTTCTGTTGCTTTTTCATCTGAAGTTGGCTACAGAATAAGAGCCCATGACTACATATATTCAGTTTACCTCATACTTTACAGGCGTCTTTTAGTCTTTTATACCCACGATCAGACTTACTGATACAGGTGGTTTCCTCTTCCTCCATATGTTCTCCCTTTCTTTACATTACAAAGATGTATGTACTTTAATAATGAATGGTGTCCTTTCTATTTATTCTAGGTTTTTCAATTGTGAATAATGTGAAAATTTGTAGTTCTATGAAATGAAAATGTCTTTACAATTAAATAGTTTACTCTGGGATGTACAGTTATTCCTTCAGACATTTATATTTTTTCACACTTCCTCTTTGCAGTTGTTGGTTACAATAGAAACTTGAAAACAAAATCAAGATGTTGCTCAACACTCTGGCTTTTTTCTTCCTCATTCCTATATGCATGCGTATGTATTTCTAAGGAAGATTCTTAGTGGCAATACTGACCCCAGTGTCAAACTAAATGCAGAGCTGGCAGGGTCAGGTTGGAGGCTAGCCCTTTGCAAGAGCCTTGACAGGAAGAGCTTCTGTGGGATGTGGCATCAAGCTATTCCCTGTAGCAGCAGCTGAGTGAGAGGGCAGCACGGATTCTGCCTAAACCCTGCAGTGGGTGGTTTTATCAGCAGATAGCAAAGCATGGCGTTTACAACACCTCATTGTAAACTTGAGCTAAATATGGCTATTTTTTGGAAATTATATTTAAGGAACCTATCTACTCGATACTGATAGACTACTTTCAGTGCATACCAACAAATGTCAGTTGGTCATAAGCAAAAGGATGCTACTGACCAAGATAAGTTCAAGGCAGGCAAGCTGGCTGCCTTTAAAGAATCTAGTTCTGATCTTAAAAACAGAAGAGGGGAAATGCCACTCCGTGTTTTGGCAGGCCATACAGCACAGAAAGAGCAGTGCTTCTCTGACTTGCAATGTTGTTGGCTGTGATTCCCACTGTTGTCAAGGTCAGTGGGGAAAGGAGGGGTAGGCACTATCCAGCTACCTTTGCTCTTGTGCCACTTTTAGAGGTTCCATAGTATATTATAGTTACAAAACTGATTTAAAGCAGTGGCATTTTCCTGCAACAGGTGATTTTTGGGGGGTAGCTGGGGAGGGTGGGAAGGATAATGGGATGTGGAGTGTGGTTCTTGACTATGGGGGGTAAGGCGGGGCAGGAGGACAAGAGTCCTCTGTTCACATAGTACTTACCTCACTGCTTGGTTACTGCTTTTCCTTCTTAGGTCTTGCATATACTTTTAGTTCTACCATTTACTTCATAGTGCCCTTCTAAAGAGAAGTGTAAATCTATCTGGAAAAGATGCATCTGAAGTGTGGTCAGCATATCCCTTATTGTAATCTTTCTTTTCAGTTATGCATTAGACACCAATAGATCTGTTAGGTCAGTTTGCTATGTTATAATATTTTGTTTTTTAAATATGGTAATAATAAGATAGCTTATAATAAATTTGGGAATAAACTTGTAATGCATCTCAGGTCTTCTTTTCTCTCACCTTTTGAATTTACTGAGTACACTGAGAAGTCAAAAAGAAAAAGTCCCAGCTGGTTCTAGTTGTAGTGGTCCTGAAATAATCCTTTTTCATCTTGTCCAAGTCTCTGTAGAGCAACCTAAAAGGAGATGAAATTTCAGTAAACAATTAAGCTATTTTGAATTACTAATGCCAGTATTTCTTCTTTGCAGTCTTTTAAGCTTTCTATAGGGTGGCTGTACCTTGCTTTTCAGTGAATTTACTTTTTTAAAATGACTTGGGGGGAAAGGGGGATGATGACATTATTTTACTAGTTTGATGTTTATACCATAATATTTACTTAGTTGAAAATATTACAGTATTTATTTCTAGGCATAATGGGGCATGTGGAAGAAGTCTAGATGCATGCTTGTCTTTTAATATCTACAGTGCAAACTGATGAGAAAGACACTGTATGAAGCAAATTGATTTTTTTTTTTCCTTTGAGTATGCTAGCCCCTTAGAATCTAATGATCATGAAAGTATAACAAATACAAGGATGAAGCTGCAGAAACATCTGCTAGCAGTGTTCAAATATTGCTTCAAACTGTAGTAAGCTTCTCAAATCTGGCCTGATTGTCCCTAGAACTTATGATGGCTCATGCATACCAAAACCTGTTAATGGCAAGGCTTACTAATACATTGAAACTTCAATATTTTGTCAAACCTTCCTGCTTGCTTTTCTTGTCAATAATTTTTTGCCACCTGTGATACTTTTCATAGTTAAACACTAACCTACATTGTCATTGCTGAATTTTATGTAAATTGTAAAATCATTTAAGATTGTTTTTCAATCCATCAGCAGGAGTTTTTATTGAAAAAGGAGTCTTAAATTAGCCCTTTGTGGTGTTGAGCGTTCATTTGGTCATTTTAATAGCCGATGGAATGAATTGTGTAAAAGAATTGTAGTATGTGCTGTGATTCTGCAGAGACTGCTTAAGATTCAGAACACAGTTTCACTGATTTAGAAAGTTATTGAAAAATGATAATTCTTACTCCACCTATTTTGTTTAAAATGTGCTCTAGCTCTGTGTTGGGTTGATGGAGTGCAGACAACAGTACAGGCAATTCTGACTTCTCTCAGCCTTGTTTAATTCAAGGACAATACTACTGATTCTTATAGAATAAAAGTTCATAAAAATGGAAGAGTTCGTACACTTGTCTGAATCAGAAATTGAACAGGTGCATGTCATCATCTCTGCTCCTTTTTCAAATGTTCTCAGCTGGGAAATAAGAAAGGGAATTTAGATAGGCACATGTAATATTTAAGTATTTTGAATATTCAGTCTAATGAGTACTGGAAAGGTGAGGACTAAAACTAAACTTTTTGAGTTTATGATATTCGGGATAACAGGAAAATGCACCTCTTTAATTTCCACTCGATCTAGACAAACAAAAAAATGCAATAATGCAGTGTCTGTGAGACTGTAAAACATAGTTTGCGGGCTTTATGTCAAGTGCAGTTACTTTTTGTCTTCTGATGTTTGCTACTTTTGCTTGAAGCTATTTCACAGCTGGGAGGCACAGGACTCTTTCTAAAATAGGCAACAGAATGTTAATCTATGAGGGACTGGAGTTACACCACAAAAAGGTAGAATAAAGACCGTAAAAAATTGCTAAGAAACAAAAAAAAAAAATCTAAGAACAAACAAAAAACACCACCACTAACAGCTACTGCTTAAGACTCAGAGATGCGATCCATACTTAAAAATTTCTAGTGAAACAGGGCTATACAGTAAGTACTCTGAAGGTTACCTTAAGTTACAGGGGAATAGGTTAGAATACAGGCCTGTAATACAGCTTTTTGCAACTCAGTGCATGAATCTTTGTCCATTTCACCTGCCGTCAAATTTAAGTCAAAGCTTTATAACCAGCACTGCATGACTGTAAGTACCACAGTACCAGATTACCACAAAAAAAATGTTTATTTTACTGCCATGGCAGTGTTGAATATTGAATATATATTTGTATAAAGCCAAAAATTCCAGAAGGCAAACTAGGAGCAGAGATTATGGAGTGCTCAACACTTGAGCACTCCACATCATCACTGAAGAGTGGGAGTTGCTTGTCTGTTCAGCAGTTTTAAATTCAGGCTACTTGCTTAGCCTGACTTACCCTGTGTGGTTTTTTAAATACATCACAGCACACTTCTGTGAATGACTATTACAATGCCATTACACAGTTATTTGCCATTCATAAGGAAAGGCATACTGCGGAGTGTATGCACAGATAAATTCAACAAAACTAGGGATGAACTTTTAATTAGAGCATGAGGGAAGGAGGAGTAGCTATTTGGGACATATTTTCACCTTGTCTTTATTTCTGAAAATGTGTGATGCTTCCATCCTGAGCAAAGCAGTATCTGTGCATAGTCTGTTGTGAAAGGCATGACTGAATGTTCTGATAAGCCCCTTCTCCATGCAGCTTCTGTCCCTGGAGTAACTCTCCTGTTACTTGGCAGTATTAGTGATCTGCCTAATAAACTGAATCAAGATCTCTGCTGTAGTTAGCAGACAGTCATGTACAGAATAGAAGAGGCTGAAAGATTCAGTCATAGTGTTAGCTTGATCTTTTCATGAATTTTAGCAACATTTTTCTTTTTCTTTTTTTTTTTGAACTTCTCTGTCACTACTATATGTGGTCTTGCAAGTGTTTAACTTTTTTCATCCTGTTACTGGTCTACATTTCAGTAGAAAATGTCTTAAAAGACTAGGATGTGTAAATGTTTAAATGTATACAAAAATGTATAAAAGTGTATTAAAAAAAGCTACAGTGATAAGGTTTGCATGTCAGAACTGTTTTCCTTTTTATAGCCGTGATGCTGAACGTATAATGAAGTAAAATAGGAAAGGAAAAAAAAAACAATTCTGCAGTTTTTTTCAGGGACTGAGGATATAAGTGGCCACTTCTTTCAGAACTGTACAGAAAAGAGTAGCCTTTTGCATTATTTTCCCATATTTCTGAAGTAACTTGCAACTACTGCATTAATGACAACAGTAAATGATTCCGTAGATTGGTGAGGGCTGTTAGTGTTAGAGAGATGGTAAGTTCAACTCTTGTTGCATTGTGGTCTTTTCCCTAGCACTGGTATTGGAAAAGACACCACCTTGTACTGAGCTGGTTACAACTGTTAAACTATAAAGATGATGCTACATGAAAGTTTTTCAGGAACGTTTCTGTTGTTCTTGGTGAGACTGGAATAGTGTTAAGCTCTTTAGAGTTTAGGACTGTACGGGCAGGGGAACCTAGGCCCCAGGGAGAGAAAGGTGGGTCACATGCTGGCCATTGGCTGGACATAGGAGCCAGCATCATTCCACGTACAGTGATCCATACCAGCTGTGCTACGCTACTGATCTGGATCAAACATTAAGGGGAGCAGGTACAGAAATCCTGTCTTCTTTCCTGGTTGGAATTGCTGTTTCTTCACAGCTAGTGTGTGGCATAGCCATGTGAAATACTAGCAGGCACCCAGCTCTCACGTCTAAACCAAAGTCATGAAGAACTGAAGAAGATCGTGTTGTAGGATTGAGACTGTCTTGAAATTTTACGTAGCCTGATTCATTTTATCCTTGGAACATGCACACCCTGGTGGGATTTTAAAATAACCTTTGGATTTTTTTCCATTAAGTTAATGCATATTAATTCATGGCAGAATGAATCACATCTTGATTCATATTGTACACTGCTTGGATTTAGTCACTAATGCAGAAATTAAAGTGGTCCAAAAAATAAGTAAATGTCATCTTATTCACTCAGTACTATTATTATGCATTTCTTCTAAGGTCAGGCTTTCATGTAATGATAACATGATACAAATAAACACATAATTCCTCTAGTCCTTTAACACTAAATTTAAAGGAAAAATTAATCTTCTCACCAAAAAGAAATGCAGACCTATTGTAATTGTGATGCAACATGAGATAAATGATATATTCATGAAAACCAATGGATGGGAGGAAAATATGGAAAAACTAAGCCTTTACTCTCTGCATCTGACTGCATTGTTTCGCATGGTAATGCACTACCAAATCCCAACTTTAGGTGATTGTCACTCTTCCTTTGCTAGAAAAGAAATGTGACTACCATTACAGCAGGAAAGCAGCTGTAATATCCACATTCTACAGAATAGTTTTAAATGATTGTCTTCAATGATTGTCTTCAATAGTTCTATACTTGCCCTACAGAGGAGGAAAATATGATTTTGGAAATTTGTGTAATTAGTATGCCAAATTTAGTGTTTTATCTTTAAATGTTAAAGTGTTTTTTTAAGCTTTTGTGTTTTTTAGGTTTTTGAGGTTTGTGGGACCTCCACACTTCATCTGAATTGAACAGAGCCTGTTAACAAGCTTCTGCCTGGAAAAAAAATAGTTGAGAAGTAAAAATGTAGTCAATGAGTTTTTTTGGGGGAGTAGGGGAGTGAGGGTGAGAGAAGAGGAAATTTGGGGCATCTGCCTTGAAAGTGTGTTATCTAAATCTGGCATGCTATTGCCTCTTTTTCTAAATTTATTGAAGTGAAAAGTAGATACATTCTGTTTCTAAATCCAAATTTGCCATTCATTTCCTTTGTACTTGTGATGAATGGATATAAATGGCTACCAAATGTGCAAGGTATACAAAGGCTGGTATACTAGCATTTGCTTGCCCCAGTTGTGGGGGAGATTCTGAAAGATGTAGCTCATAAAAGTAGAGACAAGGTCCTGTGAGAGTGCAGTCTTTCAACTCAAGGTAAGTTTTCCTCAAGTTACCAATACCTGGAAATGGAGTTTCTTGTATTTGCTTAAAAATCATCATAATTATACTTTCATGACTAATTTATAGTTGATATAGTGTTCATTTGAAGTTAAAAGGGTCAGTGAAACCCTTTTTACAGGTCTTATGCTGCAGTATTTGCGCCTTCATATCTGGGCTGTCCATAAAAGTTAAAAGTGAGTATGCAACAATTGCTATGAATATAGGAACAACTATTTACTATATGGAGAGAGAGAGATATGGTTTTCCTTTGCAGGTTTTTGATTTTATAACCACCCAGGAAGCAGCAGCTTGCTTACAGCCAGGACCTCTTATGACTTGTAAACATGATATGAGGGTGTGTAACAACAGTGAGTTTAAACTCAGCTGATAGTTCATCCGGTAAGGATTTACATTTTTGACTTATCTCCAACACTTCCGTTGCTTCACAGGGGCAAGGGTGCGCATCTGAGACAGGCTATACTGGAAGGTGATAACTACTGCAGAATTTAGTACAACACTCTCCAGGTGTTGTACTTTAGTACACACAAATGGTTGTTAAGTACTTAAATAGTGCCAAGTGAATTAGTAGTTTTGGGGAATTACACAAATTCTGTACTCACACCCTCACACCTTTTTTTTTTTTTAGCATTGCTGTGTATTCTTTTTTTTTTTTTTTTCAAAGCGTTTATTTCATAATCATTATTGTAAAACCACACACCTTAGGACTCTTAAATAACTGGTTAACCAAGGCCCAAAGCGGCTTTTCATTTTAAATGTCTTGGTAGCCTCTAAGCAGATTTTGGTTGACATGACAACTTTGCTTTGATTTTTGCTAGAAAATGTATACATCTCTGCTGAACAAATGATTGGCACTTCACTAATTTTAAGTAATTCAAGTAATTATTGCAAGCAAACTTATTCAGTAGCATGATCTGTTGCCAGGATAAGCATTAGCACTAATGGCCATCTCAGCAAAAGCTTCTGTGGCAGCACAAAATGGCAGTGCTGGAAGCCTTTTTTTTTTTTTTTTTTTTTTTGTGATGAATTACATTGTGAAAAATGATAGTCTGCATACTTGTGGAGAAGCAAGAAAAGTACATTCAATTTCAGCCAAAATTTAGGAACCAAGCCACAGGCATATAAAAACCTCTGCCTGCAAAACACCTTCTCTGGACTATAGTAGTCCTTTATGCAAGTGTGCTATGTTTGAGTTGCTTACCTACGTAAGGCCACAGTTCCAGCTATGTTCAGGCAAGATGTGGCCAGAGGGGCTTGGCATTGCTTTCAGCCCTCAGCATGTCCTTCCCAAGGCACAAGCATTCTGATCTGCTCTAAGAACCAGGAAGCCTGATGACAGTTCCTGGGGTGTGCACCCCTCCTTTGCCCCCATGAGGGTGATCCTTGGTGATACTTCCTATGCTTTATTGCACTGGATTGTTGCACAGATGCTAGTGTATATCCTCACATTTGTCAGCTTTAATCTAGCCAAAGTGAATAAAAAACTGTTTGGTTTGTTTTTGTGAAGAATTAAGGTTTGTCAGGGGAATTAACAGATGGAAACCTGGACACTTTAGTGTGGTGGTATGAGCAAAATAATTTTACATGATGCAAGCTAGAGGGTGTGTTTGAAGCCTGACCTTTCACAGTGAGCTCAACACAGAGTACAACCACTGCAGGTATATATTATACTTGTCTGCACAACTATCTCAAAGCTTGAAAAGAAATCAGAACTGTGTTCATTCATGTATTCACTGCAATTTATCTGTTTGTTTTGGCTACTGGCTGTTGATTTATGTATGTTTCAGTTATATTTCAGTTATAAAACTTTGGGGAAATGGTGTTTCAATATAGCATCTAAATATAGATGAATACTTTCACTAGTATTACTACTTACTAAAACAAAATACCTAATTGCTTACAGATACAGGAATATCTATGGATATGTGAGGGAATGGGAGAAGTATATCATTTTATCTATTAAGATACTTCTGTAGCAAAAAGGCCTTGAAAAATGTGTGAAGATACTTTCTCCAACCCTCTCCTTTGCTATGTATGGAAGACGTTTTTTTAGGTTTTGATTTTTTTATATATATATTTGCCTCCAAAGAGAAGACCTTTACCCAATGGCACAATTATTACAGAAATAGGGAAAAATATTTCAAATAGACATGCTGAATCTAACAGATACAGACATTTTGGCTCTTTTCCTTACTTCTATGAGATCTGTGGAGGATGCAGGTAGCACATCAGTCTCTTTATGTTCTTCAAGCAGGCTGTTTTAAATTTCCTAGGATCATTTACAAGCTGTAATTATATTAATCTATTTGTATCCTCTTTCCCCACTTCCTTTGCTTTGCAGTATAAGCCCCTTAATATAGATTGACTGGAAAAGAACAGATTTGTCCTTCTTGCTGCCTGTCTTTAAATGTGTGGTGTGACTTGAGAGCAGGGCTATTGGGGGAAGGATGACCTAATACACTGCAGGCAGGAAGCAGAGCTGATTAGTCTCCCTCAGAGATGCCATTATAGGGTGTGACTGGAGCTATATAAATCTAGTAAGTAAGAGTTTTCTTGTAGAAATGATCATATAAGTATCCACGGGGGAAAAAATAAATCTGAGTTCATGTTCATCAGTATTTGATTTCTTATTGATATGAGAACAATAATTCTTTCCACATATGATGACAGGAATCTTCTTTTCTACTCTGACTTTTCTAAGTCAGTCAAATGATAGTTTCTCCATTTAGAAACTGTTTTGCAAAGCAAAATAATCCACGTAACAATGACCCATCTCAGGATAGTGTGGAAATTCTGCGCTTAATCCACCATCTGCTGGTTCAGGACAGAGATCTGAATTAAAACCAGCTTTTGTCTGGTGACTGGGATATATGAGGCTTCAGTGCCCTTCCCGGAGGAAAAACAGAACTTGTCTTTCTCAAATTATATGTCTGGATGCAGAGCAATGATGCCAAAAGGAGATAATGCAAGAGTGTATCAGTCTACCCTTATGACTGTCTTCCAACTGAATTATTTGTTGAAATGCACTAGCTTTCCTTTTCAAGGAAAGCATCTTTATGCTGGGTAGATAGTTGTATAAACTATTTCCCATAACGTAATATATATGGCATTACTGTTTTTGTGGATGCAAGCTTATTTAATATTATTGTGTTAACGTTACTACAGCTTGAGCATCTCTGAGTGGTTCTATGACACTACTTCTTTCCCTTTTTTAAAAAATAAAAAGCCAAAACAAAGAAAAACTAGTTGCCAAATGCAGTAATTAAAGCAAAGTTAACTAAAACCAAGGTAAAAATACAATGACCTGTTTTTTGATCCCTAAACCTGTGTGCAACAGTAGAATAATTTTTACAACAATTATCTGAGCATAAATGTCTCAGTTTTGAACTACCTAGCTTGCTTTCTTTTGTCTATGAGGACTAATGTGCTTGAAAGATTGGATTTTAAGGTAGAACAGCAGAAAATAGCCTCAAGAAACATGGAAGAGGCAGTAGACGTCAAGGCTCTGAGAATCAAGGGAATGTAGAACTCACAAGGGGACACGGATCAGCAAGAGGAAGCTTAGAGCTGATGTGGTAGCAATAAAAACAATTCAGTTTGGAACCAAAACAGAGGTGAAAAGTAGTGGGCACCACCACTGAAGGCTAAAATGATCAAAGAATTTGCATCGTATCTACATTCACATAAAATGCAGGATACCAGTTGCTATCTTACAACAGAATAGTGCACGTTATGTGCAGGATTTAGTAATTTTCTATCAGTGTTCTAAAGTTGCTATTGATTAATTGTTTCTGTACTGATGTAAAAAGAGGCACATCTCCATGTGTTTGACTTCAATCTATGCACCTTAATGGAGGCTATGTGGTTACCAATGCCCAGGATCCCTGCATTCTGTTTTCGACTGCAATTCTCCATGGTGGCAGGCCCCTTGATTCTTCTTTGCAATCTTGGTCTTGAGTAGTTTAGGGTTGCTGTGGTGCTACTGGTTCCATTGGCAATCACAAATAAAGCTGTGAATAAACCTAATAAAGATAAATTTGTCGTTTCTATTGCTGTGGCGTATGAACTGTCCTCACTCACCCAATATAACCAACCAGCAGAGATGACCCCTGATTGACAGGATACTTCAGAATATCATGGGTGATGGATTTCAGAGCTTGTAGTGAAGCAGTTTCCTTTGAGGTATCTGCATTGAATGCCATTACATGTGGTACACTGGCTGCAAAATAAACATACCATATAAAAGGTATTTAAATTTCCACAGCAATTAAGTAGCTGAAGTAGTCATTATAGGATTGCAAAAGTGCCCCCTGAAAGCAACTGATTTTTTGTAGACCGACAAGAATACAATTTGAACAGTAGCAAGCTCCTTATAATTTGTCATTGGGTAGACAGGTACATCTGATCATGTGAGATTCTCAGTAAACAGGCTGGAACTTGGCAAGTGAAAGGGTAAACAAACTGGAAAGAATCAAAGAATTAACTGGTAAGGTAAGGGGGGTTTCTGACTGTTGTCTAGCTTAGCTGTAGTAAAATAGAATGAGGCCAGCGTGGCCTAAGCAGAAAATGCCAACTATGAAGCCCTGTCAAGTGCTTGTGTGTTTCTTGGCATGAGCTATCCAAGACTGACAGTATCTCAGGATTAGCAGCCATAAAAGTTGCTGCATGTTCTCAGGGCATGTTTGATTACCTTGCTGTATCTCTGTTGTAGTAAGTGATACTTTAATTCATGCTTCCTGGTTTTGCATTTGTTGTCTTCTCTTGTACGTCCTATTACCTGGAAGACACTGGCACTGACAGGATTAAATATGGGTAGTTAGTTTTCTTCCTTCATCACTTCTTAAAGTCAATCTGGAAGTGCTACGTTTTTTTGAGAAAAATGTTAAACGAAAAATGTGAAATTTCTTAAAAGAAAGTAGTATACCAAACACTTTGTAGTAGTACACCAAACACTTTCTATTCTTGGCTCTTTCAGTGGGATTTTCAAGGAAAATAATGTGTTTAATTTAACTTTAGGAAAATCTTTGCCTACTTTTTAGAATGCATGAGCTAACAAGTGCATTTTCCTTAGACCCACTGTGAGATAGATGAGGATAACAAGGTCCATTTTACAGCTGTAAAGTACCACTAGTGGGAAGAACTGATTATTGAAGGAGTTGCTCCTAGAACTACCGTATTTGTAAGTTTGAACTTATGCACACAGGGACTTAGGACTGGAAGCTTCCGCCTGAAATTATGGGTGACAATTTGTCAGTTCTTGTTCTGTCCTTTTCAAGACTGTTCATAGCACATCTGTCATACTGGAAACATAGGAGAAATAGAGCTAATGGTTAACTTGTTTTTCTGATGAGCTAAATCACTAGCATCCACTTAAAGTGGTACAGACGTGCTAGCAAGCATACGTTGCTGCAGATTTTATGTACAGTTTTGAAGCTTTTTTATGTTACTAATACATATGTATTATTTCAAAGAATCAGGTATATCATTCTGGAAACATTCTGAAAATGACTGGCTTGCTTTAGGGATGTCTAAGTATGGAAATACAGCAGAGGATGAAAAGAGTAATTCTGTTCTCTTTGACTGGTACATTGTGTCAGGTGTAAAGATTTCAAGAAAGACCCTGATCTCATTGGAAACAAAATCTGCTGCTCTCTCTTTACAATGAAGAGCACTCGCTGTGAGAACTTTCACACTATGGTGTACGGTATACCATGAACTTGATGTAAGTAGAAACACATGTGATTAGCGCTTTGCACTGTTTAGGTATTCAGTATCAATTTGCCCATCGCCTCTACTTTCTTGCCTCAGTTTGCTGTTCTTCAGTACTACATGTGATTTAAATGCAGGCTTTTCCTGTCATGCAACATTTTTCTTCAATGTAATGTTTTTCAGTACAACTCATAGAGAAGATTTGAGCATGGCCTCTTCCTTCATTTATGCGTCTTAAAGCATGCCCCTTGTTGGAGAAGCAGACGTGTTAGGAGCAGGAAGCTAATTTTAGTCTACCCGTTTAAAAAAGGTGGCTCACATGTGGCTTGTCCCCAAGTGGCTGATGTGCCAGAACTTATAAGCACATGATAATGCAGGCGTGATGGCTGCTGAGGAACTGGAACTATAAACTGTGAATTGCAGACCTTACCAGGTCTTTCCAGGATATTTTTTAACGGTGTGGTGGAAGTCTTGAGAAGTGTAATCTTTGCCTATCTAAAAAATCTCCTCTAAAATTCCCACTCCTCTTATTTATTTGATACGCTGACTGATTTTTCTGCACTCTGGTATGAGATGGAGAAGGCTGAGTTACTGGTTAGTCCTGGTTCTGTGGGTGAAGCTAGCTCCTGCTTTTAGGGCCATGAGCTGTGGAGGGACCCAGCTGGTTTGCAGCCATTGTGAATAACCACTTCCATGAATTTGAGCTGAGTGGTGCAGGTAGAATTTCAGGTATGTTCTGTGTTCAGGGTGTTTTTCCTGCCACTCAATCCTCCTGTGCCCTGATGTGGGCTCATGGAATTTGGGCTCCAGAATGAGGACCTTAAGAGTTTAGTCAAAATTACATATGTGTGTGTATATATATATATATATATATATATAAATTTCCTGGGATTTCCAAAGCAGCTTTGAAAATCTCAACTCAGAAATGACTACAATTGTTGTCTTTATTGCAAATTGCCTGTGGCAGAATAAGCTATTGAGACCACAGCAAAGGGAATCACAGCAATATGTAGGCAGAGGGTTGCTGCCCAGGTCTGTTCCTTTCACTTCCACAAGCTGGTACGATTTGGGAACAAGTTTCTAGATGTCTGCTGTGCAGTGGAGTAAGGCGAGATGAGAGACTGATGCTACCTCATACAAGAAGGACTGTGTTCCTGTCTGAGGTATATACCTCAAAGCATTTTGTTCCCTCTTTCAGTATGTGGAGATAACTGGCAGAGTATGCAGACTTGTAGGTAATACAGGCAAATCCTCCTAATACGGGGGGGAACATTTCCATTATGTGTTCCAAGATGCAACTTTTTGTTGCTTGCTGATGGGTTAATTTTCAGTCATGTCCAGGCAAATGAAAGAAGCCTACAAAGGACCCAACAGTAAAAAAGCATTTGATGACAATCTAAGAAATTGAAAAATCAAATTTGGTTTTAGTCACCAGTTAAAGCTGAAATGGTTTAATTTGGGGAAAAACACACACACAAAAAAACAACAACAAAACTCCATAGTTCTGGCTTATCATGCAAATTGCCTTTGCATTATTTCAGCCGCTTTGAAAGCCAATTAAAGGAAGATGGGGAGGGGTACTGTCTCTGTTTACTGTACAAAAACTCTTAGTTCTCTTAATGTGTTCAAATAAGCAATTACACTGTAGGGAAGGGACATGATAGTTTAATGCAAGATGTCTTAAAGCTCTGTCAGCCTTTTCCATCCTCTCTTGCAAGAGGAATTGCTGTTTTCTTCACAGGTGGCATTCAGCCAGCTAAAAACAATTATTTGTTGTCATGGTTATCTTGTGCATACATGCTACTCACTGGATAGCCACCGTAAAATATTAAACATTAATGGAAGATGGGACAAGGATGTTCTTGGGATAAAAGGATTGTGTTTACAGTGAGAAAGCAGTCAAGAAAGAATACAGTTTGAAAAATAGCAGCTTTCCATTTGGTTGCTGTTTTGGGGAGATTTGGAGGAGTCTGAGAAGAAAAGTTCCTGTTTAATAAGGTATAATCATGAATGGTTTCTCACTAGTTGAATGGAAGTCACAATTACAATCAGAGCCCTTTTATGTGAAGTAAGGCCTTGGTCCTTGTCTTCAGACTTTTCACCATTTAAAGTCTACGAGTTTGTGGACCAAAATATGTAAGCAAGTAAAGAATATAAATGACCACAATAGTTCCATGTCTCCCTAACTTTTACCATTTAATTAGTTTTGCCAAAGACAAATCCAGAAGGCCTGTAAGGATGGGGGTAGTAGAAACAAAAATGGGAAATCGGAGAGCTAGTAGGGAGAAAACCTGTTTCTGGGATGAACAGGGGTTAGGGGGAGCCAAGAGTCAACGAGCCTCTGGGAAGGGCTCAGGGTTTGGTGTAAGGCAACAGCAATGCACTGCTGCTATTCTTGTATTTTGACAGTCTTAGGAGCTGAATGGGTGGACAGTCCCTCCTTCTGCCCCAGGGCAGCTGTTTTCTCCAACTGGATAAGGGCTTTATTCAGGCATTTGCAAGGAGTCTATAGGATGGTGAGGCTCTTTAGATTTTTCTGTTTTGTGTAGCTGCTAGGTTAATGCCTGCTCCTGCCAACCCAAGAGACCTTGGTCTGATCTCCATATTGTCTGCGGATGCTCTATTTTCTCCCTCAACAGTGAGTGTAGAAATAGGGGACAGAAATCTTCCCAATATTCTGTAATTTCTGTAGCTTTTCATATGAAATCTTATATTACCGATTTGAATTGTATCCTAGCTATGAACTGAAGTCAGCTGTTTCACAAGGTGTGACCAGTGAACCAGTAGCCATTAGAATTAAGTTCTTAAAGTAATGGTACTTTGTTCCTTACCATGAGCAATGTGAGGCCTGGAGTTAACTCCTGTAATGGCTTCCTGGCATATTTCCATGCAAGCCTTTTCCCAGGTGTCTCCAGTAGTAAAACAGAATGGGTTTGGTATACAACACCATAATTCTCAAACATGCTATGGAGTTTCCCAAGTAGTTTTTGCAACTTTCAGAAGAGCAGTCTGACACAGGGAACTGAATCTGTCATGCCTAATTATTTTTCTTAACCTTCACTATCTTCCTGTTCTTCCCCTGTCAAATAACTTACTTGCTAAAGCTCTGTGTGTTTTCATGGAGCGGTGCAGATGGCTGTGCATTCGGACTGAGCTGGCTGATGAAAACCAGTTGTAGCGTGGAAGTTCTGCTGCTGTGTTAGTACAGTGCTGTGCCCATTCTGAGACTCCTGTGTAAACTCTTGAGTATCCTGGAAATAGTAAAGATTCCGCAGTGATTTTCATGCACGTGGGAATGTACAACGTGGTTGAAAATAGAAGATCTTGTTAGGTTGCTTTTCTTGTAGCGTGTTGCAAACACTGGATTATTTTTAAAGGAATTTTCCAGCAAAGTTATGGTAAAGGTATTTCATGTGTCAGATAAGCAAATCCTAGTAAACTGCACCAATCTTCCAGAATCACATTTTTGGTTGCTTTGTGTTCTGCTTCTATTATTACTAAAGGTCAGTTAAAAAAATTTTTGTAGACTTTTTTTTCACACTAGCCTTCCCAAAGCAGCTTCCAGTGTCCTCATATAATACTCTTATTCAGTCTAGTTCATCAGTATTGAAGATTCCCTTCACAGTTTCCTGAGGCATCAAAATAAGTATTCCTTTCTCATTGTTTATGAATGCAGGTAACCATGGTAAAATACAGTCAATAAATTATTAACCCGACTCTTAGCATCTTTAATGCTTTCCTTTGTGTAATTCACAATAGCATAATGTTGTATATTTCATATCTCTGCAGGACTTCGGAGGTGGATAAATGATCTGAGCTGAATCCACCTTTTGGGGAACATTTAGAAGGAGGATCAGTTTTAAATCTGTGTATAGAGGTACCGGAACTTAGTATCTCAGAATCCTTAAACTGTTGCCCACTTACTCTGAGTAGCTTCCCTGTTCTGACACCTTCATGATCACACCTTTTTGAGATGGGTATAGTACCTGCCCAAGTTCCAGCTGGCTTCCAGTATTCTTGCTAATACCCCCAAGCATTTCAGTCTCTTTCAGGATCTGCAAAGCATGCCTGACTTATCTGAAATTCATGAATTCATAGCACGGAGCTAAGAAGAGTTATGATGATTAAACTCTTCCACAGCATGAGGCACAAAATTTTACCCTGTGAGTTCTTTAATCAGCTCCATAATTTCTAGCTCAACAGAAGTATGTTTTTTAGAAGGACGTCTGATTTTTTGGTTTAAAAAAAAATAAATCAGTATACGTATTTATTGTAGTTTTTAATAGTTCTTTTCCACTAAATAATTTCCTTAAGTGTCAGTTGTTGTTTTCTCCATACTCTGGTATTAGTGTAATACATTATGATGTGCTTGTGCTTGCCATTTAATGAGGTTGATTTGGTATTTATTGAAATAATTGTGGGATATACAACACTTGTGCATGCTAGTTCCATGAGGTAAATTTTGGTACTTTTAGATAAAGTGCCAAGTATTGTCTTGATGCCAAATAAGGCATGGTACTTCATGGAAAACAATGCCAGTGTTGTGACTGAAAGGGTATTTCCTTTCATGAAATAAGTAGTGGATCAAAAGCAGGCTCTTTGTTACCACCTTTGGCTGTGGAATTAGCTGGCATTGTACCAAAAGCAACAGAAAAAATATATGTATATATATTTTTTAAAAACTACTATGGAAACCATTGTCTTTTCTGGGGAAGAAAACAACACCACCTCACTCATAAAAACACAGGAGGAAAAACTTCACAGTGAATGTGCAAAATTTACTTATCAAGTTTTGCAGTATGTTTTTTTTATCAACCTTTTCAGGTAAGTGGAGATTTAGGTATGCTTAATTCATATCCTTGAGGTCCTGGAGAATCCTTTGTAACTCCCTGCAGTACCATTTTCAGTCTTTACCTTCCCAAAATATCAGAGAGAGAAGCCTAGCAAAAAGGCGTGGAGTTTGCTCCACACCTTTAAGAAACCTTTAAGGATTCAAAGCATAGGTGTAGTGACCGTGTGGAAAACCTGATCCCAGCAGCAGTTTTGTCTTCAGTCTCCCCACTTCAGTCCAACCTTATCAACTCCCTCCTTGATTTACTTGAGAGTACTGGACTAATGACACCCAGTGAAGAGATGAGATGGATTGGGGTTTGGAGGGGGGGAGGGGATATCTGAAATGGTCAGATGATTTTCTACGAAAATGCAAATTAAGATTCTCAGCGTTTTTGGAATTTCATTGTGAAATTAATTTTCTCATGTCCTAACTTCTCATAGTTACAGAATGATATAATCTTGAATAAACTAAGGTTGGTTCCATCTGCAATCATTAAAAAATTAAATTCCAAGAGCTATCAGTAACAATCTGTTTCAGTTTGTACATCTTATTGTTACGTGCATTCACAGTATCCTCGGGCAGAAAAAATACTTTCCTTCAAACAATAGACAGCCACTTTTTAATCCTTGCCATCATGAACTGGAATGGCATAAAGAAAGATGTTATATTCTAAAAGAGTGTTTTCTAACTTTTTCTTGTCAAAGAAATGAGATATGGAGTGAGTTTCAGTTTTCAGATTTTTTTTTTTTTCCTTTGGTTGTAGGATTGTTTTATTTTTTCTTTGGACCTTTAGACTAGCTTACAGTGGCTCACAAGCAACCAACCCATCTTCTAGGAGGATGAAATGTCTTATTGGGTACTACTACTGGCATCTTTTGCTTGGCTGTGAACATGTTCATATGTGATAAAAAGAATTAATAGGGTAGATGTCTGCTTTAACTGCAGTCTATCTGCTCAGTGGAATGGGGCCAACAAACTATGGATGGAAACATTTTAAAAGAGCTGCCTCAGTTACTTTTCAGTTTAGTTGTTTTATTGGATTGTAGCACAGCTGTTCAGCAATTTTGCTTCCGACAGCCATGATCAGGAGTGACCTCCAGGTTACTTTCATAAGATGCATAGTATTTTATATATATATATATATATATATATATATGCTGCTTCTGGAAGTAGAATAGATTTCTTGAAGAATCCAAGTATTCCTGCTGGAAATCCTCTTTCCCCCAAAATGTAACATGTCACTTTAAATGCTGAAGTGTTTTGTCAAGTACTCTTCTGGATGTCTAGAAATCCCTTATTTCTCTGTAGTCTGTTTCTTAACAGTGAATTGCAGGGCATGGAAAATGATGCCTGAAAGATGTAGCAGATTGTTATGAGATTTTGAAATGTAAATGGAACCAACACACAGAGAGGACTGATATTTTCAGTGTCTTACATTCTGGGACAGAAAGTTGATCTTGTTCAGATGAAGGATCTACACTGCCTTTATGGTCTCCATGTAGGTCCACGTTCATCCGTCTCCTTCTCCAGCTTCCTGGCAGGAGGAGTTCTTGAGAATTTGTAATCAGTTTCTGTAAGTGAAGGTAGTTATCAGTACTGCCACCAGTTATGAAACAAGAACCACTGCTCTTTAACAATGGGCCCAGAAACTAAATTGATCCGTGGCTCTTCAGAAGTGTCTGGAGTCTCTGATGGAGTGCCGATGCAAAGCTGCACTGACACCTGCTTCTTTGCAGACCAGAGAATGTCATATTCTTTTTTTGGACTGCTTGGTTTAAACACTGTGCAGAATCACCACTTTGAGAGTATACTACTGCATTTAACAATAATTTTTTAG
The DNA here is from genome assembly GCF_011077185.1 of Oxyura jamaicensis. Lineage (NCBI taxonomy): Eukaryota > Metazoa > Chordata > Aves > Anseriformes > Anatidae > Oxyura > Oxyura jamaicensis. The sequence continues at coordinate 6,419,938 of NC_048898.1, forward strand.
TTTCCTGTTTGCTATGATGAAGAAAAAAAATCAGTTTTGGGCAGGTTAGCTAACTTTTTGGCAGTAGAATGTTAACAGTGTCTTCTGAAGAACAGTGCTTATTAAGATAACAGGCTTATTAGAACTGATTTTGCAAGGACTGGAGCAAGGACTTTTATTATTTATTTATTTATTTATTTATTTTTGCTAGTGTTACAGTTTACTGATTTGGATCTTTTTTTTATTTGATCCAGCAAATACTTTCTAATACCACCATATCGTAGAACAGCGGGTCAGTCTTAGCTGCTGCGGGAAAAGTAACATGTTCCCTTTTCATAGTAATCATCAGCTAACCTTGACTGTGCCCTGAGAAGTCTCCCTTCTTTCCTATCATTGTTTGGCTTTATATACAGCAGAGTTCTGAAATCTGTCATTTTCTTCTCACTTCTACTGACATAGAGTTGGCTTATTCCATGGCTTTCTCCTGGCTATGTTTGTTCTAAGCTCATTCTATTTTTTATTTTTTTGTGCTTTGGCCTTCCTTAATGCTATTGCCTCTTAAAAGTGGTAAAGAATATCTGCATACTTCATCGTCTTCTTAGCTATTACTGTCAATTGTAAGGTCTTGATCAGATATGTCGTTTTGCAGAAAAACCTGCAATGATATTGCTGCCAGCCACCTTGTGCATCTGAGGCTAAGCCTGCAAAATCCTTAGCCATTGCCTTTGTCCAGCTGAGACCTGTTATGTGATCTACCCAACAGCTTAGGGAGCACTGGCTGTGCCTATTCTGGTTGCTTAGCCCTCCCAGATTCTTCATGTGAGCAGTGGTTGTGGAAGCTTTCAGATGTGCTGTTAAACAGAAATTAATTGCTGCTAGGACTCCAACCAGAATCTAATTTTTAAGTAAATGAAGGAAACAACCTCAGAGGTGGTTGCCCCAGCAGCTGAAGTGATGCCTTGCTCACTAGCAGGTTGATGTTGACTGATTTGCTCACCTAAGGATGGGCCTTCTAATGCTCAATACTTCCAACTGAAGAGCAGTTAAAGAGAGTGCCATCTACTCAGAACTGGATTCCTGGCTCTGTAGATAAGCATGATATAGCAGTTAAATTCCAGATATGCTGTGTATCTGGAAGCTACACACCCTGCATCAGGAGAGGTTGAATGAGATAATCTGATAGGTTACTTGGGCTGTCTGCATGACACAATACAGTATTATGCAGATGTAGCACAGACGTTTCTGTGCAAGTTTTCTCAGATGCTGCACAGCTGAAAAGTAGATTAACTCAAGGTCTGTGTGATGTGCTGAGGCTGTTTCTGATACCCAAGTTAGCTTTTGTACTTTATTTCTTTCTTTAATCATGAACTGCATTAAGAATCCCTTTTCAACCAGACATTTTTGTAGCTCTAATTCAGAACCTGTAAAAGTACAGTTCCAAATTACAGTAAACCTCTGTACTTGGCCTAAACAAGATGTTGTGTAAGACACTTTTTATTTAGTGAAACTATTAAAATGAAGCAGATAGGATTTATGCACGTGCAAAACTGCTTCTAATTTTAAAACTGAATTTTGCATTTATTCAAATAAAAACTGATATAATTATGTACACTTTTATGTGTCTTATAAGTTTCTTGCCTGTTTTAAAAAGGTGTCTGTATGAGTAATGCGCTTACTTAGGTTGCTCTGTAAAGAGATGGTAGGAGGCTTTTAAAATAAATTTTGACCTTATCAGTGTAACACTGACATAAGTTAGCAGCATGAGATTTCTTATGTTTTGGTTCTGTTTACATTGTTAGCAAATCTGTGCCTGCTGTTACCTATCATCTGAACTCTGTTTTAATAACTCAGGGAATACCCTTTCCTGAAAGGATATACATTTTATATTAATTCTAGCTTTAAAATCTATTTCAATTTGATTTGCCAAGAGAACTCCTAAGTTCTTCCCCAATCCCTCTGAATATATAGAGAAAACTAGCCATTGTCCAATAACATCATCACTTTATATAAACACAGAGGAAACTCGGATATGAGCCTACTGTGTAGATAATCATTTATGAATAAGTCTAATATTTATTCACATAAGAAATACCGTGTTTTTACAAATGAGTTTCAAGGACAATTGCTTAAGAAAATTAAAAATTGTATTTAATGAGCAAACATGAATGATGAATTGTTTTTCTTAGAGAGATAAAATTAAATAATATATGAACTTGTTATTTGGAACAGCTGACAGTACATTACTCATTCCAGGTTTTCACTTGCTGTTTGTCTTACTGAATAAAATGCACAAGTGACCTAAGTTTAATATATTTAAGATTGTATTGTAGGCTAAACATAAGTAAGCATATAATAAATCATCATAATCTTTAAAATATACAGAATAAATTTTTCATTTTCTCATGACTGAGGAGCCCAAAGGGTCACCTCGTATTACAGCAGTCTATGTGAATGCTGCACTGTTAATTGCGATTTTCTTTGTAAAATCTATCAAGTTGGAATCATTTTTATCAGCTATTTGGTTGTTTTCTTGGGAATTAAGAATCTGATATGTGAGTTAGTGACAACATTTGTGGTTGTAGTATGTTAAGAAAGGGAATATGTGATTTTTTGACCACCCATACCTTTGTAGGATGCATATTTTTTGCACAGTGAATGTTACAAGTGCAAACTGCTTTGAGACTGAAGTCAGGAGTGGGGTTTACTGCTTCTATTTGTGGCTCCTTTGAGCAGTCAGTTGCCTAGGAGATTGCTGGCAAAGCCCCAGCAACTACTTACACCACGTTAGCCTATAAAGTAAGCGCTGCAACAGATCTAGTGACAATCTTTAGACACTTCCTGAGAAAACACCCTGGAGGTTTTAGAAGGGTTTATATTTCCACCACCTGTCTCATTGTCACATCTGCTCTTCAGAAAACAGAATGGAAAACGTTTAATGATATCTTGATAAATATTTTTGTTTCTTTCCCCAATATAAGCAATCAATGTCTATTAAAAACAATTTATTTTTCTGCCTCATGTAATCCTTCTTTGTGTCAGAGATAATCAGCAGTCATCTAAAAAGATTAGCTAACTTCTGTGATTAGCGAGCTCAAACCCTGCGCTTTACAGGTAAGTGAATGTGGCACTGAGGCATCCCTGTCTACACTGTTATCACTTTCTTTGGCTCTTATTTCTGATCCCAATTTATGGAATGAAAACAATAAAGGCGATAGGAGAATGTTGACATGCAGGGACTGTGGATGCTATTGGAGTATATGTTCTGAGGAAGATGGTAAGTGGGATGTTTTCAACTTTCACATCCACTGTGATAGCATTTTTACTACTTAACCGCTGACGTCTAACAGCAGCCTGTTGTGCTCCTGGAAACCAGCTCTGTGGCACTGCTGAAAGGAGGATAAAATGGGAAGGAACTGCCTTGTAGAACTAATGGATACTAGTTTTCTGTGGAGGTTTTTTCCCCAATTGCAGAATTTTTGGACATGCTTCTCTGAAAGGTTGTTAGTATTTTCCTTTGAAACACTTCAGTTTGGAAACCAGATACCATTTCAGTATGTGTTGAAGGGTGGTGTAATTAAGCATAGATCCTCAAACTAGAAAGAGAGGAATACACCACCAGAAATGGATGTTGTGTACCTTGCTGAAAATGGTGATAGTTTTCAGAAGAGTACGTATCATGAAAATATTCTTAGACCACTCAGAAGCTTTGCAGTTAAATCTAATTTGAACAAGATAATTGCATTACTTTTTATAAATTGGAAATTAGTCAGTCAGATTTTACAGGCACTTAATTGTGCTCCATGAGATGTACAATGCAGGGGAGACTTTCAGAAGAATGGAAATATACCACTGTGAACTAATGTTTAAAGAAGAAAACTGAAGAAGGAGCTTGTTCATTTCAGTGTTATGGCAGATGGAGTTCTAAGTGAGCTCAGAATTATGCAGCATTGTCAGAGAAGAAAAAAAAAAGTATTTTGCATTCTATAGCAGCACTTAGTAGTAGTGTGACATATGAATGTCTTTGAGCAGGTCTACTTAAATCCTCAGAAGCAAGAGCTGTTACTGGGACTGAGTTTTGAATTACAAGTTTTCCATTAAGTATCTGTAGAAGAATTGAGTAAATGACTTAAAAAGGTAACATCCCCTTCATTCCCTATTCTACTCATGGATATTCTGAGGTGTTTTAAAACACTTTCAAAGGTACATATTACTCCTCCTCCAGGGATACAAATTCCCAGTTCCTCATTGCCTTTCACACTTGTGGATGTGTCTCAAAAGTCAGTCTACCCACAAGTCTGATATTTTCTGTACAGTCCAGTAGCTGGACTGTACAGAAACGATGGCAAATCAGTAGGTTGAAGGAATCTCCTGTCATGTTGATGCGTTAGTTGTCTGCCATTGCTATATCACTCAGAACTGCACATACCCATATTTCTACAAATTGAGTGGAACCTTATCCTTTACATGAAAACTTTGATGATGGGAAGAATTGTTGAGATTTGCTGTAAGGAACTACTAGTGAGTTGAGTACAATGTATCTTTTGATTTAACAGTTCATCCTGGGAGAGAGCCAAAATGATTTCCTACCCTCAGACCATAAAAAACAATGAATTCTTAGGCTTTATTTGTGAATGAATTTCATCATGTCTTGTAACGTCTTCTGTCATCTTTAACATATGGTAAAATAGCTGAAAACCTGCTTACAACATTTGTTCAAAGTAAATAACCATTTCCCTGAATCTTTATGGAAGATAAAATCAAATACAATACATGATTATAAATAGAAGTATAGGCACTACATACCTGGTTTCATCATACCTGAAAGTCTTGTAACAGTTCTCCCTGGATGATCATTTATTCATAAACTCTTTTTTATACATTGTTTTTTCTTCTGCTTACAGGCTATATACATATGTAAGTATGTGTATATATTCATGTAATACATTTTTCTATATAGAAACGTTCTAAACTGTCCTTTCAGATATCCATGAGAACATTTATAGTTCTAGAATGTTAAACTGTATTTGTTTAATAAGTGGTATACATTACATGGTAGGTTACGGTATTAGCTGTTATGATAGCTCCTTGTTTGGAACTACCATGATTTGCAAAATACTGTAAGGTGTGTTTGTAGGGGGGTTGTTTTTAACATTGCTTAGACACAAGTAACTTCTGTAACAGAATCACAAAGGTATGGAGACTGACTGTTGCTGACTGTAGAAAAAAAACATTTTGAGTTTTGTGAAGTTACCTTTTTTCTGTGAACCTTGGATCATTCTTATTTATTTAGTATTTATTAAGAGTCAGTAAAAAGGAGCAGAAAAGGAACAAGAGACACTAAACATAGCAGGGGTCAGCTGTTCTGCCCTCCCCTGTGAGATGTCAAAAGAAAGCTGTTTCAATGCCACTTAAAATGTACATCAGGCCAAGGGCAGGTTTTGTAAACATCTGATATAGTGAGACAGTTTGAGAGTGAATTTGGGATGAAAACTAGCTGTCTTGGTCAAAAGAAACAAGACTGAAGTAGTATTGAAAGGCAGAAAAGCAATTGGAAAAGACTAGTGGTATCCAGACCACCAGAGCATTTTGTTACTTTTGTATTACTTAGCATTTTGTATTATCTATATATGTCTACTTGCTGATATTATGGCCTACAATCCTCAGGCTTTTTTCAGTAACTTACATTGGTGAGCATCACTGGCTCACCTGTCAATCTGTGACATTTGAAATTCAAGTTGTCACAATGTCTTAAATCCACCCTGCTTTTCTTATTTGGACATTGTAAGGTGGTAAATTACTAGAAAGAAACTTTATACTGTGTTATCCTAACTATGAGAGGATTTCCAGGGATGGATGAACTATTGGCTCTGGTTCATAAAAGGAAACTTCTAACTTGGGAACTTCTGTCTCTCCCAGCAGCAATCATGGTAAGTTGTGCTCATCAGAAGCAACTAAATCAAGAACTTCCAGAATAATGGAGATTGGAGAACTGCATGAATGCCTTAGCTCTTTTGGGCTGGGTTTCCCATAGGGCTCAATGGCTAAGTCATACAGTTGGCTTTTAATAATGAGGACTGGCTGACATGATGCAGCTAGGACATGATTTCTATTATTTTTGTAAAACTCCCGTAAATACTGGGGTGAAATTATTTAAATTTGAAAACAAACTAACAACAACAACAAACCCAGCAAGTTAAAGATTTATTGGTACTCTTACTGGATAACCCCCATAGCGTGCAGGTGGTTCCAAATCTCTCCAAGTAAGAAGACCCTCCCAAAGGAAGCCTAACCTAACATGCCTTCATATCTCTTCAGGATTTCCTTGTCCTCTTTCCCATTCTGTAGCTGAAGGTCTTTGGGGAGTATAGGTCATTAAAACTCCATTTCCCAAAGTGGCTGATGTAAAAATTTTATACTTATTTTGAACTTTAATGCAACAGGTGCACCGTAACATGTTAAAATAGATATATTGAATACTTCTTACCTATTTATTAGTTATCTTTAGAACAGTGCTAACAACTCTTCAAAATAAACCTGATAATAGGCTCTGGACATGGCAACTTGTAAGGGTAAGGCTGATTTTGTGATTGATATCACTCAATTTTTTTATTTTATTTTATTTTATTTTTAAAGTATGGCAGAATCAAATCAAAGTCATTGAGTTTATTTCCAGGGGCTAGTTCTAAACTACTATTCCTATAGAAATGCATGCATTGCAATAAGCTAATAATGCAATAAGCTAAATGGCATTTATGGTGGAAATTCTATTCCTATATGTTTATATATATAAATGCACTTGAAATATATTTTTATTTAAAATACCAAAAAAATTACTACTTATATTTAAAATGAGTAGAGTTATCCTCTTTGGCTTATTTTATGTTTCTTAAAAGTACTCGTTTATTACCTTGGCTTAAATTTTGACTAATAAACATATGATTAGTGGAAACAACTATTTTGCATCAAAAAATTGTAAATGGGTATTTATCTCGAAACTCCACCTGTTCTTCATTTATGCCTATGTTCTCATGCTGTGTAAAGTGCTATTTGTGGACAATTGATAACAAAGTATTAAATAGCCATTAACTGTTTGCATCTGAAATTGTCAATTTGTTCAGGAGTCTTTTACTTATCTGATAATGTATGCACATAGGCATAGGTTCTATGACTGCTGGAAGAATGAAATGCTGACAAGATTTCATCACTGGAGAAGGATGGGGTGTCTATTCTTTTCTGGAAAAATTACACTTTGGCCACTTGCATCATGCACTCTGTGCACTTTCCAGTGGAAGAGGAAAGTTTTTTAATGGTGGCAGTGATTGTCAACATTATCTTTTTCTCAGAAATGGTAAAATTCACTGAGGTCATCAGCTTCATACTTGAATTTTTTGATGCTGTGGCTTGTGAATTGCTATAGATGTGTGGTCGTGTGTGTCCCATAAGGCTAGATTGAACTTACACGATGTAGTATTTTCTTCTTGGTTCTCTTTTGCTGTTTTTGAGTTCCAGAAGAAAATTTGCAGACTTGAAACTAGACCCCCACAAAGGCTGATCTTAACAAGGAAAAGCAAATAATACAGTAGTTAAATTTCATGCTAACAAAAAATAACATCCCTTTCTCCAGGTGAAAATCACTCGTTAATTATTCTGCAGAAGTTCCATTTAACTGAAGTTCACGGTAATTTATGTTGTAAACTGTCTAGCTACTAACTTCATAGATTCTTTTTCACTATAGTCAGGGCTTTTCCATGCCCATAGTAGTAAAAGTACCTTTTTTTTTTTTTTTTTTTTTTTTTTTCCAGTAGTATAAAAGTAAGAGGTAGCCAATTCAGTATGTTTTCCAGTTAGCTTCTAGCCTCCAGCAAAAAGTACTGACAAATCCTTGTTTAACATGTTGATCTTTGCTAATGCTGCTGAGGTGAGAAAACCTTATCCATGAACTCATTATGTGTTTTGTATCTCATAAAGTAGTGCATGTGTATATCCTGCTTTTTTAGGTGATGATTGTATAAAAAATAGAAGAATTAAATGGCTGTAAAAAATATCGTTATAGGTAGGACTATCCTCAATACTTTGTATTCCTTTGCAAAAGTTTTGCAGGGTTTGTTCTTTCCTGATTGTCACCAGTTTCTCCATTGTTTCTCCTTTTAGCCATGTGAGATTGTGGAGCAGGTAAGGTGAGCACTGCTCAAGTAGGTTGGGAATCCATGCACAGTTCAAGGCCAGGCTTGGAAAACTCATAACCTGTTATTTGGCCATGTGAGGCTCCGCCTTATTATTATGCCCATCATTCCTGAGGCAGAAGTGCTAATGATTTCCATGGTGACTTGGACTCAAAATGTGTTTCAAGGCAGAATTAACGCTTGGCTCTTTACATTTCTGCTCCTTTGCACTGACTTGTTCTTGGTTAAAGCTCTGTCCCAAGATGGACACAAAGGAGGTTCCATGATGGACTTCCCACTGAAGGGGAAAAGCTGCCAGCGTGGGATGGCAGGCTTGCACTTGCATAGGTTTAGAAAATCTTGTCAACTCAGGTTGAAAGAGTGAAGGGCGTTCAGCTCCGGTATTTGACAGAGCTATGACTCAAATTGTTAACTTCTGTGGCATTTTGTCTCACCTTTAAATTTTTAATTAATGCAATTCTTGTGCTGCTACCATGTCACACCCTCTTTATTTCTTTGTGATTTTTAACATGGTGTAAGATACTGGCAATGGATTTTTTTGGTTATTTTTAAATTAGCGCACTGTAGTCTGCAGCTGGTTTTGTTTTTTTTTGTTTCAGCTTCCTAGTTACATACTTCCCATCATTACTGATAGTGATATGATGATGGCATAGCATTTGCTAAGGTGTCCAAATGCAAGTATAGAGTTTTTATAATGAAAATTATATTTGCATTTAGCCATGTTGGTAGAAAACAGCCTGTGCAGCTAACAAGTTTGTATTTCATTATACAGTGTGATAATTTTGATCACAATTAAGTGGAGGAGGCATACCTATACAGATGTATTACTGTTAGTACTGCAGTGCTTTGTATATTGTATTGCTATCCCAGAAAAATGTTTTGGCTTAGCGTAGCTGAAGAAATGTAAGTTCAAGGAGATATTCCTGTAAGGTATTGTTTTGGTGAAAGCAAAATTTCTCCATCGTTACCAGAAAACAAGTCTAACAAATACAGGAATCAATAATCATGAGGAGCGTTGCGTAACTTACAGAAGTATCAAGACCATGTTTCCAACAGTTACTTGCCAAGGACTTGCTTATTTGTGGTTCAGCTTTTGGGCTAGCAGAATTAAACTCCTGATTGGATGTGGGGGAAAACTCCAGGGTTTAAGAAGCCTTAGGGTGTTTAGACTAATGTGGAAATGTTTTTGCTACTAAAGTCATAATTGGCAAGATGTACAATAAGGTTTGGAGGGATGTCAAACAGGACAATGTTTATGCAAAGCTAGAAATAATGTGGTGTCTTCTGAATCATCCCTTAGCTGTGGGAATGAGTTTAAGAAACACTGTAAAAGGTCCATTCATTTAGCTGCACTGGATATGAAAATAACCTTTACCTTTGAAGAGAAGATACAGCTCAGAGAATGTCTGCACTGAATAGATACAGAGGCTTAAATCCACCAAAATAATTATTTGGCTTTCAAATGTGTTGAGAAGTTGTATTTGTGTTTTTCATTGTGAATAAGACAGCTTTCCTCTCATGGAGGGAGGCTCACTGTGCTTTTAGACCTGACATAGAAAAAATACCTAAGCATTACAAACAAAGAGGGTTATAGTTCACAATAAACAGTGAGAAGGAAATCAACAGTAAAAGAACCATCAAATAACATTGTAAAATGTAGTAATGTTACAAAAAGTTTAGCAGCTGATGTCAGAAAACACATATAGCGTTCCTATGTATGATTGACTTGGTTTTTAAGTAAGGATTGTTCTCTTCATTCTGTCTCATTTTTCTGCAAAGCAGAAAAGTTGTACGTAATGCCCATGACTTCTGGTTAAATTGCCGTGTTGTTTTATAAAGATAGTCAACCTTCATTTCTAAGTTCCGAGTGACCGAATTCATTACATACTTTGGTAAACTATTTTGTTAACGAAATATCCTGCTATAATTTTGCCTGGCACATGTGCTCTGAATTGTGACATTAACAAGGTGCATTGTTAATCAAAATTACACAAAAAGCTTTTGACTGTTTTCTGTCTTATTACTCTGGAAACCAAAGTAGTTAGGTGTTTTGGAAAGGCTGCTCTTGAAAAGAAGAGCAAGGGAAATCACATGTTCACCACCTCAAAGGTATTATCTTACTCAGATGCTTTTGCTTTAAGTATTCAGTTAATCGCTTACCTGTTTTTTATCATGCTGAAGGAGGTATTTTCTTTGTCGGGAGTGGCTTTTTGCTTAGGGAACTGGTTGTCCAGGGGCTTCAGGTTTCATGTGTAAATATGAATGCACAAGGAGCTTTTCTTGGTTCTTAAAAATAGGCCTCTATTTCAGAATGCAAAATTCCACCCTCAGTGATTCCTACAAGCTCCATTTGGTGTTCAGAAGTGTATTTGAAAGTGTTAGAGAGAAATGACATATGCTGTTCTCCTTATAAAAAAGCATGGATTCAAACTGAACAGACCTAAATTTCTGATGTGCATCTGTGGTGGCTGTCCTGCTGGTACATGACACAAGGGGGAAACTTGTGGATCCCCAAGGGCGAATATGTTCCCTAAGGGCCTGTCCCACTCCCCCCACCTGCACCAGGAGTACTGTGGAGCAGTGGTGAAGCAGGGTCTCTGTTGGAGGTGGGAGGAATCATGAATTTAAAGCTTAGTTACCACAGATGCTGAACTGGAACTGTTTTTTCTGGGCACAAGGAGCCCCTCTTAGCGCCGCTCTCCTCGCTGTGCGGGCAGTGAGGTGTCCCTAGCCCCTTCTGCCCCGCTCCTCTATAGTACAGGGAAACTCTGTAGTGGCCAGGGAAATCACATCCCCACCAGCAACAGTCTCAGCATGAGGAAAATTAATTTAAACACTGCTGAGTAACACAAACACAAAAAAAAGCCGCCTTTCCCCAGACCGGAGCTCTTCTCACCACTGAGGTAAGCCCTTGCGCTGCCACCGGCTGTGCTGATTGGCTGAGCTCCGCCTGCAGGCAGGGCTGCAGGCACCTTCTGGAACTTTCTGGAACCTTCCAGAAGCGACTGGAGCTGGTCCTGTCAGGGCCTGCCTGCGCCTCATGGGGCTGGCTCTGAGTGGCTTCAGTGGGGGGGGGGGCTCGGGGCTGGTTCTGAGTCTGCCGGTGAGGTGACGGGGGACGCTGCATGTCCAGGTACGCCGACTCCACTCAGGGCGCCCACAAGGTGAAAATGAGACCCAAATCTAATTTTGAAGCGTTTTTGTCTCTGAGGGCAATGTGGTGACACTTGTGAAAGCGGGAGGGGCCTTGCTGGGTGCTGGGCGGGTGAGTGGCTGACCTGGCCCAGCCCCATAGCACTGGGGTTGGTGTGGTGTGGGGGCAGGTTGGTGGAAAGTGAGTGTGAGTCTGGGGAAGTCCTTGTGCCTAGGGTGGCTTTACAGTAGTTGGGAATCTGGCCCCGGATTTTATTGGGTCCTTTAATATTGCGTGCACATGAAAACATGCTTTAAGCCTATTCAACTGCACTAGGCCTGACTCTTGCCTCTTGCTTATGGTTTGGTTGAAAATGTATCTGCAGGTGAAATATACCTGTGTAAATCAAACTTTTCAACATACAGCAGCTCTTGCGTTTGTGTGCACACAGTAAAAAGCCCCCATTTACACATAGTAAGAAACCCCCAGGGCTGTTTCTGTGCCAGTAAGTACTGACCCAATATTCTTCTCTAAGGTTCTCTGAATTCGGTGTTGCACCAAACACAATTAGCTGTTCTGTTGCCTCCCATTCTCTTGTATGTTGTCCTGCAATAAAAGTGTGCTGAGTATGGTTACCCTGCTGGCTGGCAGAAGGGAAGATGGACAGGCTCATTTCCTTTGGAACTGCAGAGATAAAACTGCAGAGAGCCTTGGCTTTGCTTGTAGTAAGTTCTGTCATTCGGCTGGCTGAGTGGGACATTCCCTTTGTGACCTTAAGGGACGTGTGAAATACATGGAGCTTTCTGTATTTCTACTTAATGCTAGCACTTGGTTGCTAAGGATGAGAATACATGTTCTTTGGTGCAGCTCAGCTTTAGGTTATTCTCATCTGCATCTCAGGGTTAAGCAGCCTAAGAGGGCAGGGTAATTGGGCCAGGACGATCCACTCTTAAAATTTGCTAGCAGATCAGAGACAGTATCCTTATTTAGCCATTAGAACATAACTTCATGTAATTCCTGCAGCTATTGGCTTAGAGAAAACACCTTAATTATGGCAGACAAAAAAAAAAAAAAAAGAACCAACAAACCATTACTGGAAAAAAATGAGCAGGGCGCAAAACAGAATTCCAATGCTTACTTCCCTTTAAAAGTAGAAAACTGTTTATATTAGAACTCTGTGTACATCCAATTAGGAGCAGACATTTAAGACTTTTCATTAAAATTGGGTTGAGTTTACTCTTCCTCACGGTTTGCTGGAGTTGATAGGATGAATCACACTCTTTATTTAAGTTAGGGCATTATAAATGTCCTAACTTGTCCCTTTTCTTTTGTTTTATGTAAAAGCAGATGTTTCTGTGTATGTGTTTGATTTGGGTTTTGCTTAGTTCTGGCTTAACTTCTTGCCTTCAGTGTACATTTCCCACCACTGTCCATTGCAATTCGTGAACATTGAAGTCAAATGTCAGTACCAGCTGGAACAACTGTGTGACTCTAGTTCTTAGCAACTGAGACCTGGTTTTAGCGGCTTCAAGGTGAGTCTCTTATTTGTAAATACTTCAGCAACCTTTCATCTTTCTCTGTCTTATCACCTCATGTGTCTGTGAGACCTGAGATATTTAAAATTGACAGTTACATTTTTCCAAGCTTCTTTACAAGACTTTTGTGACACATTTTGTATGCAGTTGCTATGCTGTATTTCCAGGTCACCGAAGTCTGCTAACTATCCTGTAGTTGATTACTACTGTGATGTTCAAAGCTTTTTTAAAAAAATTTATTAGTACACATCCAGTGCAAAAAGGAAAATTTCTAGGAAAATGTCAGCAGTGAGCTATAAAACTGAATAATGCAATTATAGAATGATTCTTCCGTGATGAATGGAGGCAAGAAGAAAATCGCTAAATCATCATCATGCTGTTTTCCGTGCTACTTGGTCAGAAAATGGAATCATTACAATAACTTCTACTTGTACTGTCCTTTGACCAGGAGCTGTGCATCCTGATTGCAAACTATATATAGTAGTAATTTAATTCAGGACAAAAATGTAACAATTGTTCTTACTGGGTATAGGACTGAACATATCAACTCAAACAAGATGGGATGAAGAGCGTAATATACTTTGTGAAACCACACTGTGTATGTTTATATTAATTAGGAGAACTTCCCAAACTAGAAATTTATCAGTGTTACTGAAGATGGAGTTCAGATATCACGGAAACTGTAATGACCACAAACGGTCAAGACCTTATCTTGTATTTCATTTACAGCTGCTGCAGTGTATTTATGCTAACATCACGCTGGATGATTGGTTTAGCACTAACTTATGTTTTTTAGAATCCAGGTGTTCCTCAGTGCCTTATTAAAGTGCCAACCCAGCATGATTACCCCGGTAAGACAGACAGGATCACAACTCTGATAGGGGTATGGCTTTAAGCATATTTGATTCATCATTATTTATGGCTTTCAAATATTGACGTGTTACGAATAAAGTGTATAGATTTTTACAAATCCAGTTCTTCTCATTGAGAGTGATTTTGCTTTCCTGAACAAACAGATCATACAGAAATTATTTTAAATGGTTAAAAAAAAAATAGTCATCATGTGACCTGTGTAGAGTAGAAAAACTGAGGTCATTCTCTGACATTATCATGACTCATTCCTGCTTAACATTTTGATTTTACTGTGGCAATTGTATTTGCAGATTTTGACAAACAAAGCTTGACAAGCAGTAAGCCCTGATGTATAGAAGTGAGTCACAGCTGAAACACCTGGTAATTTCAATGTATATCTGAAACACCTTCAGGTAACTGCCATCTTGAAAAGACTGATTTAAAAAAACCTTCTGATTATATTTTTGATGGGCAGTTTTACATTAGTATTGAATCTGTTGTGATAAGGTTCACTGAAGTTTTGTTTTCAGGGCTGTGGTGTTGTTTTTAAGTGTTTCATAGCAGGTACGTGATCTATTTCATGTTCAATATCTACTGATGATGAGTATTCGTGCAGAACTTTTGCTGGTTAGACCAGCTAAGTATCCAGAGTGCATATGTGGTGTTTGCGAGAAAGAATGTATACAAATTGAATTTAGTTGACAGAATTAAGTATCTGTATGTTAGTGCTGTTACTTTATACACGTAAGTCTATGTTTTCTAATAAGTTAGTAGGAACATGTGCCTATTGGTGGGAAGGAGTACAAAGAAAAAGCAATAAAACCTGAAAATACTGAGACACCACAAAAATGAGGTTGATGTCTTGAGTTCATTAGGAGTTTATAAAAAGTGGTGCTAATTATCAAAAGAACAAATAATTTTATTGTACTGTTTCTGCTGATGTTTAGAGAAGACGTTAAGCAACATCTTCAAACTATTGTAGTGGTCAAGACTTGTACTAAAGCTCTAATATCGGACAAAACTAAATGGAATACAGGACCATGGTCTTACATACCAATATTGTTATCAGAATTAATGAAAAACTTTACTCTGTGGTGCATTGTGCTAAAACCCTTGGCAGCTGCTGAGATCCTGCCTCAGAGTGTGTGTGTGGATGTGGATGAAACAGGCACAGGATTCTAATGGGAGTCAATAAAGAGCCTTTGTTCACAAATGAAAAAGACTCCAATCATTTAACTCATCCCTTAGAAAAAAAAACTATACCTGAAAGAATAATTGTATTTATTCCATCATTGTTTCACTTCAGATATCCATTGTCAGATTTCAGTAGCTTAATGCCATCATTACATTAATAAATACCATTAGTCAGCTTTCGTGAACTGCAAGTCATTTATGTTATCCCTCTGGCATCATACAGAGAGGTGCTTAGACAGCTAAGAGCTCTGGTCTACTGACACCCCAATAAGATGCTTCTGTGTTACACATTTTTTCCAGTACAGACTTATTACAGCATTGTACACATCACACAATAAATGTTTTCCTCTACTGTCTGCAAAGAGTCTTGACACAGATGTCACAGCTGCTCTCCTCTGGTATTTCTGTTCTGTGTTTGAGCCCCCCGGAGGAACAGAAACCAGTCAGAATCTTGTTTCTTTAAATCAGCCAAAGGGTGCCAAAGGATGCAGAGTGCACATCTGTTATATGAGATGTCTGAAACTTGGATTGCTTTTTGTATCTCTTCTGCAAATCTTTGATTTCAGTGAGGCTCTAATCAGAGCACACAACTTAGTGACAACAAGCACGAGAGGAAAATAATCAGAAAATAGGGTGAGTGGTTTGCTCTAATCCTCATCTATGAGTTCTTGTGCGGTCTTGAAGTAAAGATTTCTTAGCACCTTGGTTTCAGTGTAGCTGTCTGTAAACTAGGGATAACATTTATTTCTTTTACAGGAGGTTTTTAGGCTTAATTAACTGAAGATATGCAAAGCATCTTAGGAGCTTTGTGATAGGAAATGCTGTGTAAATGCATAACGTTGAAATACTAATGTGTAAAATGTAACTTCTATGCTACTTTTCTCAGAATTAAACCTTGTGTTATATTTTTTCCTCCGGAATGGGTACTTCAAGGGTCTTACTGTGCAGTAGTGAGCTCAGCTCCCATTTGAGCGACCATTGGAAGGCACTTAGCAAATATTTCCATTTTAAGAATAATAACTTTATCACCAAATGACAAATAAGCTTGAAGATTTGGCCTCTTCTTTTATATACCTGAATGTGAACAGGTATCTGTTGAAAATTTAGCCCCATATCTATTTCCTGTCAGATTATAGTGCACCTCATTAGCCACCATTGTACACAGGAACTTGATTTGCTTCTACCAAGCTGCATAATTTTAGTTGCCTTGTATTTTAATAGCATGTTATTAGGTTTCCCTAAGTCCTAAATTTCTTATGTCACTCAGGAGTCCTCTTAATTTTTGGCATAAATTATTAAATTCCGCTGTCTTCATATTCCATACAGAACTCAATCTTGCACAATAATAAAATTTTCACAGAATCACAGAATTTCTAGGTTGGAAGAGACCTCAAGATCATCAAGTCCAACCTCTGACCTAACACTAACAGTCCCCACTAAACCATATCCCTAAGCTCTACATCTAAACGTCTTTTAAAGACCTCCAGGGATGGTGACTCCACCACTTCCCTGGGCAGCCCGTTCCAATGCCTAACAACCCTTTCGGTAAAGAAGTTCTTCCTAACATCCAACCTAAAACTCCCCTGGCGCAACTTAAGCCCATTCCCCCTCGTCCTGTCACCAGGCACGTGGGAGAACAGACCAACCCCCACCTTGCTACAGCCTCCCTTCAGGTACCTGTAGAGAGCGATAAGGTCACCCCTGAGCCTCCTTTTCTCCAGGCTGAACAAGCCCAGCTCCCTCAGCCGCTCCTCCTAAGACTTATTCTCCAGGCCCCTCACCAGCTTCGTAGCCCTTCTCTGGACTTGCTCGAGCACCTCCATGTCCTTCTTGTAGCGAGGGGCCCAAAACTGAACACAGTACTCGAGGTGCGGCCTCACCAGAGCCGAGTACAGGGGGACGATCACCTCCCTAGCCCTGCTGGCCACACTGTTTCTTATACAGGCCAGGATGCTGTTGGCCTTCTTGGCCGCCTGAGCACACTGCTGGCTCATATTCAGCCAACTATCAACCATCACTCCCAGGTCCTTCTCTGCCTGGCAGCTCTCCAACCACTCACCTCCCAGCCTGTAGCTCTGCTTGGGGTTATTGTGCCCCAGGTGCAGGACCCGGCACCTGGCCTTGTTGAACTTCATGCAGTTGACCTCGGCCCATCGGTGCAGCCTCTCCAGATCCTCCTGCAGAGCCTTCCTACCCTCGAGCAGATCGACACACGTACCTAACTTGGTGTCATCTGCAAACTTACTGAGGGTGCACTCAATGCCCTCATCCAGATCATCAATGAAGATATTGAAGAGGACCGGCCCCAGCACCGAGCCCTGGGGAACGCCACTAGTGACCGGCCTCCAACTGGATTTGACTCCATTTACCACGACTCTTTGGGCCCGGCTATCCAGCCAGCTCTTAACCCAACGAAGCGTGCGCCAGTCCAAGCCAAGAGCAGCCAGTTTCTTGAGGAGAATGCTGTGGGAAACGGTGTCAAAAGCCTTGCTGAAGTCAAGGTAGACCACATCCACAGCCTTTCCCTCATCCACCCAGCGCGTCACT
This sequence comes from Oxyura jamaicensis, assembly GCF_011077185.1. Classification (NCBI taxonomy): domain Eukaryota; kingdom Metazoa; phylum Chordata; class Aves; order Anseriformes; family Anatidae; genus Oxyura; species Oxyura jamaicensis. Next base: position 6,437,361 of record NC_048898.1, read on the forward strand.
TTGTCATAGAAGGAGATCAGGTTCGTCAAGCAGGACCTGCCTCCCATAAACCCATGCTGACTGGGCCTGATCGCCTGCTTGCCCTTCAAGTGCTGCGTGATGACTCTCGAGATAATCTGCTCCATGAGCTTCCCTGGCACTGAGGTCAAACTGACAGGCCTGTAGTTTCCCGGGTCAGTCCTCCGGCCCTTCTTGTAGATGGGCGTCACATTTGCTAGCCGCCAGTCGACTGGGACCTCCCCCGATAGCCCGGACTGTTGATAAATGATGGTAAGCCGCTTGGCCAGCACCTCTGCCAGTTCTCTCAGTACCCTTGGGTGGATGGAGTAAATGCCTCAAAAGAAATGGTGCCAGCTGCTGAATTCTTGCTCCTGCTGAGCTAATATCCCTTTGTTCTTTACAGAGGAGTCCCGCTTTGTAGTTAACTGTTTTGCTCAGAACTTTAAAATGAGGCTTCATGTTCAGTACCTTCATTTTCTGTCCTTTGCTATCCTGTCTCCAAGGAGGTCATGCCTTTCTGCATAGAGAAGTCGCTCTGACAAGTATTTGGAAGGAACAGTCCATAACGACTGCTCTGTCCTTTCCAGCATTTGTGGGAAAATGAATGTTTTGTCATGTCAGTACTACGGTCATTTAGTATTTCATTAATCACCCAGCTAAGAAGCCATGCTTTTCCCCATACGTGTTTTGAAGATGAGAAGTATTTTGTTGCTGCTTATGTGTTCTGAATAGCTATTCAGAACACATAGCTATATATAGAGAGATTGGATATGATGGCTCGGCAAGGCTTCTGTGTTTTGGGTTTGGCTTTGGCTTGTGGTTTTTTGTTTTACTTTCCACATGCTTAGAGTAAACATCTTTTCAGTGCTGTTCACCTTCTTCTTCTGCTCTTGTGTGGGATGTAATTGCCAGCTGCAGGCTGTGCCCCACAGCTGTGTCCTCCCTTGATGAATATCAGAACAAAAATCAGGGTCGTGTTACTTGAGCCATCTCTTAGTTTATCCTTGTTGCACACTAGGCATTTAGTTTTCATTTATCTGTATAGGCAGTGATAAAACACCCTGGAATGCAATTCTATTCTTAGACCGGCAGCACTTGTAGAAATATAACTAACGTGTGTACCTGGAAATTACTTCAGGCTGGAGTTCTCAGCGAAGAAAAAACTAATCCTTTGGTTCGTATTTGCAGAGCATAGTACTTCAAAAATAGAAAGCTCAATTTAAGCTTTAACTTGTCTTGTTAAAATTATTCCTTGCAAATATTTTTAAAATCTCAACTGAAATGTTAATCTATATATTTTAGGAAAAGAATATCTCACAAGGTAAGTTTAATTATAAATATCTAACATCTTTAGGTATCCAGGATTTCTTTGCAGACATCTAAGATACAAGCTGCCTAAGCTGGGGTATGAGTAGAGACAGTAAGGCAGTCTGAAAAATGATTGTGAATGGTGTGTTCCACTTTCTGATGTGAGCTGTAACATCGTGACATTTTATGTAGCAGTTACTTTGTAAAGTGTTTCCTATCCTGAAGATTTATTTTTGGTGAAAGATACAAATAACACAATTGAAGTAGGTAAGCTGACTCTTAAGCTTATCCCATCATATATTTATCTGTATCTTCATAATTGCCAGATATCAAAGTAGATTGGTCTTAGTTTAAACTTAGATTGAGTGTATTGTTTTTTGTTTGTTTGTTTGTTTTTTAAAATTATTTTAAGAAGCTTTGATTATCACTTAGATCTCTTCAGTTAAAAGAAGAGTCCAAGAGGCTAGGCTAATGGAGCCTCACTCTCAGAATTGTTGAGGTAGAAAATGAGTGTTGTTCAGGAATTGTAATAGGCTGAAGGGATTTCTCTTCTGGCAATGATTGCTCCAATTTAAAGCATAAGTAGGTATCTCTAAAACACATGTTTTTCAGCATATTTAAAACATCGATTTTTTTTTTTCTATTTTACTGCTCATTATTTTGACTTAACGATTTTTCTTCAGTAAGTGTAAAGTAAAATAAGGTATCTTTGAGCATTAACAGTGTAGGAAGAATTCAGATCCTCTTACAAACAGAGGGCCACCCAAATGGATCTCTAAAATAAGATTTCTTTAGCATGCCATCTTGGGGCCAGATTTGTAATGGAGCCATCTTTGCTTTACCAAAGAGGGAATTCTGAGGTGAAATCCTACCTGACTCTATTCCTAAGCCACCATTTCAGCTTTTGTCCTCTGAAACACCCAGAGGTTATTTCTTCAGGCTGGCACAAGTGAGACTGATGTCTCTCTCTCCCACTGCTATGGAGGCCTGGCAGTAGGATCTCCTTGGAGTCCCTCTTGCATGCTGAGTTCCCAGAGGTGTGTAACGCATCTCTCATCAGTTCATTCCACTGCACATGTGTGCATCCTGGCCCAGCTGGACTGTCACTCATTTTCCCTGGCAAATGATACTGACTGTAAGCTTGCTTTATTGCACCATGCCTTCCTTGTCCAGCTCGCGTGCTAGTTTATCTGTGTGCATCTCACTGAGCCAGCTTTCATTTGTTTGTTTTTCTCTAAATCCCACTCAGCGTTAATAATTGCTCAGTAAAGTTCAGATAAGGTATAAAATTCAGTTGTTTTTTCACTCCCAATAATTTTTCATTCAGCTGGGGGCTTTCTTTGGTTCTCTGCTGCTGCTGGCTAATCTAGGCGTGGGATATTGCGTATGTGATAAGGATCTCTTTGAAGATGTATTGTTTGGATTTAAATGTCTTTCAAATAGCTGTAAGGATGGTGCTCCACTGCTAAACACATTCCATTTGTTGTCACCATGGATCCTCAAACACGCGCAGAGGAGCCTGTACTCACCTGTGCTAGCACATAGAGGTATGAAAGCCATCCAGAAATTGGGACTTCTGAGGTTCTCCCTGCATTAGCCAAGGGAGTCAACTTTTCATGTAGGCTCTCTGAAGAGTGGCATACATTGGGACAATTATGTGTTTTGCATGGTATTTTTGAATCCGGGCAGAGGAGAAAGAATATTGCCCTAAAGAAGGATTTAAAAATGCAATATTTGAACAAAGTGCACAAATATGTGTAAATATAAATGGCTCCCAGGTTTCAGCTGCTGACTGAGATGAGCAAGGCTGTTGTGGGGTTCACTGCTGTTGGACTGCAGCAGCAAATAGTGCTTGCCTTCACACCCTCTCTCACCTATCAGTGAGTCACTGATGTCCAGGATCAGTGATGTGTGGATCATGTCTACTGCCGTGGGCAGCGCTGTATTTGTCAGCTCTGGTGCGTTGATGTGCATGGAGATAGGACTGCCAGTATCTTTCAGATGGCCAAGTAAGAACTAGGCTGCCAGATTTTTGAATCCTGTTTTCGAAAGAGATCCTTAGAAGCACTGCAAACTAAATTTGAAAGGAATAACTTTTAGTTATTTAACTGGGGAGTTGGTTGGGGTGGGCTGATAGCAGCTCACCTAGCAGGTGAGTTTTGGAAATGTTTAGACAAAGTCTTAACTTCTCTGTCTCTTAGAGTGAGAATTGCATCTTATCTACTTCTGGAAGATTCCTTTGCTTTAGATGAATTGGCATTTTTGAAGGGAAGAATACTCTAGAGAAAAGCCATAATTTCAGTGAATGGTGTATGATCTGTAAAGTCCCAGATCTGCAGTTGCAATTAAGGTGGCCCTGCACTTGACACTTGGGGTTTGTCTTTGCAGAATTAATTGGTAGGCTAATCTGGTTTTATTCTTTCACAGTTTTGTTTCCATTTTACCTTTATTACACGGTAAGCCGTGAAACAACATGGAGGAGTTTCACTAAATAAGAAGGGTGAAATAAAATAGTTTTTTATTTTAAAGAATTTAGCTAATGGTTTCTATTAGTATTGTTTTTTGTAATGTGAAGACAGAAGAAAGCAATTTTGTACCAGTTTGTATACAGTCACTGGTTTTGCTGGTAAATACATGTCAAATGTTAAACAGAGCAGTCTTGCTATGAGCATGAGCTTTTTGTAAGCTTTAGATTCTGCTTTTCACAAAAGATTTGCAATTAATTTGTCCCTTAGGGATAACTGAAAACTGCTTTTTAGATTAAACAGTAAAAAGAGCTCCTTCTTGAAATATCTAGAATCCTAGTATGTCAAAGGAGGTACACAGACAGCAGAAAATAAATGTGCAGATGGGGAGGCCTGAAAAAACATCAAGTGCAGATCCTGAATTTATGCACATTTCTGACATTGTTGGATGAAAAATGCTGCTCTTATCTTCTGTGGGTAACCATAGCTACCGTGTGATGATTTTTTCCCCAACATGAAATGAAATACAAGTGCAGGAGATGGTCTTGTCTCAGCTTGCACCATGTGTATTTGTGTGATAAGGATTATAGTCAGTGAATGCGGTTATCAGTGTGGCCCATTTGCTTCTTTAAAAATAGGTTCAGATTTACATCTTCATGTCTCCATTAGTGCTGTAGAGGGGAAAATGGTGCTGTGTTTCTGTAAATACTGTTAGATGAGATTTGGACCATATCCTTTTGTATTAAAATATGTGTATGCTACCTTCTTGTATTTGAGTCAGGACCTAATATAACTGGGGGGACTCAAAAGGCAACACAAACTTGAATATAAAGCATAGTAGTTTAAATGTTTGGATGGTACAGTGCTACATTCTCGATTATCAAATACTCCCTGAAAGTTTGTCTACATTTTATATTAATATGCTTCCCTGCTTGATCCGGTTCTGTTTTCATTCAGATTTTGAGCTTCATCATGAGCTTTGGTAGGAGCAGAGTTGAGCCATGAATTCCTAACCACTGAAATCTCTCTAATGTTAGAAGGCTTTGTAGAGAAGCTGATAACTTATGCATGAAGCTAAGAATACACTTAAGCATATCTCAACAAGTGCATGAGTTATACTCCCAAGAATGGTGGCTGTGAATCAAAAACTCTCCTCACATGGGCAGTGAAGTAGCCTGGTGGATCCTGAAATCTCTTTTCCTTGTTGCCAGTCACCGTTCTGAGCAGTGTTCACTAGCTTAGTGGCACATCAGTAACGTTGCACCTACTGATACAGGTAGTTGTCATATGGAGAAACTTGCTAAAATTGCAGTGTGTGATTTTAAACCTTTATAACTGACTGGTGTACCAGTGGGAAACGTTTGCAATGTAATCATTGGGATTATGGGTGCAAGTAATGAACTTTCTGGTAACATTGCTTTTGCTATGATTTGAAAATACCTGAATGTGTATTTAATTCTACATTTCTTGCCACTGTAAGGGATTTTGTAATGATAGAAGAAAGATATTTTTTTTCAGACAATATTTCAAAGACTGAATGGTACCCCAGTGTTATAGCTTCCTTGCAACAAACTCTTGCTGGAGCATAGCAAATGTTCTTTTTAGATGTGATAAGTCTCCTGAAGGTTTGCAAAATTAAAAAGAATCGTTTTGTGAATCACACCAATGAATTTAATGCTGGCAGCATGCTGGATGTCAGTCCACAGTAGCTGAGTGAACAATACAAACCACAAGAAGAACTATGAAATTCTGGGGGATTGGGAGGAGGAGAAGAAATAAGAACAGTTGCTAGTTGAGATGGGTTAAAGTTGGTGCATGATTCATGAGCAGTAGGCTGGGAAAAGCTTTACAAAATTCAGGAAGACTTCTGCAAATGTCCTAGTGTTACATGAGATTATTTTCAAATAGTCTTGTGTTAAAAGAATTGTGACAAAATAATGTACTTCTAGATAAATGTGTACAAGAGAAAAGGCAGAGTTTGTTCAACTGCTATAGTCCACAACTGAGCAATAGATCATTACATTACCTTCTTTGAACAGAGTAACTGTTTCAGGCAGTCTTGTCTTCATGAAAGTTAAGCCAATTCGTGGAAAATGTGATGATGAAAAATGGAGAAACGTGACCAAGAATGCAAACAAAAATTCTGCTGAAGCTGCTGAGAAAGATGGACTGGGGTAAAACTGATGATTTAACCAATACCCAAACACAAGTGGTACAGCAAGCACAAAGTATGGCAGACAGGAATTTCACAGGATACTGCAGGTTGAGGATGAAAATGCTGCTGCCTGTCTTTTTAATTTGTTTTATTGAAAAAAGAAGTACGGAGCAAAACAGACACTAAGAATGTATAGAGGTTGGAACCTTGACCCAGTGGAGAAAAGCATAAGAGCTGAAGATAGCCCACAGAATAGAAGAGTAGAGTAATTGTAGTAGAAGTCATTATGCTGAGGAGTGCCTTATTTTCAGGAGGCAAGCGGTGACTCACAAGGATGAGATAGCATGTATGTGACATGAAAGCGCTTCAAATGTAAACTGCAAAAGTAAATGATTTGTTAAGCTCATATTAGTATCAGATGCAATGACAAGTCAGCGACATGCAAGCAAACAGGAAATTGAATGCCAAATATGTGGTAGGACAGTGACTGTGCTAACCTACCAAGTCTTTCTCAGGAGTAGGCAAGCAAAAGCAGAAATACAAGCAAAACCAGGCAAATTAAAAATACATGATGGCTTCATTCTTCTGAAGAGGTGGCTAGGAGCAGTGTCACTACTGCTAGCGGAGCATTTGAACAGACTGTGCATGAAAATCATATTGCTGTCAAATGAGAGGAGAAAACTGATGTCGGAAGCCGTTGCTCATGCCCTTGAATGCAGAGGTAGCCAAACGCTTGCCTGGGAGTTGTTCCTGGCCATCCCTATAGAAGGGCTATGACTCACTGGGACTTCTGGGAAACATTTTCAGACAGTGATACTGTGACTGCCATAAATTGGGCAGACAAGAAAATTGGCAGCCAGGCTGTTTCAGATAATGGACTCCAGTTCTCTTACAAGAAGCTTGTTTGTGGATGGGAATTTGGCTATGTTGCAATGTTAGCTTATTGCAGCCAATCAAATGGTTAAGTCGATTAACTACTAATACTATTTAATGATCCTCTTCAGGAAAGCTTAAAAATTCAGAGAAGCTACATTAAAACCAGTTCACTCCCTTGAAGTTCTTGTGAGCAACACTGCAGGGAAAGCTTATGTGAATAAAGAAATCAAACGTTGCCTCTGGCAACTGAAGGTGTGATTGCCAAACAGAAGAAATGTACCTCAAGTCGATCATCCTTAGGAATCTATTTCCGAGCTAGAGCTTAGGGACACTGTTTGGATCACATTATTACTTCTGAATGTGGTCCAGAAGAAAGCCATATATGTTGAACAGATAGATCTTAGGTAATTACAGACAACTTTAGAAAGTCATGCTTACTAAGATTACTTGCTACAAGTCTCTGGATAAAAAAAGTCCCAGGTGAAATATGGAAAAGTGTGGTGAAATACTCTAATTTGGTGAAAAGCTTGCTTTGCTCTTCTGGTCATTAGAAACCCATAGAATGTCTGGTGATAAGAAACAAGAGGAAGTGGAGAATGATTTAATTAAAAAAAAAAAATACATATCCAGAAGCACTAGCATGTAGCAGTGTTCTGTTCACAAGATCCACATTTGATCTTAAAGAAAACCAAAATGCATATGTGTTATTTTGTAAGATAGAAAGCCATGACAGAACAGATCTCATCAAGTCAGAGGTAAAGGTTTAGGTTCTCCTTTTTAGAATTTAACTTTTTATTTTTGTATGTGTAATGATGATTGATACTTTAAGACCATATAATGGGATATTAAATATGTAAGAAGATTGTGCTTTTCGTGATTAATTTGGCAAACTGAATTAAATATGACTAGCGAGATACTATAATAGATAGTTTCCTAATGGAGGACACAACAGGATATAAATGGGGAGATTAATATCTAGAATCTTGGAAGATGTGAAGTACTCAGTGAGAAAAGATGATATGCCTAAAGGAAGGAATATTAACTGGATGTTGAACTGTTTCTTGTCTCATGCTTAAACACTGACCACTTGCTTCACCTGTCTTCATGCAATCCCAGCTTATCTTCTGCTTTGGAAAAAGCTGTATCACTTGCTCATTTTACTGCTTTTTCTTGTTTGCCCTAAAAATTCTTTTTTAGTAGACTCGGTTTCTCTGTTTTTCGGTTTTATTTTTGCTTTCTGCTTCAAACAGGTTCATCTTTTCTTCCTCACTGTGCTTTAGGTAAGCCCCACCCTGATCTCTGTTTTGCAGCAGCCTCGGGCTTCTCTTATACTCCCTTCTGAATGTAATCCTTCATTTTTCCTCATGTTCCTTTTCTTCATGAGGGTTTATTTCCCAGATGCCCAGTGCTATACAGCAGTGTTGTTTTCACAAGTGCATGTCACGTGCTTTCTGACCCTTAAGCCTTCTGTTTGCTCTTTACTGATTCTTTTTATCTGGGGTTTCTGAGTTCTTGCTTATAATGTACAGGCTTTTCTTTCTGCAGCTATTGAGCTGGGAAGAATGATTGTCAGGTGCTGGCAAATCTGTTTTTCCTCTTCTAAAACGATTTGGTGGGCTGGGAAAATGTGTGGACCTGTGCTCTGTTAAAGAGCCTCTGGAGATAAAATGGGGAAAGAGTTGCCATCATTTCACTTACAGTACTAGAATGGGGTAGGAATTTGTTAAAATTTGCTGGATGAAGGGAAAGAAGCCAAAGACTTCAATTTTGTGAAGAGAAGTTGTCATATTGGAATGTTCTCTTGCATTCCTCAACACCAGCTATCCCATTTTCATGTTCCCCAGGATGATAGCGAGACATCGTATTCGGTCTATGTGGTCTTGTAGTCGTGATGAAACAGGTTGCATTATAGTGAATATATATTTAGGAAAACTGCTTGTGCTAACAAGGTGTTAAGGCCTCCTGAACGATGAAGAATACTTCTCTCTGGTGGGAGAGGTCCCTCATGTTTTACATAATATTTTGGCTATGAAGGTGGTCACAGAATAAACCAAGTTATGTGGTTAATGGTTAAACAATTTTAGGGTGTTTTGTCTGTTGAAGCCTACTTGGTAATAGGCTTAAAAAATGTAGAGGAGCTGCTTGTATGTAGGATATTGTAGGAGGTACTGTTTGACATCTGCTGAGGGAGTATTATGCCTTTGCTCTAGGTTTTGTGAATGACATTCCGCTTATGGAGGCGGGACTGTGAGATACTGTTACGGATTGCCACTGATAAACCTGAAGACTTAGTGAGGGAGGAAAGAGTCCATAGCTGAGATTGTTGCATCCAAGTAGAAGATAATTGGTCTCCCAGAGCTCATTGTGATTGTACATTGCTTCCTTGCAGCTGTCCCAGGTGCAGACCCTTCCTTCTGCCGGTGCATTCAGATGTGCTGAAGTCACTGAGTCTCACAGCCATTTAAACTTGATTTGGATACAGCTGAAAAAGACTGTTCTGCCCTTACCCTCCTGCTGTTTTCCAACCACTTATTCTTGCCTGCCTTATGTTGTTACTACCGCTTGTGCAATTGTTCCTTGGCTAAGATTAAGGAGCTGATCACAATGAAACTATATTTTCAATTGATCAGTTTATTGCTGCAGCTCAGTGCACCTCAGGCTGTGGATAGAAGGCAAGGAGGAGGACAAAGCCATCTCTATTTTTATTTTTTTTTTTTTTGAAGGGTGAGGGGAATGGTGTCTTTTTTTTTTTTTTTTTTTAATAATGGACACCTCTACAGTCTGGTGTTGGTTTGACCCAGTTGAAGTGTATGCAACGTACAACACCCAGAATTTCTCATTTACTCGGACGGCTTGTTAGAGGTGATTGGCAGTAGAATTTCTGGGTCTAGCCCAATCAAAGTCAAAAAAAGAGCGCATAACTCTTTGAATGTTTCCTTGAATGATTCTTTCTGCAGGGAAATGATATCCTTGACATGGTTAGCTGTTATCAGTGTCTCAAGTAATATAGTAGCACCAAAACCAATATAAAATAGCATTAATAATGAAAATGCCTGAAGCTCTTAGATTAAATGTTCCCTACCCTTAGCATTTGTGCATTCTGAATATAGTGATAAGCCACAGTATTATTAAAGAACTACTGCAGGTCTGTAACTGTTGAAGACACATCGGCTGCGATGCCGTATATAGCATTTTCTGTGAATTAGAGTTAATAAATTCACTGTTAGTGGTATGTGGCTTCTCTTATGTATCTATTTAGTAAATGCTGCTATCTCTAAGAGCTACTGGTATGCGAAAAAGATGTACTGACATGTAATAACTGTAAAATAAGCACCAATGTGTTCTTTAATATGCATACAGGTGAATATAGCAGGAAGAGTAAATAGGATGTATACTCTTTAACGTCTATAAAAATACTGAATCATAATTTAAATTCATATTCCTTCTCCTTGCAGCTTGAGTGGAACCATCCCTTCCTGCACGACAGTTTCAAAACTGTCCTCCTGTTATTGATCTTAGTTTTTGTGTGCCCAATCCTAACAGTGGCTCCTCTGCCTTCATAAAAATGGCTTCGTAGAGCTCACTCTCTTTAGAAAAAGTAGCCTGTGAAAACTGGTTCTGCAAATTACTCTTCATTCTGGGAAATAATGGCATAAATGAAATCTTCTGTTGTTCCTGCAGAGGAAGGATACATTTTCTTGTAGTGAGGTTGCTGATAATGTGTTTTCTTCAGTTTTAATTCAGGGTAGTTAATTTCTGCCTTTTCAAGTTTTGTTGCCTGTAGTTTCACTTAAAAAATTGCACAGAGGCAGTTTTTGTTAATGTATGTAGCCAAAGTTTGTTTATTCATATTTGAATCTTCCACTTCAAAGAGTGTAATGTAGAAATGGTTTTCTAATTGTTCCTGAACTATGTTTAGACCAGAAAAGGCTGCTGAAAAAATACTTGAAATGATCCCACTTCTGCCAGTTTGTGATTACAAAATATAAATTTGAAGCAGCTGAGATGCTTATTCCTGAACAGCTTTTGAGCATGACTGTTCAACAGTAATTTTCTAATTTTGTTCATTTTCTGCTAACTTGTATTCTCAGCAAGGTTTCACCATTGTGATGGACCTGCTGTGTATTTAACCAAGTCATAATTAAGTAAACAGCTTAGAGAAATGTGGACTTGAAATCTTATTGTTGCTGCTGGTACTTTCTGTTCTGCCCTGTTCAGCTCACTGTTCGAGTCCAGCAGCAGTGCTGTATCCCATCATGCTGTTGAGATAAAAGTCTCTGTACCACTTACTGCATTACTGGTATCTGGAACTGAAAGCTCATTCAAGTGGCAAAGCTGAATCCACCTGCCTTTACCACTGCAAATAGAGGCGTTTTACCATACTTTCATTAATTTCTTTGTGGATACTGCAGTGCCAAATGTGACTTGAAAATGCTGCTGGCAAGACCAATGGGTACTGGGAGAAGATTGATTGGATTTGACTCTGTTTTGTCTTACACTTAAAGTAATTTCCACAGCACATGCCACTGCATTTTAAACAAAGGAATCTCTGGGCACCAAGTTGGGTAGGAAGGTGGTATGCCAGGGTGTCTCTGTATATCTGCAGATTTAGCAGGTGTATAGATGCTGTTGCTATAATTTATCGTCTCAAGCCAGTATATCCAATTATATCCAGTATATCTGTATTCTTTCTTTGTAAGTATTCTTCTACCAGAAGGTTGAATTAGATTCTTAATTCGTACCGTCTTGGCACTGAAAGTACAAGGCCCCCCTTTAAAGAACGTACTTTCCTTGTTGCTTTTCTCTGCCCACTTTAAAACAGTTCAGACTTTGGGGACCACTGCCTGAGAAATGGTGCTATGTACATACACAACATATTTTTCCCTTTCTGTTTTTAAAAATGTCAGTTTCTAACCACATAAGACTTATCCCTTAAGAACTTGAATTAGTAAGACACCAACCAACTAATCTTGATCAGCAGCAGCAGAATGAAATGACATACTTTCCTGAACGAATGACATAGTTTGCTATAGTTTTCATAGTCATCACGTAGCTGTGAAGTGCTTTGGTTTTTAAATCCGCATTTGCCAATTCTTGTCAGCAGACTCCACATCTTATTTCAGGGGATTGCAAATATACAATGCTGCACATCCTCTATACTGTATTTTGATGTGCTGACTGATTATTTAGATGGGTAGGACTATTCTTAGACCTCTCATTCTTTTATTTTCCTCTTGAATCTCTTAACATTTTTCTTTACCTCCTGTAAGAGTACTTTGAATGTGAGTTTTCAGGGAAGGGTGCATCCCAAAGTGGAGCACTGGCCACACATGTGAGTTACATGCAAGTACAGCAGCAGAAGAATGGGAGGAGGAAGACTGAGTGAGCAAATCTGATGGCTGGTAACAGTGATGTGCCTTGGAAAAGTTCCCTTTCTATTCCCCTTAGACTTCACTCCTATGAAGCCTTAAGGGTGTGCCCCACTGAATTTAGTGTTCAGAATCCACATGAAACACTGTGTGCAAGTAAGGTTTTGCAGGCCTGGGTTTCACAGAACAGCTGCTATTTTATGGCTTGGGTGTAAAAATGAGGTTTGATCTAGACTTACAGATCTAAGTGTGTCTTTTTTTTTTTTTTTAATTAATTTATTTATTTTTGGATGTACTGAAAAATACTAGTGTTTTTGTGGTAATCTGAGGAACCTGCATACTTACATACAGCAAGGAATCCTTTGCTGCTGTTCTATCTCGATGTCTTAATTCCAGTTGGTTTGAGCATTAAAACAAGTTTTGATACTCTGCTGGTGCTAAATCTTACTGTTAATAAGCATTGCAGTGGACAGTCAAAATGATGTACGGTATATTTCAGATATCTCCATTTACTTTTGTAAAGATTTTTTTATCTGAAAATAGAGAAATGCAGTAAAATCAGTTGTTATATATCATGTAAAAATGATCTAGATGCAACTTGATCAGAGAAGTCACTATGAAGATCAAGCTCTTTTTCTTCAAGCAAGTTAAGAGAGATGATGCTACGAACAAATAACTGTTAGATAGCACTCAGGACTTGAGGGGAAAATGGCCACATGCTTGCTATAACCAATGTTTCTGTGAGTGTGCTGTTTTGCCTGAAGACTTCTTTTTGCTAACCAGAAATGTCAGTGAAAGTGATGCAAATTGACAAGATGCGGCAGTATACCCTGTAGTTTACAGAGATGATTAGGGTAATGCATCATCATGTTTCATTGTGAGCCATAATGCAGTGAAATATTGCTGGCTGGATTAATGGTGACTGCAGATGTGTTTAAAACTGAGTATTATGAAATGCCTCCACTCTTGTTTGGCTTTTTAGTGCCACCAGAGAAGACTGTACCATCAGCTGACTTGGTTTGGAGAACTGCATAGGGAGGAGGATTCAGGGGCTTTGCTGTGGCTAGTTTTGTTCTACCCGTGCTTCTGAATACGGATACTTCTGAATACTTCAACGCAGTTAACATTAATATTAGAAGCAACTTCCTGCTAATTTTTAAGGAATCGTTAGTACATGCTGAGTCAAGAAGCTTCTTAAATTTGTGTAAGTGGGGAGTGAACAGATGACTCAGGAGATCAATTTGAACTGAGATACCTGAGATGCTGACCTTTTTCTTCTTTGTGCAGCAATGTATGTGTGTCTACTCAGGTTAAAATAAAAATGGAAGAATAATTTCTGCCAGAAGCAAACATTCAGGGAGAAGTGTTTTTCACATTCTTTAAATAAATTCTGTAAATGTAATGTGAAATGTCATGTATTGGAACTCAGGATATATAGCAATAGAAGTCATTCCAATATATTGCAATATCTTGCTAACTCTGCCAAAATGGTGTGTGTATATATAGATGTTTAGGTTGTGTTTACTCAAGTAGCTTGATAAGAATATTATCATGTTGCATGAAAAATGGAAGATCTAAGGGCAATTTGGAAGCTGTTACCCTGTTTAGGAATAAGAAAAAATATGGAGGGGAGTGAAGTTGCATACAATTACATACTTGTTTGTAAATGGTAAGGATTTTTCTATGAGCGACCCATTTTTGCCACCCTGTGGACAGAAAATGTATGTCATGATTTTATTTGTTAGTTCTTCAAAACCTGTGGGAGAGGCTGAAATCAATGAAGATCAGTTACTTACACAAATTCTGACCTACAGGCTCTGTGGCCTTTAAAACATTATTTAAAATTGGAGTTGGCTGTTTTTATTTTACATTGTATTGGCAAAAGTCTGAGATCAATTTTTTGCTGCTTTCAGTAACCACTTCAAAGCAGCTCTTCTGTCAATCCAGTATCAAGAGTAATTCCCTGCCACGCTCTTTGCCAGCATGTGGTGGAACCATCCTAGGAGGTACAAATGAAACGCTTATAAATGCTATCCCTTCTGTCATGTTGTTCTTCCTCCTACCTCTCTTTCAAAACAAAAAGACTAAACCATACACACAAGTGTGTGTGCACACAAACAAAACCAACCCCATCCCACGCAAAAAAAAAAATCCTCCATGACCTATAAAAACGAGGTCAAGGTCATTGTTTGAAGTGTTTTTTCTTTGCCATGTCTGGCTAACTGCTGACTGGGGACCAGATGTGAGCAGCTTGTATCCTCCTCCTCTGCTGATCACTAACCAAGAGGCTTCACTGAGCAGGGCAAACCATCAAGCTACCTATTCAGAGAGGGAAAAAAAAAAAAAAAAAAAAAAAAAAAAAGCTGTAACAAATACTTTTTCCTGAAAAGTATCCCCATGATGAACTAACTGTGAACAATATTGCACAAGTAAGCGATAGTCTCGAGAATTAGTGCTGACCACGAGTGTGCAGCAGCTTATGCTGCATCCTTCCTGCCTGCAGTGAGCAGCCTGGAAAACCAGTGGTCAGCTCCTAGGCTGCTAAAGCATTCTATTTTTGCAAGGCTGGATTAGTCCCTGCCTTGTGTATGGGCATTGATTTGGGTTTGCTGCTGTTAAATGGGCACAGACCTCACCCAAGTGCTTCTGTAGTGTACATGTATTTTATAGCAATATTTTTCTCATTCTTTTCCTAGTTATTTGCAGGGCATTCAAGCTGATATTTGCACATGAGAAGCAGACTTACTCTGAGGTCAGTCTCATTTGTCTGTCTAGCTTTGTGGATATGATAAAAACATGAAAGGGACGATTGGGTTTGAGGTTCAGAAAACAAAGGAAAAGAAGGCGTTCCTTATCTTAAACCTTATCTTTACGTCTTAAGATATGGCATAAAGAAGGCATTTATCTTAAACAGTTCTGCACTGGCACTCTTAGCCTCAGTGCTCATAGCCATTTTCCCATACTTCCCACAAACCCCAGCTACAGCAGCAGCAACATATTCTGATACTTGTGACACGATATGTTCTGATACGGTGGTTGTACTGTTGACTTGCTTCTTAAACTGACAAGGGAGTGTTGATTGTGAGTCCTGTCTAGACAGATGTCGATTTTCCTTAGCAGCAGACAAGATCCTGGGTTTGCATCTTGCCTGAAAACATGGGACCTTGGATAACAAAAGGAAGATGCATTCTACTTTTGTTAGTTTCTTTTGCCTGCTTGTTTTGAGGTGTGGAAAAGATTGTACAATAGTCAGGGAGAGAGAGGAGCAGTGGTTCTGGTGGAAATACCATGTGTTCCTTATTCTGAAGTAATTCCCATGTCTTTATATGTATGTCGGGAATTCTTAAGTTTGAAATATGTCATTTGTAGCATGTTTTCTTTCATCCTAGTCTGAATGATGAGAAAACAGTGCTTTCTATGATTGTTTTTGAATTGTCACATTTACCCATTTAAACTACTGGACTAGATTGGCAGGCTTGAAGGGAAGAACTCTGCTTGATTACCAATAGAGTATCTCCAGATAAAGCTATATCCAGCTTTCCTTCATTTATTAAATGTAAAGTTTTAAAATGTTGATGATTAAATGCAGTCTTCCAGTCTTTGGTGGATATTTGGTATTGCTCCATAATGATTTTAAATATTCTCATAATACACCAAAGATTGTTAAAGTTCTATACATGCACTGTTTAAATCTTGACCTCTAATTTTGCTGTATCACAGCAACAGGATCAGTATGTCCTGAAATTTGAGAGCTAATGGTCATTCTTACTGGCTTTTGCTTTTTGCTTCCTTCTCACAGATGATTCATTCCCACAAAAACAGTATGGCAGAGAACTGAAACATGCAGTGTGATCGATGCCGTTTGTCTTGACTTAGGGCTAAAAGGAAGAGAAAAAAACTGTGGCCCTAAGCCGATCTATGAAAATGAAGTTGAAAAATGTGTTGTCAGGCTGCACCTCCAGTTCTTCTCTTTTGCATGTTTTTTAATACTTCACATACATAAAGGGCTGGTGGAAAATATATATATATATATATATATATATATATATATATATTTCAGAAAGAATTGTAGTAAAGAATTTGTAGTTACAAAAAGAAGCTTTGGTTGTAGTCATAGTTGGAACAAAAATATTTTAAGACACATGCCTATTTTGCAAAGGTTACTTAGATCAGGAGAGCATGGGATTTCTCCCTCAGAAGCAGTTTGGTAACTGGGAGGCTAAGCTGTGGGAATAACAGCTGCAAGAGCAATTCTGATACAAGAAGGTGCTTCGTGCTCTGGTGCCCTGGAGCTTAAGGCCTAGGCAGCCAGTCACAGCTCGTGGAGTTGCCTTGCAAGCAG
The DNA here is from genome assembly GCF_011077185.1 of Oxyura jamaicensis. Classification (NCBI taxonomy): domain Eukaryota; kingdom Metazoa; phylum Chordata; class Aves; order Anseriformes; family Anatidae; genus Oxyura; species Oxyura jamaicensis. The sequence goes on from NC_048898.1 coordinate 6,453,876, forward strand.
CTTGAGGGGTTAGCAAACTGAAGTTAAAATAAATTTGAAAACATGCCTAGCAGGCAGCACTCCAGCTAGAGTAAGAAGTCGTCTCCTCCCCGCAGGCAATCAGAGAAAAAGAAGAGAGAGATGGGTGTATGCCTGAAGTATTTGTAATTGTTTAACTATAGAGAACTCAAAGCATTAGTATTCTCATGCAGTGTGTCACATAAAAATACACTGCATAAACTGTGAACATAGAAGTTCAGAAGCAGAATGTTGTGGTAATACATGTGCTGCAGAATGCTGTTCCATGCATCACACCAAAGTAGATCTTAGTGTTCAAGTATTGCCTTTTGGCATGGCTGAATTTGACAGCTACCTAAAGGCAAATGGATGTTATCCAGGTTACCTGAAGGCTGGCTACCAGCCTGCACACTAGTACAGTCTCTAAATCCTTTGGCTTAAAACAGGCAACTAATAAGCATGGATACTGTTTTCCTTCCAATGCCTCCTCTCATTGTGACTGTCAGACTATTATTTCACTTGTCAAACTGTTGTTCAGGCAGCTATTTATTTATATTGTGTTTTTTCCTGTCCAGACATCAGCGAGTCTAGTGGTCATTTCAGGCCCTGCAGCTATTCCTCTCTGGTGAAGATAAACAGAGATTTTGCAGCCTGATGATGTCTGTGCCTGTGTAACAAATAGTCATAAAATAGAAGACTATTTTCAAACACCAGAAAGTAAAAGGTCTGTATGACTGTTATTACAGAATTGAAAGAATATCAGCATGCAGGAACTCATCAGGAATTGAAATACCTGACGCTGGCCGGAGGTGAAGAATGATAGCGTTGTTTTAACAAAATCTGCACGACTTCGTTCCACTGTGCAGTCTCGATGTGTGCTCTGGAAGGATGAGATGACTTGAGCTCATGCGCTTGGCTACCTGTAGCTGAAGTTAATACATAATGCACAGAAACAAAACAAACAAATGTTACTGGTGTAGAAAGGAATAAATACTTTGAAAGTATAGCAGTCCAGATCTTTAGGCAATAGATGCTATTTTGCAACTGATTGTTCTGTTATAAATAGCAGCTAGGATGGGATTTTTTTTTTTCTTGTCTAGCTTGTCTCCTGTGCTTTTTTCTGGGGAAACAGATACTGCTGCAAGGAGTTTTTTATTTTTCAAATGTAGTGGCCCTTAGTGTCCAAAATGAAAGCTCTCGCATAATCAGCCTTCAGGCTTTACTTGCATATGATGACCTGTTATAGTCCACGCAGTAGTCATAGAATGCTTTAGATAAAAAACATGCTTTTAAAAGTTCAGTTTTTTAACGTTTGTCTCACGAATCCCAAACAGAACAAATCAATAGGGCTAAAACATGCTTGTTTTCTTCAGAGGTACTTGCATAGAATGTGAATCCAATCTAGATTCATCTGGCTTTTGTCTTGCGTTATTTTGTTGTTAGTTTGCCATCATTTTAATACAGTGAACTGTGACACAGCCTGCTCTGCAAATGTAGATGGGGGATAGAAATTTGGATCTTCAATTTCGAATCCTTGAAGGAAAGTTAAAGCACATGATTGTATTCAGTCATCCATTTTGTAGCTTTTTCCTTTTCTCAGCTTAGTCTGTAACCTTTTTGTTTAGAAAGGAATGAATAAATTCTGCAGCATTCTGCTGTTTATTAGTTGCCCTTAGGTGCCATGTGCACTCTTCCTCTCACCCCTTTTTTGATGATAAACTCAGAATATATTTCTGTGTGAGCTTCAGCTGTAGGGTTTCAGATACTTCGTTAAGAATTGCTGAAACATCTTGTTGCTGTTGTAAGCTTGTAATAATGTCTTTCTCAAGAGTCAGGGGTGTGAAATGACTGTTTTGTTTTAAACCTGCTGAATATAAAATTGAACATATTTACGGATATAAATATCAAGAGACAACATTTGTGAAAGTTACCCCAAATGAATGTGAAGATGGGTTATCAGGCTCTTTCTGTCATTTGCAGTTAGAGGTTCTATAAATGTTCTGCAACTATTATATTGCTTGTGGTTGTAGAAATTATTCCCCTCCCTTGGATTTGTGCAGCCTGTTATGTGTCATTTCTCATGTTCTACAAGCTACCTTGTATTTAAGGGTGAGGCTGATTTATTCACGTTTCCCTCATTTTCCTGGGGTTTCCTACTTTTAACCCTTTCAACCTTTTTGATTGTGGTTGCATTTTTAGGGGTGGTTCTGGTGTAAAACACATCAAGTACTGTGGGCTTTGTTTTTAAACAAATGTTTTATTTTACATGAGAGAGGACACCTTTTTAGTACAAAATAAAGGTACCAACCGTAGGAACTTCTTTGGGGGGGGGGGGGGCCCCCCCCAGTTATGCCTGTTGCTTAGATCCCTGTTTATCAAGGGTGCTGTTTAGATGTCAGATGAATAGACACTGCTCCTGAATGAAGTTAGCATTAACTCCTCTTGTCTGCACCTTCAGACATTCAGCTCCAGCATTACAGCAAAACACAGGAGACCTAAGACAAGTGTCCTCTGAAGGAGGAAACCGTAAATCGTGTCACTGATGCCTTCTGAACCTAAGGATTGAGCTCAAGTTTTCCTCCCTGGTTCTTTAATAATAATAAGGCTTTAATTACTGCATATTCAGCTTTTAAAAAGAAATTAAAGCAGTAGATACTGACTTTCTGCATTTTTTGTAGATGAACTTACATCATTTCTGTGTTGTTTCTTAAGTCCTGGCAAGATTTATATTTAGCAATGTTTTCCATGTTTCAGTATACTCAGTTTCTTTTTAGCTGTGTTCAGTTAAATACTGATCAGTCTGTATTGGTTCTTTATCTGCAATCATGATCGGTAGTTTTCTTCACTAATGTGCAATAAGAAATGCTAAATGAGGTTAAACACAATAAAAATAATCGATGTCAGTTTCTAGAACCGGCTTCCAGATTTTTCTGTTCACTTCACTTGCTCTCATTTCCATCTCTTGCTTAAAATATGTTTTATAGCTTTTTATAGGCTTTCCAAACATTATAACAATTGATAGCTGATTTGCAACTGGCCCTTCAATGTTTCTGAAAAGTTTCAGGTATTTTTGTGCTATCTTTGTATCTTGATAACTATCAGGTGTCAAGATCTATCTTAGACTCCATGCAATTGTCCCTATTCACTACCTGCTCTGATGCCCATTTGAATGGGGGTACTTTTTCAGATCCAGGGCCAAAGCAAGTATACTGTTAAAAGCAGCTTGTCCTTTCAAAGAGAAAACAAAAACAGTGAATAGAAGGACAGTAACATAACCATTGTAAAAATGACCATGCAGATAGCAATAACCTAATGATTGAGCCTGGTTAATTTGGAAAGTCCTATATTGAGGCTCTTGCTTTGCCAGTTGTTTAGCTGTCACTCTGTATAAGGCAAGAGTATTAAAACGAGCTTGTCTTAACTAAGATAGTGTTCCTTGCTGTAGAATATGTGTTAACTCCCAGTTTAGTTATTTGGAGATTTTGAATGAAAATAATTCTTCTGATTGTGAATTAAATATGCAGTACATGTGCAGCTCAACAAAATTATTGAAAGAGCTTAGTCATGTAGTAGAATTTTATTAATTTGTAAATAACTTTGGTTTAAGAAACAGAACAACTGCACCCTCTAGTGATGGATTGCACATGTGCAAGATGATCAAGGCAGATTTTGAACTACTATGTGGCTTGAAAGTAAAAGAGATTTCATGTTATAGAACATGCAAGCTTTGGAAATAAACCATTAGTTATTTTTAAAGACATATTGATGAAATTCTTAGAGCACTGCCTTTGCTGTTACAGATTTCCTAGCCTGTCACTGAATGTCAGACGTAGCGAATTGGAATTTATGTTGAGCACATTTGATCAGAAAGGAGCTGTCACATTGCTTGTCAGTGCGTCATGTCATGCTTTTGGTTACTGCTAAGAAGAACTTCTTGTTAGGAATATCGTTAATAAAACACTGTGTTTGAATGCTGTAATGTGACAGTATGTCAAGTGTGCTATAAGCAACATCAGCTTTTTCTGTAGAAATGAGCTGTGCTTGAGTTACTTGCTTGAATATATGAATATATATATATATATGAATAAGAAACGCACTGCTTCTTCTCTGAACTTATGCTATGTACAGTCTTGGTGTTACAATGATACTGTAGTAATATATTCACTGATACACTCTGAAGAAGTCACTAACGAATTAAATGCAATTGCTGTCAGGGTTTAAAGCGGAAGGTTGAATATGCATCTGTTGATATTTAAAAATATCTTTAAAAGACAGCTAAACCAGAAGTAAATGAAACTGATTTGGGTGACTCTATTCAAAGCAATTTAGATATAGACAGTATTTTGTTTTTAGGCTGCTTAGTTAGAACCTAGGTCTTATGTGGACTCTGCCATGGTTCACTAAACGATCCTGATCTTTCTTGGAAACACTGCATTTCTTGCAGCATGCTGACAGTGCATTGGCAACACTTTGCTTGTCAAGTGCTGATTCATCAGTGTAGCTTCCTGCCATCCCTTCTCATCTCTGCTGGTTTCCCTCTGGTGACCATTCCTTGCACCTACCATATGATAGCTGGTATTCTTTCAGAGGGAAGGATGCTTTCATCAGTGAGCTAGGCTGTGCTGTGTTGGCTGGAAGAGTTTTCAGATGTCTGAATGTGCTGTACTTCCTGTAGAGACTTCCTAGTCATTATGAGTTCGGAAATGTTAATTGGCAGTGGTACCTTGTGTTCTTTAACAGTGAGGTATCTTCTTAAAATAGTTCTAAAATGCAGTGAAGTTTTAGTGTGAAAGTTGCTTCCTTCATTGTTTTTGGTGGCTGCTTACTTGTGTCTGTTCTGATGTTACTGTTGCTTAAGCTAGTAAACAGCAATGAACAATTTCTTTGCTCTGGAGCTACTGATACATGCTGAGCATAGATCCATGGATGATGTGTAAATTTTATGCTTCAAAGTTTTTGTTATTGTAAACATCACTATTAGATAATACTAACTGTAATCTCTGGGAGAGAAGACCTCATTCACAATTTTATTTGTATTTATTTAAAATAGGGAACTTCAAAAAAAAAAAACTTTTAAAAATATTTAAAAGATCATAGTTAACTCATCAGTTAACATGTTTTGAAAAAATACAAAGTTGCACATGGCAAAATTCAGCAGAGGAGCAATGGGAGAAATCACTGTTCACTTAAAAATGAATATTATGATTTTATTAAAAAGGACCACTTTTTTCTTCTCTAAACAATCTTACTGTTAAGAAATTTCCAAGTCTGCCTGCATTATGCCCCTTATTACACTAGCTATGTCAGTATAGAAGGGATTAGAGTAACTATTGAGATTAATCTATTATACTTCAGTTAATTGTTTCTGTTCAAGGACATTTCTGTTAAGAGCTCAGCAGCACAGTACAGCAAGAAATTGAAATCAAATCAAGAGTCTGGTTCAAATCCTGAGATAAAATTTATATGGAATTTTCTTGTTAGATACAAATATAAATTCCAGTTGTGTTCCCCAACATCTTTACAGCTAAATGAAATGAACTGACAGCATGTGCAGGTGTCTACAGGTTTCTGAAATAATAAAGGTCTCCTCGTACATACTAGGGCTTTCTCACATTTGGATCTAGGACAAGGTTCCTTACAGTACATGCCTTCACATTTATTATAGTAGCTCTTGCATAACGTATCTCTTGGGGTGTCCCAGACCAGCCTTCAGTTTTAGGGTTTCAGAAACAGTTTTAGTAAAGCAGATGTCATTAACTCTGCATTAACCACTGAAAAATTACTTCTGAAGGAGGGTGTCTTTTAGGCACCACCATATATGATAAAGAGAAACCCCCATAAAGCTGTATTTTGTAAGGTGCTGTGAAGTATTTCTGATGGGTAGTTCTGTGAACCCTGGGCAAGCAAACCACTGCTTTGAAATTGGCTTGTCCTGCAGTGGCTGATTCATGGAACAGGCCCAGGATGTGTGGTAACAGTGAAAGCTCCCATGGGAGCCAAGCAGTTCTCTTCTTGCTGCCAACAGCCAACTTCATCTTCACTTTTTGGATCTGTATAAGTCTGCCAATCAGAACTGTAATTTCAGATTGGATGGAAGCTAGACTGACTAGATGAGTAGGTTGTTTTCATTGTCTCCATGTCTGTGAGTGCTGTAAATGCTTGTTTTTTAAGAAATGCATTTGAGATTTTGTTTTAGTTCAATCATGTAAGCCAGCTGTCAGTAGATGTTGATTACCATTGTTTTTTCTGTCTTGGATAAAGCTCAGGACTCTGCATTTTCTCCCTAATCAGTATCCTAGACCTCAAGTTTTCTTACCATTCCTCTTCCAAAGAAAATTAAATAATTGAAACATTTTTTGACTTGCATCAAAAATGATACTTACAGGGATTATGTTACATTTTGAGTTGCTACTGTATTTTCCTGCATATAAAGTGAGAATTAATAAGGTGGCACTAAGTTTTGTTTTCTGTGATTTCAATCTCACCTTTAACATTTCTTGCTGTTTGGTATGTCATTAAAAGTAAAAAGTCACATTTGTGTATCAGCATTCATAATGTTACCTTAAGGAGAAGTGGTGACCCCTGTAAGCATTTGATCAGTTACACAGCTTGTCAGATGGCTCATTACACACGATAATCCTACAAGATTTTTTGCATGCTGTGGAAAGGCTGGTAGGTATGTTTTTAATGCCTAAGCTGACATTGGGAAACATTTCTATAATGCTACCTAAATGTCATTTCAGGAACAATTGCATTTTACTCTGAAATAACCTTTTAGTTGTGTTATTTTTGGTAATATGTGGAAGTTAACAATGCTACATTGATGCAATATCATGTTTCTTTATTAAGGTTTTCATCTTCTTGATGCAAGTTTCAACCCTGTTTATATAATAATTTATTTTTTACCAAAAGTGTGCTAGTTTTGATTTTCTTCTTTTTAGAATCTGAAAGGATGCCACTAATAAAGCTATGTAGATTTATAGTATAAATTGTTGTCATACCTTCCCCTGCCCTTTTCTGTTCAGAAACACTTAACTGGAATTTGTTCAGCTTGAAGTAGGAAAAGTGTGGTGCTACTGCTACAGTTGATGTGATCTGGAAAAAGAAACTTTTTTTTTTTTTTTTTTTCTTAAAGTGCACTGTTTATACACAAGTTCTGGGCATCGATTAAGCTGTCATGCTCACCAGCCTCACGGAATTTGAAATAAAAGTTCTGTAGTATTTAGTCATTAATATGAATTACACAGGTGGACAGCTCAGAGGCTCTGCTCATTCTCAAGCTTGCTATCCTCCCCTTCCCCTGAAATGGGGCTTGAGGAAAATCATCATGGAGAGAGAAAGTGTTAGGATGGGAATATCACCTTGATGTTGGGAAAGGAATTAGTTGCCTGTGTTGTAGTCTGAAATGCGAGTCTGGTAGTTAAGGCTGCTCAGTGGGGAGCACGAAGTTGGTGGTGACTGTGGCTGGTTTACACAGGAGGCACAGCCATGGGAAGGAGTGAGGCAGCTGTGCAGGTTTGTGGTCTGCCCTTGCAGGCAGAAACTCTGAACTTGGATTTGTTCTGGCTTGGAAAGAACCAACTGAGGTTATTCAACAGAATTCATCTAGTCCTGCAGTATCTTGTCTTTGTATTTGATATACCAGAATTGAGCCTGGATGATGGCCTTATGAGCGGTACTGGATGGTTAAACACAAATCACAGGAAAACATGATTTAACCTACATGTTGTGGTTTAACCCGGCCAGCAGCTGAACACCACACAGCTGTTTGCTCACCCTCCCCCCCTCCTCTCTGGGATGGGGGAGAGAAATGGGAAAGTGAAGCCTGTGAGTTGAGATAAAGACAGTTTATTAAGATAGGAAATAATAATAACAGTATGTATGAAACAAATGATGCACAACGCAATTGCTCACCACCTGCTGACCGATGCCCAGCCTATCCCCCAGCAGCCGGCCCCCCCACCCCGGCTAGCCACCTATATATTGTTTAGCAGTTTGGGTCAGCTGTCTAGTTTGAGTCAGCTGTCCTGGGTCTGTCCCCTCCCAGCTCTTGCTGCACCCCTAGCCTGCCCGCTGGCAGGACAGCGCGAAGAGCTGAGGAGTCCTTGGCTTGGTGTAAGCATTGCTCTGTAACAATTAAAACATCAGCATGTTATCAGCACTCTTCTCATCCTAATCCAAAACATAGCACCCTACCAGCTACTAGGAGGAAAAATAACTCTGTCCTAACTGAAACCAGGACACTACAGCAGAAAGGGACTCTGAGCAGTTTCTAAAAAAATGGTGTGAAAGTGTTTTGGCCATTGTTCTATCTGTATTGATTAGTCTGCCTCACCCCTTGCATTGTTAAGGGCTAGACTCAGTGAAATCGATACCAAAAGGGTAAGCTATGTCTTCTGTTAGCAGTGAGATCCTTCTAGCCAGGAGATAGCTTTTGAGAAAGGGCAGAGTTTGGACTTTACTTATGTCCCAGAGCAAGGGACTGTGGCTGTACTGGGACCTGGGCAGAGAAGGCCAAAGAGAAGCATTCTGAATCACCGCCTACCTAAAGAGCTTTGGAAGGACCTTCATTTGGCATTGTTGCTATGAAATGTTGGGATTTCTTTGGTGATTTATCTTTCACATCTAGAGAGTGGAAGTACCTTGTTTAATTGTGTATTTTCAAAAGTACTTTCAAGCACTACCAAATAATTGTACATGAGAATTGAATGAAAGTAGTACAAGTAATTGCATTCTTGCACTGTTGTGCTTTTAACAATAATACTGATGTTATAGAAATACAGATGAACTTTGGCATGCTAATATTTTTTCAGATATTTTATCTATGTGCAGGTCACGTTGATGAGGTGTTGAACATTCTTAGCGTTAATTAAAAATACGCCATTTAGAAATAATAGAATCATTTAGGTTGGAAAAGATCTTTCTTGATGGTCGGACCATCCACTTAACGCTCCCAGGTCCACTGCTAAACCATGTCCCCTAAGTGCCACATCTACACATCTCAAATAGATCCAGGGATGGGGATTCCACCAGCTCCCTGGGTAGTCCCTGGCAGTTCGTAACCACCCTTTCTGTGAAGAGATTCTTCAAATTGCCCTATCTAAACAAGGCTGGACAGGGCTTTGAGCAGCCTGCTCTAGTGGAAGGTGTCTCTGCCCATGGCAGGGGTGTTGGGACTAGATGATCTTTAAGGTTCATTCCAACCCAAACTGTTTTATGATTTTGTGATTAAACTCCCCTGGTGCAACTTGAAGCTGCATCCTGTCACTTGTCACCTGAGAAAAGTGACTAACACCCTCCTTGCTGCAACCTCCTTTCACGTAGTTAGAGTGATGAGGTCTCCCCTCAGCTGCCTCTTCTCTAGACAAAACTTCAGTTCCCCCAGCTGCTTCTCACGTCTCATTTTCTAGTCCCTTCACCAGCTTTTCTCTGCACATGCTTGAGCAACTCAGTATCCTTGTAGCGAGGGGCCCAAAACTGAACACGGTTCTCAAGGTTTGGTCTCACCAGTCTGAGTACAGAGGTACAGTTACTTCCCCAGTCCTGCTGGCCGTGCTTCTGCTGCAGGCCAGGATGCCATTGGTCTTCTTGGCTACCCAGGCACACCACTGGCTCATGGCTGTCGACCAGCACCCCCCGGTCCTTTTCTGCCAGGCAGCTTTCCAGCCACTCTTCCCTGAATCTGTCCCACTCTGTGGGGCTGTTAGGACCCAAGTGCAGCACCAACGTTAAGCCTTGTTGAATGCCATACGGCTGGATGTGGCCCATCGATCCAGCCTGTCCAGATCCCTCGGCACAGCCTGCCAGTCCACAAGGAGATCAGCACTCCCACCCAACTAGGTGTCATCTGCAAACCTACTGAAGGTCCACTTGATCCCTTCATCAATACATTGATGAAGATGCTGAACAAAACTGGCACTAGTACTGAGCACTGGGAATGCCACTTGTGACCAACCAGGTTTAACTCCATTCACAAAGACCATTTTGGCCTAGCCAGTAATTTGGTTCATTATTAACAGGAAAACATATATAACCAGGCAGTGAACTGAACTAACATAGAGAACTATGTGTTCTCTATGCAGTTGTTTCATTACACTGAGTTAAATTCGAAGATCGTACTTTTCTCCATGGTCTGAAGTTTGTTAGCTTATTTCTGGATACTCACAAGCAATATCTAGGAGGAATACAGGAGAATGAGTCATCATGGAGGTTTAACTAGACTGCAGAGAGAGGCATCAGTAACACCCACAATATTGAGTTGCAGAAGCAATAAAGGCACATTCCATAATATTTCACAGTGGAAAGCTCCAACTTGTCATTTAAATGTTTTAGTAAAATGTTTTACTAAAACCTTTTAAGAGTGAGATACAGGTTGTAGGGAAGATGACAGGGTGAGGGAAATCCTTTTCCCAGTTTAATTCTGCCCTCATAACATGTGAGTTATTTGTGTAGGACGTGACTCTTAACTGTGGGGCATGCGTCATGCTTTGTACTTGAATATGTTACAGTATATGCATGGAGTGAGAAAACTCTGTGTTCCTGGTGCTTATAGACTGTTATCCCCTTGTCCCAGCTTTTCTTGTTCTAGTCTAATTTACTTTCTCAGGTAATTTACCTCCCTGTCCTTTGTTGAAAAATTACAAATAAAATGTGAAACTGCCCTTACTATAATAGTCATATTAACGAAGAATTCCTGGGTGGCATTTACCATTTTATATTTGTACTTCGGTATAAGTCATTAGATCATCAAGGGTACGGTACACATCTTCCAGGAATTCCCATTTTTCCACCAGATGACTTAGGCCTTCAAAGCTTTAAGTAACAAACTTAATCCAACGTAAGCATGTGATATTCTGTCTCACTTGAAAGAAAGCTGAGCTTCTTTCTCCCCTTCCTTTCTTGTCATGCAATCCCCAGTCACTTAGGATTCCTCTCTAGCCTCTCGTGATAAAGGTATCTCAGCAGCAACATAAAGACCTCTGAATGTCTCTGAGTTCAGCATTTTTGTGCTGGAGAAAAGTGTTCAGATGCAGGCCAAAGTAGCAGGACAACCAGAGTATGTAGAGAGGAGAGGGGGCATGTGCATACTTTGTCTGGGAGCCATTCTGTGATTGCACTGGGGATGTTCAAGGGCACCTTATCTGACTGTTGCTTGTCCTTGGATGGTTAGCTATCATAAATATAATTTTCTCCTTAGCTGCAGGAAGAATCGGTAACGTTAATCACAACTGGGCATCTGCCTATAGTAACTTCGGTGCAATCATAAAGTGCTAATTATTGCTTGTGTAGGTGAGGTAAAGAAGGGAAGTGCATATGTTTTTAAAATATATGTAGAAATTGTGTGTATGTACATATATCTGTAAACAATGTATATATTTTATATGCAAGTAAGCAAAGTCTTAGAAGGCATTTTTGCATATATTGCATATATACACACACTCGTGTAGGTATGTATGCATGTAAATGCTTTGTAAAACATGGCTAACTTAACCAGCCTAAGCAAGTCCCAAATACTGGCATTAAATACCAGGCTATGAGTTTATCCTTCAGGCTACAAGGGACAGCTGTGCCTACAGGAGAAATTCCCATGTGTGTACAGGTGAAAGCCGTGGAGTTGTGCAGCAGTGTCATCTGAGCCAGCAGTACGTATGATAGATCTTTTGCAGCTGCTCTGTATAATCTTGGAGTTTTGGTGAAACATTTCTCTCTGGAAAGGCTGATGATGTCATTGTTGCTGATGATAGCATTGTTAGCAAATTGTCCTACAAAAATTTTGATAAAATCTGCAAAACCATAGGAAACCAATGAACTGTTCTGGTGTAACATTTACCCAACTCAGTGTTAGGACTGTTTTTACAGATCAGTATACTCCCTAAATGTGAGTTGGGTGTATATATAAAACTTCATTACATGTTTTTCCTAGATAGTCCACAAGATGGTAGTGCACAAAAATCATGTCTGTGTCTGTACATTACACTCTGTATTGATTTTTTTTAGATCTCATTTCAATTTGCTGGTGATTCAACAAACAAAAGATTGTGGGCTTAGTTAGGTTAAATACATTTTGAAAGCTGATGTGCTGGAATTTATCTGGGTAACTCCTATTAATGCTTGTCATACAGTTAAATACCCTACATGATTTCAAAAGGCTTTGTACATCTTTGAGATGGATTTCTTTTTCTGCCTTTAGAAGGGAAGCTTACAATTAATTCTTATTTTTCTAGAACCTGATTGGACTTCTTATATTTACTGTCTAGTTTCAATTCTCCTTCTGTTATACAGTGTGTGTCGTACCCTTATTATTTATTTTGACAATCTAATATTCACTGATTGTTAATATGTATCAAAAATGTTAATTCTAAAAATATTGGTAAAATTATCTGATGTCAAGATGGGTGTGAAAGATGTCATAGGGAGCCACTTCAGTAATATCTGCCAACTGCAGCTCGCGCTTGTCAGGGAAAAGCTATTGATCAGTCTATGCATGTACAGTTCATTTTTTCCAGAAACTATTGTTCTTAAATGGATGGAATCATGGATGGGTGTAAACTCCTCTGCTTTCTTCCCTTATTCTAAACTTTCAGTCTTATGTCTTCTTCAGCCAATTTTGGCTTTTTCATGACTCCTGGTTCCAGTAAAGCCAATCAGCACTTTCTCATTGGTGTTATGGTTGCACCCCATCCGTGTTTTTAGCTGCTGTGAGCAACTGGGCTAAGCTAGTTTACTGATGTTCAGCAAGGCTCTCCTGACAGACCCGTGTGTGTATCACTGACTGATAATTATGCTGTAGATCATTGTTAGAGGGAATGAGCTATTTTTTCCATGCACATTCCACACCCCTTGATGATCTTAAGTACCACAAGGATAGATCATTGTGCTTGCATACAGGTGGACAAGGAGCCCCGGGATAGATTATGTGAAGAACGCCTGAAGAATGTATCCTGATGAGGTGCAACTTAAAGGTGTTCTCAAATTTGTAAGTGCTTCTGTATCTTTCTGGGCCTCCACTGGGCCTAGGTGAAACTGTCTTCTAACCTTGAGTTGAAGGAGAGGAATCCCATCTCATCTTATAAATGGAGTTGCCTTCTCCAGCTGGCTTTATGGGAAAACCATGGGAGTGGGTGCTGTTGGTGTGAAAGGTCCTGGCCCTCAGCTCCCTGTCTGGCATCTTCATTACTGAACTGTCAAATTAATCTGTCCTAAAGCAGCCTGTCCTATTGAGTCTTGCTCAGATTTGGATCGGTGATTGTTCCCCTCTTGGATGTCGCACAGGCATTGCCTCCTCATACAAAATTGCTATTTATCTCATTCTTCCAAGCAGCTGAACTTGCAGTTGTCCCCTACTCCAAGGGAACTTGGATGGGTTGGGACAGGGTTACATGTGCCTATAGGGAAGGCTTTTCCACACCCTTTCTGCAGCTACATAGAGGCAGCAGGAGGCTGTGTACTGTTGGCAATTCAGTGCTTACAGATTGGCCCAGGTTTTTAAGCCTTTAAACATGTTTGGACTGGAGTTGCAGGCATGGGGAGAGTTGTTTTAGTGCTCACCAGGCCTGTGGATGTGGTGTTCAAAGGATGGGGTTATTACTATTATATGAACAAGAATGCTGATTTCTAGACCTGCCAGGATGTTTTTTGTTTTAAAGAAAAACAATATGTTGATTGTTGATAATGCATGAAGTTAAACAGTAAAGCTGATTAATAAAACAGTGTGCATCACTCTAAAAAGGTAGTGGCTGGATTATATGTGAACTTTTTGGACTGGTACAGTATTGGTTGTTGTAAGCTTTTTTCATTATTTTTCTCCCTTTTTGGTTTGTAAGATGTTTCTTGTTATGACAAATCTATTAACCCACACGTTTGGCTATGGTATTTGCATGCCAAATCTAGTTTTAAAGCAAAGTCAGTTTTTTGACCAGCTGAGGCATAAAATAGTCTGTAATGAAAATAGCAGCAGACACTTAACTCTACCTATTCCAGCCAAATGCCATAATAATGTGAACCATCAAAGTGAAAAATCACTTTTGATCAAAGGTATCTTGAAATCTATATTGAAAGAAGGTTGTTGGTCTAATAGGTAGCTTTATCTTATTCTTACTGTGTTGTTTTGAATCTTGGAACCTAAAACCAGTTGTTTTTATCAGATTCTCTCATAAGCTATTCTCAATTCCTTATTTTTTGGTTAGTCTAAAGTACCAACCGGAGATATTCTGTTAATTTACTTCTTCAGAGAGAATGTCCTTAGGGCACATTCTGACATGTTGGACTCCCTTCGCTTCCTCCTCTCCCTTCTTAAATGGCCTTGACTTTTGCCTATGGTTTTATCTGTGCCAGGTATGACACAACCCTTTTATGGCTGCCAATATGAACAGCATGTCCTAAAAGCAGTGATATAATAAAACAAGAAGAAATTTTTTGCTTAGGGCCAGGTCTTCAGCATCTATGTTGAAACCTAATCCTTCCAGTTAAAATGGTTTTGCATAGTAGGCATTTGATACATTATTGCAGATTGAAGACATACCCTTTGGGGGAATTTCATCTTTTTTTTTTTTTTTTTTTTTTAATTTTAGATTCTCAGTGTTCACTTTCTGTGACCCCAAGAGCAGTAATTTTGTCACCATGACAAACGGTTGACCTGAAAAGTCAAATACTCAGAGGATGGGGTCAAGTCAGCCTTTTTCATTATCATATGCATATGTGCAGTCTGCATTTATTAAAATTGTTGCTGCCTGGATTTCCCCTTGTGCTATAATTTTAAACCCTGTCAAAGAGAGGACAAGAAACCACAGCCTCCAGTATTCAGAACTTCCATGAGAAAGATATAAAATATCACTGAAACACAACAGCAGCCTTCTTGCTGGTTGGTTTTAATAGTAACAGTAATAATAATAAAACACATTAGTAACTAAAACCAAAATATTGCCTTGAAATTTGAGAATTGCTTTTATGTACTTGTTACTACAGTGCTCTTTCATGAAGGGAGTTTGAAATTCTGTTAACAACACTAACATTTTCTTCTCCAAGTGACACAGACTTGCATGACGAAGTGAAGAAATTCTGGGTTGGATTTTTTCAATTTAAATGTGGAGTTGAAGTTTTCTCTGTCTTGTCATCCTTGGCTAGGGTTAGGTTTGTGGAGATCTTCGTACTGGAGAAGGCAGAAGGAAAGCACTGAGGTTCAGGCAATTCAAGTATAATTGCAAGGAAGAACTTCTGTTTTGTACCTGGCAGAGTACCTAAGGTGTATGCTAAGGGGTCAGCAAGTAGACACGTAAGAGCCATCAAATCAGGAGTAACAACTAGATGGAACTGAAACAACAAAACAGTTATTGTTATAAAGGCTAAAGATAGCCAAAACAGTAGTTATTTTGGATTAGTCTCTTACACTGGTAAAGTTACAGTTGAATTTAAGCAAGGCAGGCCCTGCCCAGTTAGGCTGTAACATTTTCTTCCAGTAATTAGTCTCAGCCCTCTGTTCTCCCACTTTCTTAATGATACTGGCATCAGTTAGCTTTATTTTTTCCCGTTACACAGAAGCAGATCTGAAGTTTTAAGAAAATAGCTGGTCAAGATGCAGGATGCCATTACCATAAAGCTGCAGCAACTTACCATAAGTCTCTGGAAGCAACTCAGAATGATTTCATGCTCAGTCATTCAGAAGTCAGATTATTGCAAAGCCAGAGGATTGTTTGTAGAATAAGGGCTGAAGTTTATCATTTACCTTTTGAAATGCTTAATCACAGTTCTTTAGATGTGTTGCATCCTGCTGCCTGTTCCAGCAGATCATTGGGAAAAGAAGCCTTTTAAGCTATAAGGTGGCTTTCCAGCTGGGCTGTGTTGCTGGAAACTGATGGTTTTAACTATACAAGTAAGTCCCAGCTCTTCACTGGGATGCTGCCAAACCCCTGGATTGGTGTGTATCTTGTTGCTCCTGTCTCTGCCAAGATGTCACTAGCTTCTGTTGCTTCATTTCCAGAAACTCCAGCTCAGTCTTGTCCTGAAATAAATGAGTGTTCATTTGACTGCTTCTCGCCCTTTCTTCTGTAATGTCATTTCCAGGTGACTTCTTTCCTGACTTGGTGGAATTGCTGAGAACATCCATTTAGGCTTGACTTTGCCCTGTTTCGTATCGGTTACTTAAATATTACTTCATTAGTCTCAGTAGAATGAGCCCAATATCTTTTGTGCAGAAAAGGATGTAAGAATTTCCAGCAATGCCATATCCTTTGTGGAGTCTGAGTACTTCTGGAAATTACCTTGCAGTTTTTTGAGAAAAAGAATAGGTTAATTTATATCACAACCATATAAAGCAAATATAATCTGAAAATAAAGTTTTTTACTGGGGGAGTTGGGCAAGATTAATGGATGTATTACTTCATCTTGTACATTACAATATCTGAACAAGGCTGTGATGTTTTGGATTTCCTTACTTTTTTGTTTAGTACCAACAATCTGGAACATGCAGGTACCTCTTTAACATACCTGTTTATTGTCCAGTTTTATGATTAAAAAAGACAACATTAGGAATAACTAGGGACAAAAGAAAGACAAACCAAGATTGTATTCCTGTATGAATTTGCAATGTGCTTGTGTTGGGAAGAGCTTCTGTTATTCTATCACCAACATCTCCTCACAATATGGATATGAAATTAAGTGGGAATAAAGATGAAAAGAAGGGCAAAAGAATCACTTATATGAGGGAAATGAAATAGGTCTCTATAGCATGGAGAAGAATGAGTTAAGGGGAATATGTTAAAGGTAAAGAAAACCATGTTTGCCTCAAAAACATTTGTTGTGAGTGAACATATTTTGCCACATCATGTTTATCTGTGATGTTGATACTGGTAATTGTGTTTCTAAATAGTTCTTCAAAACTGTAGTTATTTCACCTACGAGATTTCTGCATAGGATTATCAAAAACATTGAAGAGGTACTTGCTTTATGTAATCTTCTTCCTGGTAACACTTTTTGAATGCTGGCAAAGTTAGAAGCAAAAGTATGGTACCATTTTGGAAGTGAAAATTCCAGGTCTGTCCCTGAAACACATTGCTGGGATAATATGCTGTGTCTTCATCTAGCATTTTAAAAACAGCTATATCCCATAATCTTGTCAGTATTCTTGGGTTTGCTTCTTACCAAATATGGGTCCATTAGATTGATATATTGCTTAGCAGGCTTAATAACACTTGATAACAATGGTGAAGAGCATCTTTGATTTGTGATTGGGAACTTTAAAAAAGAAGCCTGCTACTTAGTAAATGTCCCACTGTGCAGCTGTAAAGATTCTTTAATTGTAATGGACACCTTTGCAATGTGCGGTCTCCTTTTTTTAATACAGGTTATAATTAGAATTTTTTAAAAGGGTTTTGAGATGCCAAAACATCTGGTAGAGAAACACTGAAGTACAAAGGAAAATAATAATAATAATTATTATTTTTCCCCCACAAAATATCTGTGTTTTTTTTCCATGATGCCTCTGCTTTTTGGCTTGTGTGTGTTTTGCTTAAGTCTGATTCTCTAAGGAAATGAAGCTTACACAATTGTAAAAGGCATTTTTAAAATCATAGGGGATGTGGAGGAGGACTGGATGCTATGGTGCCTTTGGGATGTGGAAAATCATAGAGGCAAAAGGTGGGCAGACTGGGGAAGGACTGCAATGGGACTGGCAGGGGAGCTGTGGCAGTAGCCTGAAAGAAATGGTGGGAACCTGAAGTGGTGCATGAGGAGAGGGGAAGAGTCATTGTCACTGTTTGGACAGTGTACCTGTAGAACACATGGGATGAATTGAAATGCACATCCAACTTGAACATGTAATTCGTATACTAATGATTTTTTTTTTTTTTTTGAGGATAAATGTGTATTGTTTGGAGTGGTTTCTATTTATATCTGTCAAGGACTGACAGGCCTGCATGCACACCAGACAGGGCTGCAACAAACAGCCAGAGAGCTTTGCTTTTTTTCAGTAAGCAGCCAGCAGTAGCCAGCCCTTGTTGAGGAGGCCAGGCTGCCCCAGAGCCGGCTCCAGCAGCCTTCCAGGAATGGGCAGCTGTTCTCTTCTGCAATAAGACAGCTTTCTGAGGTCTCACTCTGGAGAAAAAAAAAAAAAAAAAAAAAATTGGGAAGCACACTTCTGTGAAGTGCCTACTTTGGAGGGAGGTGCAGAGTGCACAGTGTTTAAAGCAGGTGGGAATGAGGGTGGAGAAGGCTGTAGGGTAGAAACCCACCTGGCAGCAGTCCACAGCCTGCCCTGACAGCGGTCTGTACTGACGAAAAGTCTTGTCCAGCTTTTAAGATGTTTCAAGTTAAAGTGCTTCCTTGTCCCTTGGCCATTATCCCTGTGTGTGAACTGAGTCATCACACCACTAGATACATGAATATCTTGCAAAGGAAGAAGAAAAGGTTATGAGGGTGCACTGTAGTCCCTTCATCATGGAGACAGTAGTTTCCTCCACGTTTTAGAAGAGGCAAACAAAGACCATGTGTCAATACACGGTGTGAATACACTGCAAGAAGTGCGTTCTTCTTCCATTTATTTATTTTTGACTTGGACAGGTGTTGATGGAACACTGGTAAACACTTATTTGCGGTTGTTCTCAGTTTAACCAGTGAACCAGACCTGGTTAAGTTGGGGTTATTTTTCACTGCTTTATTAAACTAGAACACACAGTGTAGCTACGTTTTAAAATAGATGACTCCCAGGCATATCCAGTAAGACAGGAGGGAGAGGGAAGTGGTGGCAGAAGGCATATTTTATGCCCTTGGTCCCAGTACAGAATTTACCGTGAGCTGCTTGTTTTTCCCCTCCTTTATACTTTGCAAACACATCTATACAAAATTAAATTCCATCTTAATATTTGAGGTGCATGTTACTATTTTGTTATTACTGCTATCTCTGTTACCTGTTTTGAATTAATGACATTGTGGGAGATGTCATGACTGGAACCAGAATTTCAGTATATGCTTTCTCTCTACTGAGAAAATCCATAGTTTTTGTGGTTTAAATGTGAAGGTGTGAAAAATAGCAAGATTACACCCCGCCTGTGTTAACAGCCAAGGGTTGAAGCTGCAGAGTAGGATTTGCTTCAAGTGCAAAGACTGAGTATGCCTTGCATTCACAGTAAGGGGCAAAAGAGGCCTTTTGGATCTTTGAGAGCAGTGGTGAGATCATGATTGTCATAAAGGCTATTATCCTGATGAGACAATTACTCAGTCTGCACACTGGAAGCCAGTGTGAACTTGCTGATTGTGATTAGTGCTTCTTTGTTTCTGAAAAACATGGAAGTTGTTCATTTACTATTCACAAATGCACAGTTGTTGTGATATAGTCCAAAGCTTGTTTTTCATTTTTAGTGTACCTGCAGCATCTGCTGAACGACAGCTACTGAAACTGTGCACTGAGCATGGCCTATATAACTGGCACGTTGGTTAGCCAGACTTCATGCAGCCTGGGAATACCCCTCACATTCTATGCATTCTGTAACTCTGGATGGAGCGTTAGGGCTGCAAAGGAAATTTAAACAAAACAACAGAAAAATTCTCTGCTGTTATAAATAAATCATTTAATGTTTATTTCAAAGAGAGATGTTATTAACGAGTAGGTACAATATCTTTAAACAGCTGTAATTTTATGTATGGCTTTTGCAATTTAGTGCAAACAGTGTTGCAGTCTGTAAGTATATATAAAATTACAGTGTTGTGCATGGGGTGGTGCTGAAGAAGATATTGTGTAAAGAGGAAAAATGGTGCCTAGGACTTGTACTCACAGAAGTAATCAAAATATGACGATGGGATAAGAGATGGGAAAAGGCCAATTAGATCATCTTATCCATTATCCTGACAATGAAGAATTGTTCTTTACAATTCTTTTCTGTATTTTCTAGCTCAGTTTTAAATGGGTAAGTTACAGGCACTCACCACTTTCTTTAGAGTGAAATTCTGTGATTTATGTCAGGAATTCTGCTGTATTGTCTGTTTCTACATAGTTTGTGGTTAATTCCTCTTAATTTTTTTAAATATATGAACTAATTGTAGACTTTGTTTTTATGTTATTTTAGATATACTATCAAAATATATTCTTAAGACTTTAAAAAATAGAATATTCAAGCACACCACTGTCCACTTTTGATTTGGATCTTCATTTAGAGCTCTGGTGTCTGCAGCAAATACTTCTGATAATTTGTAACGTGCTAAAGGCCTCAGGTTTTATATTATATTTATATTTATATTATTTTTTTATATTATTTTTATTTATATTTATATTATTTTATTGTGAGTGTCACCAACATAGGTATTTCCATATGGATTCAAATAGATCCAATTTTCCAAATGGATCCAAATATTTTAAAAGAGAAGAGATGTAAAGTTTCTCTTTTGGTTACAATACCAATTAAAATCACAAAGATCTTGTAAATGGCCAGATAACGAGTCTTGTAAATTCCTAGTTTCTATTTCCTCCAGATTTTCTGTCTGGAAAGAGGGGAGAGACAGTAGTTCTCAGTTTCTTCTAAGGTTTATACATTTGATAATGTATTTGGTACTTCTATATATTAGACAATTACTTACGCATTAACTTTCTAGTGCTCACTTATGTATTAAGTAGAATGGAGCAGATCATGCATTTATGTAGGACACAGGAATGCCTTGATTCAGAGAGTACTTTTTAAGGGGTTATCTGACTCACAAGACAGATTTAGGGCTACTGTTTTTATTTCATTCTGTGTCAAACCATTCCACAATACGCTGCTTTATTTAC
This sequence comes from Oxyura jamaicensis, assembly GCF_011077185.1. Classification (NCBI taxonomy): domain Eukaryota; kingdom Metazoa; phylum Chordata; class Aves; order Anseriformes; family Anatidae; genus Oxyura; species Oxyura jamaicensis. Next base: position 6,474,625 of record NC_048898.1, read on the forward strand.
ATGTGGTTGTTCAAAGGATTTTTAAGTACAGATTGTATTATTGATTTCCCAACTTTGGATGTATTACAGGAGCTGTTCTCATAAAGTGGCCAGCACTTGTCATCTGCAAATGAGCTACGCACAGGTGTATTCTTGCTCTTGCAGTGCCCTGCTGACTTTCTGGGGTTTCTGTAGTAGTATGGATCCCAGGTACTTTTGTCAAAGCTTTTCCTACAGGTCAGTCACAAAGTTGCCAAGTTTCTCCTGCGTTCTGTTGCAGAAATTCATTATTGAATGAAATTCATTATTAATTTTTTTTCATAATGTTTTACTCAAATCTACCTTGCTGCAGTTCATACTACTATTGCGATCTGTACTAACTGTGGAGAACAGACTGTTTTCTTCTGCATTTTGGCAGCTGTGATAGACTTGAGGACTGTTGCCCTGTTCCATTACTCACCTTTTCTTTAGGCCAATTGAGGTTGTGTTTTACAGACTTCTGATTGCTCTTGTTTTCCGGATATTCGTATCTTTCTGTAAGTCGAGTAGCAGAAGTCAGTCACAGTATATCTGGAGTTGTGCAAATCCTAAATAGAAGAGAAAGGTTGGTGGTTTTATTTTGCAGGCTTTATTTCTACACTCTCCTATGCTGTTTGTCGTTTGTCCCATGTTCAAATTGGATTGTTTTAAACCCTCCAGACCTCGTTGAAGAACAGTCTAATGACTTCTCCAGCCTCTTTGCTTGTTTTTTTTTTTTTTTTTTTTTTTTCCCCTTCCCTATCATTCCTGCTGAAATTCATTTGTTGTTCTTGTGTTGTTGTGTTTCCCCTGAACCAACCATTATTTTAGTCTTACATTTTATTTTTATTTCATTTGACACAGTTTCCTCTTGACAAATCCAGATTGGTTTTAGTTCATATCATTACCTTCTGGGTGATCAGAAATTATTTGATGTGGGAGTCTTGAAGGACTGGAAGTTAACTGGTGTACTGGGTTTACATGGCAAGATTTTAGTAGTGGAGGGCTGCAGGGGTGGCCTCTGTGAGCAAAGGCCAGCAGCTGCCGCATGCCAGATCAGAGCCAGCTCCAAAGGGACCTGCTGCTGGCCAGAGCCAAGCCATGAGCAGTGCTGGTTGGGCCTCTGGGACAGCACACTGAAGAAAGGGAAAATCTGCTGTGCTACAGCAGCTAGGAGAGAAGGGGGAGAACCAGCCCTGCAGCCCCCAGGTCAGTGCAGCAGGAGGGCAGGAGGTGCTCCAGGCACGCAGCAGCAGTTCCCCTGCGGCCTGTGGAGAGGCCCCTGGTGGAGCAGGCTGTTCCCCTGCAGCCCATGGGTCCCACATGGAGCAGATCTCCATGCTGCAGCCCATGGAGAAGCCCCCGGTGGAGCAGGTGGATGTGGCCTGGAGGAGGCTGCGGCCCATGGGGAGCCCCCGCAGGGGCAGGCCCTGGGCCGGAGCTGCAGCCTGTGGAGAGGAGCCCATGCAGGAGCAGGAGGTCTGAGGGAGCTGCTGCCTATGGAGGAGCTGTACTGGAGCAGTTTGCTATAAGTTAGATTAATCTCCATATGCTGATTCTGTTACACCTGTGACAGTATTTGGTGAGCAATATCCCTGCCCTTATTTCAACCCCTGAGCCCTTTTTCATTGTGTTTTCTCTCTTCTTTTGCAAAGGGGGGAGTGAGAGAGCAGTGTGATGTTTAGCTAGCTGTCAGTGTGAAACAATCAAAACTGGACTGGCACAATTGTATCTCCTCTTCTTTCAAGTGCTTTTTATATTTTTTTTTATCACTCTGTTCTCTCAAACTTAATACTATAGTTGCCCTTCAACGGACTTTTGGTATCTTGCCAGTTTTCCAGGAGGTCTCAAGAAAGCTATAGCGGTTGAAATGTTAGCTGAAGCCTGTCATTCAGGTGTCCTGGCTTGAACTGCATGGAGTCCACCTGAATGTGCGTATTTTAGTCCTCTGTAAGTTGTTCCACTTGGTTCTAGGGTGACATTCTGTGTATATTTTCCTGCTTTCTACTTTGTGAAGTATTTACTGTTTAAAAGTTCAGGTTTGTCAAATATTTTGGACAGAATTAGTGCTACCTTTAGAAGAACACATTTATCTCTGCACAGAATTGCTGTGCAACCTTCCTCCTTCCCAGCCTCTATACAAACAAATTCTATTTTAAAGCAAAACAAAATACAAAGACTGAAAGAAAAATAAAAGAACCTTTAGTTCTTAAACAGGTTTGAATCAAATCATACTTATTTGCACATTATTGTTTTGTTTTGTTTGCTTTTTAGAGGATGGGAGCAGGGTGCAAATAAGCAAGGTTGCTGACTGGTATTTGTTCGTGCTGTGTGTGTACATGCATGTCCAAAGCTATTCATTGCTAACTGGCAAACTAAGAGAAACATTCAGCCTTGTTTTGTGGAGAAGAGTGATTTCAGAGTTAAAGCAATAAATTCTTCCCATCTCCAGTTGACAACTTTTCCTAGAGGTTTAGTGCCTGAAATAGGACACGCTGCTCCAGCTGAGACCCAAGCAAAGCTGTATAAAAGAGAGAGATTCCTTCCGTATATCTTCAAGGCTGTTACTTCTGTTTATACATCCCTGGTATGGTATTTGCCTTTTGTCAACTTAGTTAAGCATGTCATACAACACACACAAAACAGCCCCCTCACCCTCATCATCTCCAGTGCGGTTACCCCGCTCTAAAGCAGGAGCAATACAATCCTCCTCATCCCTTGTATGCTGTGTGTTTAGTTTACCAATAGATCAGGGCAGGAATTGCCCTTGTGTTGATCTGCGTAGGGTACTAATATTAGCTGGCTTTTCAGGCATCACTTTGATATAGCTATTCTGTGATGATTATAGTTTATATATATATGTGTATTAACTTGTCCTTGCTAGGCCGAAAAAGAAGTGGGTCTTTGGGAGGTTTAGGTTGGATATTAGGAAGAACTTCTTTCCTGAACGGGTTGTTAGTCACTGGAATAGGCTGCCCAGGGAAGTGGTTGAGTCACCATCCCTGGAGGTCTTTAAAAGACGTTTAGATGTAGAGCTTAGGGATATGGTTTAGTGGAAGATTTGTTAGCGTTAGGTCAGAGGTTGGACTCGGTGATCTTGGAGGTCTCTTCCAACCTAGACTATTCTGTGATTCTGTCTCCTGTGGACATTAATAGCTTTGTGAAATTTAAGCATCCACAACATTTCCAAATTCTTATAGTGGCAGTGAATTTTTGTTGTTGTTTTTGACCCGTCTGTGATAGTTGTTACATTTCCTGCACCAAGGGTTCATTCCTACAGGTTTTTAGTGCTGAAATTCCAGTAGCCAGACTTTCACTGTTCTGCCAAATAAAATGTAAATCTGTGTTTCTCAAATGATTTTCACATGCCATTGTTTTCAGTCAAAATCTACAGATTGATACTTCTGTGTGAATTTACTCCTTGGAAAGTGAGAAAAACATCATCTCTAAAAATAGGTGTTTGATAATGTCCTGCCTCTTGTTACTGATTGTTAATGACTCTGCTTTTTAGACTTTTTCCCATAAAAGTCAAGTCATTGCTGCATGGAGTGTGCAGTACACTTACGGTGCTGAAATCTTACTTGGGCAGCAGGTTGAGGTTTTAGTGATTCCCTGACTTAATTACGGTGAGGACCCTTTGAGAATGAGACAAAGATGGTCATTTGAACACGAGAAAAGGAATAATGAATAATTAAGGAGTCTCGCTAAATGAGTTTCTTATGCTGAGAGTATTGTTTTGTTTGTTTGTTTTGTATTTTCATTTTTTTGTCAGAAAATTAAGGATTTGTGTGTATTTTGGTGGGAACTAGGATCTTCACTGAAGATTCTGCATCTAACTTTGCTAAAATGGGAAGTCTGTAATTAGAGTTAGAGGTAGAAATTAAGTCCTTTGCACTTGTCGAGGGAGTTCAGTGTGCAAGTGCTGTGCTGGAAAGGGAAGGAATTGAAACTACTACTCCTTATTGGCTCATACACACCTGTCTTCGTTGTCTTAGGAGTATAGGTTGTTACTAGTAGATTTCTTTGCATGTGAAACTGCTCCAAGACTGAAAAATACCTAGCATACAAGTGCTTATACCTAGCATACAGGTCAGTAAGCGTGGTTTTTATTTTTTTTTCTTGTGATTCCTGTGTTTATGCAGGGCTAAAATTCAACCAAAAAAAATCAACAGCTGAAAGTCTCAGGGCAATTGAGAAATGGTGAAAACTTCAGAGAATGCCTTTACTGTGACCTTTGCAGATGGCTTCATTTATTCGGCAGTGTTTTATTGCAAAATAAAATAAGTAAGCTGCTCTCTGTGCAGAGCTTAGCAACAAGAAAATATGGGGACACCGGGTCACATTGTGCAGCCCCCTCCTGTCAAAGGCAGGTGGGTAAAATAATGCATTTAATACAGCCATCAAGCTCTGCTTCTACCCAAAGTTCCAGATGTTTTTCCTTTCGTGGCTGTGTCACAATGGGGAAGGTACAACAAATTTTTCATGGTCACAGATCTTCCTAAGGGCTACTAGCCCTTGATACACATTATGCAATGATTTATGTGGAGGCTCATATAGTCAGCATTTCCTTTAACCCAAAGTGTACATTTATGACTGCAACCTAATTAAATCAAAGCTGACTGGAAAATGATCAATTAATCACAGACAGAGGTGTTGCATCTATTTGTGAGTGGCTCATCCCCCTCTTTGTTTGGCAGCTACATTTGCTTAAGCAGATTCATTTATTACACTGCTGCAGGTGTCACAGTTGTGCAGTGGGATTGCTTTGTATGTCGCTTTTAATGTGAAGCTGCTGCTGCTCCAAAAAAGGGACAGCAGGCGTGGACTTGATGCCGAGTAACTTGAAATACCGCAAAGACGTTTTCTGCTGCTGTTTCGTGTTATTTTTAAACCACTCTGAGACAAAGTGTTTTCCATCTGAGATAAGCAGGGAATAACTCTTCTTGTCTCAGTTTGGGAACTGGCAGAAGTGCTTCTGAAAGCCACCCAAGGCCTGCCTTGAGCTCTGCTTCTGTTGTATTGAAGGAAATCCCTCTATGGGCTCAGAGCAGACCTGATACAAAGCCTACTTTTAAACGTAATCCCATGTGCTGGGATAACTTTTCCTAGCTGTGCTGGTGTAATTTGCAGGGGCATCTACCAGTTCCTTGAACTGAACTCTCTGGTGCCACGCAGCACCATCCCGCTGACCTCCCCGCTGTTCTGGGGCTGTGTTGGTAGAACTGGGGGAGCATGGCTGGCAAGGCAGAGCACAGCTCAGAAGTTAGGGATCCAGGAATGTTAACATGCTGAATTGCCGATTTCAGAAAGGTATTTAGAAGTTCCAAATGGATTGAGAAATATGTAAATGATCATGATAAAATATCAATCTCGGGTACAACTTCCAGTTGTTAACATGTTTGAAACCAGTTTACTACCTTTTGATAGTGTGAGTGATTTTTGTTAGCATCCCTAGGACTTGGTGTGTTTCAGGCCTGGTTGAAGGCTGTTATTTAACTAGTAGGGAAGAACATACAAAAAAACTTTCAGAAAAGTGCATGTTGGTATAATTTCAGTGGTTCCCAGTAAATGTAGGTTTTTACCAATATTATTTTGGAGGAAAGAGGAAAAGAGAGAGGTTGTTTCATGTATTAGCTCAGCATCAGACTAGCAATCTTACTGTGTTCCTTGCATCAGATACATTTCTTGGGTTCCTCCACAGTTGCATGCACAAACCCACTCAAAGTCTATATTCCAATTCATGTGTCTCTATAAATAAGTTACACCAGTATTTTTTTCTTAGTTTGCTGTGAGTCAGACATGAAACTTTCTTTATACTGTTTTTGCAGTACCATTAATATTAATTTGTCACTTTGGGCTTTCTGAGGCCAATAGAAAAAAAAAAATCCTCTTTCACAAGTCAGGTTTTGCAATCTCCACCTATGGGGTACTCTGCAGTCTTCTGTGTTCAGACTTTCTCCTCTGCTGGTGCATGAGTGCATTTTTTCCTCTCCCACTTTGCAGGCAGATTTACCATGCCTGTATGTCGTAGTCTCACTTTTTTTTGTTATTGAGATGCAAGGCCTGCTAGTCTCATACGTGAGTGCTGCCTGGTCTTAGGAGTCTCCTCTGAAGGGCTATTTTATGAGGTAACAGTGTTTCAAACAGCTTTTATTATTTATTTATTTATTTATTTAAGCTAGAATTCTTATTTCTTTTTTTTCCATTCTATCTGTACAACTTGTTTTAATGTTTGGGAAAATGTACACATACCTTGTTTACCAGTAAGTTCTCAGAATGACCTTCTAGCACTGTACATGTTTATAAGACTTCATTGATCCATGGTGATCTAAGCAGTCTAAATTCTGAATGTTTTTTTGTATGGTGTTATGTCTACCTTAATGTGTACCATATATTTTAATAGACCTATATTTTTTAGCAGATTATTGGTAAACCAATATGATTGTCATTTTTTTGTGTTGCATACTTAATATAAGTAAGTGATGACACCGTCTTTGCTCTATGAGCATCTGAGTAATCAATAAATTAACTTAATTAGACCACAAGCATGTTTTTCATTATAAGTTCTTAGATTTTTCTTAACATCTGTCTCCATGTTGTGTGCTAATGTTGTTTTACAGTCTTTTGAGGGTAGTTTTAAGTGTGGCTACGAGGTTTAACTAATCCAAGTGACACATTTCACTTTCAAGTTGGTAAAATCACTTCCTAGCCACTGTTACAATTTTGTGAGCTGATGATGCTAAGTAGACGTTGTTAGACTAACAAACTTTAATGTCCCATTGTTCATGTTAGATACAGTTTATCGTTCTCCATAACTTTATCAGGACCCTGTGGATTGTAGTGAAACAGTCATTGGCATTTCATTAACTTTGTAATTAAGGGTGAAATCAAATAGCTTAATTATTTTACTGAAGTCTGAAAAGAAGCGCTTAATGAAGTTTTCTAGTACCTAATTCCCTTGAAGTGAGTTATGACATCTGGCATGAAAACCTTTGCACTTCATCCAACTATCAGTCTGACAGTGCCCTATCACCTTCCAGTGAATGATGCCAGTTCACCATTTCCCCAAAAGTAGAAATTCTACTGCATGCACAGTCTGTTTTCCATAGGGGTCTGGATCTTTTATTCACACCTTTTTCATAACCTCTTTTCTATTTGAGTGTAAGCCTGTAAGCTACGCAGAATCTCCCTAGTACTGCTTCAAACTATAAGGGATCTTTTTTTGCCTTCTTTTGGGCTGTTGCTTTAATAGCTAAGATGTAATTTCTTAAAATCCTAGCTTGAAAATGCCTTTTTTTTTTTCCTTTTTTTTTTTTTTTTTCCCCAGTTCCTGGAATCTAATTCAGGGGTTTGGAATCTACAGCTGGAGCCAAGGCTGTACTACACATAATAAAAACATCTACCTGATTGGTCCAGTTGGTTAATTAGCTGCAAAGATACTTGGGATGATGATGCAGGCTTGCCTGACAGAAAAAATCCTTGCACTTATGCATATCTCAAGGGATTGGGCAAGTTCACTTATTATCCTCATTTGTTAGAATAATTGTCATTAACAAAAGCTTGGGCTACTTTCCCTGTGCATGGAAATACAGCCTGTACATAAGGTGGCATTAAGGCTTTTAACCTGCCTATGCACCGGTTATTTCTCTGCCAACATTTCAAAAAGTATGCTTCAAGTAATTTTAGCATACAATGCGTTATAATACATTATTTGTATTTTCATTTAATGAGGTTATTTAGGCATAAATTACAGGCTAATGTGGTTAAAAGGTATATGGATTAGCATGCAAGTGGTGAGTGACAGCAGTATTCACTTAATTTGTGGCTCGAATAAGAAGTTGGTTTTGTAAAGTAAAGGCCTGTGAGTCTTTCAGATCCAGATGGAAATGTGCTGGGAATGAAAGAGACCCAACTCTCTGCAGTTCTGTTGAGTTTCTTTTCAGTTCTGGTCCTTCCTTAGTTTTTGAGCACTTCCCTGCTAGTAACTGAGCTCTGGTAGAGAGGGAACTCATGTCAACTCTGTTTTAAAGAGGAAGAGCTGAGCTTCAGAGAATTACTTCCAAGGTCACATAGACAGCTTGTGAGCTAGAAAGCAAAGCCTGAGGTGTAATTTTTATTTTATTTTAAGCATGAGGCAGTCTTCCATTTCCCATGAACACCTGACCGTTTCTTCACCAGCCTCCTTGAGATAGGTCCTCCAGTCCCTTAAACCAGCAGTTTTACGCAGTTCCTCTCTGCAGTAGGGCTCCTTTGGTACAAACAGTGGAGTCTTCTAATTGCTGCCCTGTGCTTTTGGCCCAGCTGAAGAGCTGGGCCAAAATCCAGATAAGTGCTCAATGTGTCCTTTGACTGCTTGCACTTATGTTCCTTGCACTACAGTTGAAAACATTTCTGAACATCGAGATACTCTTTGCATCTTTAAAAGCAGAAATGTGTTTATTCAAGCTTCTAGCACATGGAGAAGAGGGAATTTGCTGCTTCTGATGCAACACTAGGCGTTGCCAAAGTGCAGCATTCCTCCTTCCACAACTTTGACGAGACATTATATCAGCCTTCCAAAGAGGTTCAGGGGGTAGGAGTAGGGAGAGGTACATGATGGTATGTGGGTACAGTGAGTTTTAGATATAGGCAGTAAGCTGTGGTTTTACTGTATCAGAAGGAAAGGTCCCTAAGGTCACGTAACTGTGGTTGGTCTCCATCCTCAAGCATTTCTTAAGAGTTATCCCAAAACAAACAACTTCTAAGACCTAGTTTATTAGCCTGTGAACAGTAGACAAACAGTGCATTATGTACTGCCTTCTGGATAACATACAGAATGTTCAAAGTAGTTTCTGTTTTAGAGATTTAAAAGGTTATTTTGCTCTTAGCTATGTCATGTGCAAACTAGTGCAGTGGATGCATGCCATGTACTGGACCTCACAGCCTGGATTCAGAAAACATCTCCCAAGTTCCAGGGAGGAATGCTGACAGCCTCATGAGACTGCTCTGGATTTTGTGCTGAGTTCTGATAGTTCAATATGATTTTGCTAATTGCACTTAAATTCAAATGTACCTGTTTTTGTGTTTTGCTTTTTTTTTAAAAAAAATAAAAGTTGTGTTCCTTCTCTCAGGAGAGGAATGCTAGTATTGTCTAAAATACGCTGATTCCACTTTCAGGAACTTTTGGTTCTTACCTAAAATAAATGAGACTGCCTTAAAATGCTAGTCTTCATTACTACGAAGCACTGTACTAGGAATACTGGGAAAGGTTAAAAACAGCTTTTTTTTTTTTTTTTTTTAAGGCAAGCTTCCGATTGTTCATGTTTGTATAGAAAAAATATGGTTCCTTATTTACTAGATACTTGCTCTGTGTTCATACTAGTAAAAGATCCTCCTGCAGGCCTGTAATGCTGCTGCTATTTTACCTCCCATAATGAATATTCAAAAGCTGCAGTCATTGAGGACTCAGGTGGCAAAAATAGTAAGATGATTGAAGTGAGCCTTGACATAAAAGCCTAAAAGTACATTCCTAACTACATGGAAATAGTGCTGATTCCCCTTTCTGACCACGTAAAGGATGGTGCCAGGAAATCTCCCATGAATTAAATGCCTCTTTCACATACTAGCATGATCGCATCTTTCTGTATGATGTGTTGTAATAAGTATGTTTAAAAAAAAAGGAAAAAGACAACGGGGTTTTCTGTAATCCTCTCTCACCAAATGTATTGGAATTGAAAAATGGGTATAAAGGACACACTGTTAAGATATGGCAATGCATGCATTGTTTTCTACATAATGCAGTCAGGGTCTCCATGGTAAAAAGAAATTTTTATTTTATTTTTTTTGTCACCATCAGCAGTTAACCTAAAGTAGGAGCTGCTCCATTTCATTATAGGTTAAATGACTTTCCACACAAAACTGGCTGAGAAATGTAAATCATTAACGCTATTTTTTTTTCATGGGTTTTTAAAATGGGCTTCAGGATTAGTGAAGAAAATGCAGCACAGCATATGTTATTGTTCTGGAATTTTTTTTAATAGAAAGCCCTGCTTTTCAGCATTCCCCCTTCAGTGGAGTCACTTAGACACTTCCAGCTGGTGGCAGGGGATACAGCCATAATACAGCTTTCTCTGTCCCAGCTGTCTTTTTCATTACGTTAAATGCATTACGATGGCTGCAGTGTTTTATAAAGGTTCAGGTACAGAAAGGTACAGGAAGAAATCTGCAACTATGTATTTTTGTAGTGACTGCAAGCTTCTGTGAGATCTCTGAATCCTGAATGTGTTCCTGGCTCTGGTCACAGATTTCCTTCCAGTCATTGGAACATTTGCTGTAAGGGCTGGTTAAAGGTGCCTGAGGAAATCACCTTTTACAAGGGAGCATTGTTGTAAAGGATTTCTAATGCATTATGGCTCACGCAGCATCACAGTTAAAGAAAAACAGGGATTTAGAAATTAATGCTGATGAAGAAACTGAGAAAAAAAGAAAACACAGGAAAAGATCCCGGGATCGGAAGAAAAAGGTATCTAGATCTGTGCCAAATTGTGACAGGGTTTCTTTTGTTTCAATTTTCTTACCTTGCATTTGAACTATCAAAGCTCGTTCTTGCATGTAACGTGGTAGCTGTCAGAGTAATTTGTTAACATTATAAAAACAGCATTGATAACTACAACTGGGGGGTTTGTAAAACAATTGAATGCTTAATGGGATATTAGTTGATTGCAGTGATGATGCAGAAGGTGTGTGTTCATTTCACAGATAAATCACTTGTGTTACCTTGATATGCAAACTGTCTGTGAGTTGAAAGTAGTTTCTAACTGTGATGTGAGGTAAAATGCTGAGCTTTCTTGTGGGTTTAACAGAATAATAGTTAATCCTTACATACATGTACTTAAGGGGAATGTGTGTGGAGGAAGATTTTTTTTCTTTGTGTTGGGACTGTCACATGCTTGGCTTCTGAAACATCCATTTTTGGGATAATGTTACAGAAATAAGGTGTCTCATTGTTTCTATTTTTGTCTTAAGAGCGAACTGTTACAGAATTCAGCCACAACAATCTGTTATTAGCAACTTCCTATTGTTAGGGAAATAGGTGACAGATCTCAGAGCCTGTTTTTTTTTTTTTTCTTTTTTTTTTCTTTTTTTCTTCTTCTTCTGTAGATTTGTCTTAGATGCAGAAAATCCTTCAGCATACTAGGACCTGAAAAATTCAGCAGGCACTGCATTGCTCATTGTTCAGTTAAGGAGCTACTGTGGGATTCAAGCCTGACTATTTTTCTCCAAGATATCAGGCAAAATAGTTACAGTTTGTGGTATAATGACAGATAATGAGGACAGCCACTTTGACTGCTCTGTGGATGTCCTTAAAAATGACACCTTATACCCTGCTCCACCGAAATAAGGCCCTGCCATGATTTTTGGTTGTGTTTCATGGCAATTTTTCAAGAAAATATCAAGAAGCCTGTGGTCTTAACAGAAACCTGGGCATGTAGTATTTCTGTGTGTGCCTTTGTGAAATCCCCCTAAGGGGGATTGGATAATCTTCATATGCTCAGAGAAGCGGTGCATGTGCTTCCTAAATGACATGTAGATTTCCTCTAACATATGTGCATCTTTTGGTTGGGTGAGAGTCAGCATTTCCTTGTCCTTTTCTCTTATTTCTCTGTGGTGGCAGTGCTATACATAATGAAAAGCACTAAGAAACCCACTGCCTTCTGTTCTAGCGAACACATCAGGAGACCGTTTAGATGGCTGCAGTGAATGTACTGCAGCAAGTTAGCTGTACATATTTTTTCTGGGTGAACGTATATGTGAAGATCTTCTGAATCATCTTCCAATATAAATGGAAGTGTGAAAAATAAGATTCTGTCTTGGGGCACTGCTGTTTGAAACTGGCCCGAATTGGTAATGTTTTTTTTTTCTCTGCTGTTAAGGTTCTGTGCAGGTCTGTAATGTAGCTGCCGGGGTGGGTTTTCCCACCTCAGCTGAAAAGGACCACAGCAGTTGTGCATTTTAGGAGCTGGTTGTCAACCCATGTTTATTTACCTATGCTTGTGAGTTACAATGTATAGTTTGTTACCTCTGCTTGTGGTGTAGGAAGCCCACGTTGTACTTAATGTGCTTAAGTTTAACAATAGTATGCCTGCCAGTATACATACACTGTCTTTGTGTGAGGGTGCTTTGGCACAGTTTGTAATTAGAGCAATGTAGAAGGGATGTGGCAGTGAGAGGCACTTGATTCAGTGAGGTGAGACAATTGCTTTGTGGATGAAAATGCTTTATTGTTTATACAACATAGTGCTGTAAAATGGAAATCTCTTAGCAACCAGAGTGGCACATGGATAAATATCAACCTATTAATCTGAAATGCCTGGATTTTTTCAGTATTTTACTTCTGCATCTTAAGAGTGAGATAAAATAGAGTTTTCACTCCATCAAAGACTTTCATTTTTTTTTTTCCTTTGTGTCATGCTGGAATTTGGTAGCTTGTTCCAATTTTTTCTGGATTTCCTTAGGACTTGACAGATTCAGGGTGGATAGAGGCTACTAGGAGAATGGAGCAAAACCCAGCAACTTTAACGTTTATATGTTTGGGCATCAGTATATATACCTACAGCAAAAATACGGATTGCCAACTGGTATGTGGGGCGTAGGAAGTCCAGTAATTGTGGTTTGTCATTTTGTACTTTCCTGACTATTTAAAACATTTTCCCCCCAATTTTTCCACTATGAGTTGTGAGTCACTTCTTGTTCCTCTGCACCACCCACAAGCAAGCAGTACTCTTTTTTTTTTTTGTTGTTGATCACATGATACTGCACAAAGCTAACCCTTTGCCTAAGCAGCATACAGAGCTTTAGGGTCTTCCAGGCACATGGGTAGCAGCAATTAGTGCTAACATTTCTGGATGGTTTATTCAGTAAGGTGACCGAGGCAACCAATGGTTAGAAAGTAAGGCTGATGGGAGCACGCAGTGTCCTAGGCTGGATGATGCTAGCAATGGTCATGCTGATTTGTGTCCCTGAGTAGTTTTAGCATTGCAGTCTGAGGTTAATATTTCACAGGTTTTGACTGGTTAAGCAACTTAGAGTGTAATAATGTTTCTGTTAAGGCTTCCTTCAATACTTGTATGAAAGAAATGACCTTCTTAAAAATACGCAGAACAAAACCCTGTATTATATGCAATCCCACTTTATTTCAGGCTGAGATTTTCCAAATTGCTGCACTTCCTCTGTAGAAACACAGTGTTTCTGTGCACTGAGGGCCCACCACAGTGTGTGTTTGCTGGAATTCAAGACATTTCTAAAGATTCAGAGTTTAAATAGTTAATTTCGTACAAGAGAAAGATGGGACCAAGAAATGCAGCAAGTACACCGAAGGATCTGCATCATACAGTTTCCAATTTATTGTGTTCAATTTTATATTTTACGGCTTCAAGCAATCCTGCTTCTGGGTGGTTGTGCAGTGTCCTACACTGCAAGTACTTTGAGTATATCCAAGGACGGACTGCCTTAAATGATACCTCAGAACAAGCCAAGACACCTTTAATAATAAGCGATTGATATGGTTTGCTTGATTCCTCATAGTTCGGTTTGTGAAAAGTAAAAATTGTTTATCCTGTAGTAATGTCTGGAAGGAAGTTGCTTAGTGCCATTCTTAAAATAGAAAATAGGTGGTTTTTTTTTCTGTACATAATAGAAGAGAAGGGTAGGACTTGGCACATACTCAATGATTTATGTTTTATGCAATATTCAGTAAGACTGAAGTGGTTTCCATTTGCCTGTAGTGTTCAGGAACTAGCATGTTCTTTGGGGACACAGAATAGCACAATCATGATGCAAGGTGCTGCCGTCTCTGAGATGTTGAAGGCTGCTGCTGTCACATCCACTGCTTCTGCAAACCTGTGGGAAGCAGGGAGAGCAATAGATGCTAATGTTTAAAGTCTTGGCTATTTCATCTCGAGACTCGTGATGTCTGAAGGTGTTACAACTTCCAGGTGTGCTGGAAAAATTGCTCAGGACTATCCTACTGGGTAAATTTAAATGCTGTGTCAGCAGCAATGGACCCGTAGCTGTGCGGCTGCTGGAGGGGCACAGAGGAGCTCGCCTACCTCCTGGGCTGGGCTGCTCCTCACTGCCAGGGCCTGCTGGGGCTGCTCAGGTGAGCAGGGCCGGGAGCACCCCTGGGCAGTGGGACCCAGGTGGGCTGCAGCACAAGGGGCTGCTCTGTGACCTTAAAAAGCAGTTGGTATAGAATTGGTGCGGTGTTCATGTACATTGAAGCCTATTAGTTACCAGGTAAAGCTAAGAGGGTGAGCTTTAAAGCTTTAAGCTCAGAAAGCAAATCCAAATCACTATGTATTTTTAAATTTTTAATCTCACGATTTTCAAACGAATTTGTGCAACAGTGAGATTTACTTCGTGGTTTCTGAACAGTTGAACTTGATAGTAGCAAATCTAAACACGTAGGGCACAAATGATTGTGTCTTAACTCATTTGTGTTAAGGCACAAACCCTGAAGGTATTGTGCAAACACACCTGGGAGCATGATGTCACAAAGAAGAGGATGTAGGATGTAGATTAGGACATGAAGGAAAAATGGTTGAAGTAGATGGATCTTGCTGACGTGCTAGGAAAACTTGGTTCATGTCGTTGGTTTTGGACATGATGCTCCCTGTCAGAGGCAAATACTAAAAAATTGCAGGACATTTTGGTAGATATTTAGGGTCACTGCTGGATGTGGTATCTACTAGCAGCAGTGAGTTCTTAGCACCTGGAGTTCTGGTGGTGAAAGTGTTTCTATTCAGCTGATAAAAACAATTCTTTCTTTGAAGATGACCCCCCAAATAATGAAAAGATTGCATTGTATTGTGTGGGTAGCACTACAGCATCATTTGAAGTGGGCATTGTGCAGTGTTACTTTCTTGTTTATAAACCCAGAAAATGTTTTGTGCTGTCAGGAAATTACATTTAATTGAGGCAGGTTTTAGAATGTTCTCACCTCTTTCTCTGCCTCCTTGATGTCCCAGGGTTGGGCAACTGCCATGGATGGCTATTAGTTATTATGGAAATATCAGTTTGGGTTATAAACCACATTATACTTAATTAATGTTATCAGCTCATGGTGGGAGGAGAAGGGGAGGACATAGGACTTAACAATAGGTGATCTTGCCATTATAGGAAGATTGTTAAATGACTAGATTTAGAGCTGGACTCTCTGAGTGTAAATTAATACTGTTTCAGCTACCTGGATGGTACTAATGGAGTCTTTTATTCTTCTGTCTTTTCCACCTAGGCTGGGACTGAGAGGAGGAGGGGCAGGGGGAAGTGTATCTTCTAGGGAAAATGGATGCTTTTGAAGAAGTTGGAAAAGGTTATTTGGTGAACAATGGCTAAAAAAATAAAATAAATCTTGTGATTATGAATATTCAGCACTGTTCCAAAAGTCAAAGCCCTGCTAAATGTTGTGCTCTAAAGTTGCCTGAACTGTGTCTTTGGGATGAGTCCCAGGTACTTTGATACAACTCCTTGCCTATTCAGTAAATATTGACTGTGAGTCAAAACATTTGTGACTAGTGTAACTGAACACCTGCTAAAACTGGGTGTTAGACTCAGTTAGCCCTAGTCTGACTTGGCTAAGGTCTGCGTTATTGAGGTGTGGTGTGGGTAGAGGCAAGAAACGGAGAAGAAACAAGTTTGAGTTGAATTTAACTTCCCCTCCTGCCTTCCCCCTGACTTAATTCATTTGCAAAGCCTAATGCTTTCCTGTGCTGACTTGGATGGGAGTTGGAAGACAAGGCGCTGCTGTTCAGTCAGTCATACAACTGTTGGGACCACTGGCAGAGTGGTAATGGGGACAGCTGTGGTGCTAGCACAGGACTGCTCTGCTAAGGGGATGGAACCAGGCCCAAAGATTTTGGCTGGCCCTGTGGAGTTGGAAACCTCTTAGCAACTCTACGAGGTAATGCCCCCCCCAGCTAGAATGGGATATGTGGGGGCCCTTTTAGCTAGTGAGCTAGATTTGGATAATACAGCTGCCCCACGTTGTTCCTGCCTTCAGTTACCTAACATAGGCTGTAGCCCTTTATATTTAATGGAAAAAGCTAGGTGCCTTCAGAGGATAATTCAGTGTGTGTAAGTGAGACAATTTACAGCAATGCCCTCATTTTCAAATGTAGGAGTATCCTCCAGCCCTGCAGCTTCAGCTGTGAGCTATAGGCATTCGGGAATCCTGTAAATCAGGCACTGGCATCTGTGGTGCATGTTTGGGATCATATAACATGCTTAAAAACTGTTCTAATATGTCTGCTGCCTGAGTGGGGTGTTTTTGTGAGCTCAGCTTCGTTGGCTGGCCTGTTGGTTAGTTAAAGCTAACCAAGAAGAGGTAACATAGAAGGGGTTAGCTCTTGGTTTTATTTTTGGAGAGATGGAAATCACTGTATGGAGTCTGGAAAGACAAATACAACAGAATGCTTTTTTAGTATTTATTCAAGTAAGACTAATGTGGGCAGGAGAACTAGAGTGAAAGAAGAGGCTTGTTTTGCTAATTGAAAAAGAAAATTGCTCTGAAATGTGTTTATTTGAAAAAAAAAAATAAGCTGATGTTTCCCATTATTTACAAAGGTATGACTTCAGTAGTGAGTTCATCCCAAGTGAGGTTGTTAGTGCTCTGAGATGTTCCCGAGTAGTTTAACACCTTTGTGTTCTGTACCAGAAATAAAACTTGATACTGCCTTTGTTGTCACAGGAAGATACAGGACACATATTGCTTCATCTCCTTCATCTCAGCAAAATCTTAGAAAATTTTCTTTGGTTTAGTTGAATGAATTGAAATATAGTTTATCCAACTGTATGTTAAGCTGTTACATTCTGTTAATAATAATTGTTTTGTTAACAGTTTTGAATTTCAGTTTACTGGGCAGGTGAAGGGTCTAAGATGTTGTACTATAGCAGTTTATGTATCAATTTTAAATGCTTGTTGTTCATTTTAATACCTTTCTAATCTTTCCTTGGAAAACATCATTAGAGAGAAAACAACAAGGAACAAGGGATTCAATTATGCTGTGCTTTTTATTGTATAAATGCTGATCTCCCGTTCTAGGCAGAATATAGCCTACTCCCTATTTTTCCAATTGGAATTAAGAGGACTATAGAATTTATTACTTCTTATTAAAGTTGGTGGTATCCTAGGCATCTGTTAACACATCGATTGTGTTCATGAGCACAAGAAGGAAATGAAGTTCTGTACCTTAACCAGGTATTTGCTACCCAGTCATGGCAAATGGTACAGACACAATGTCAGCATTTATTTTGTGAGTGCAGCATGCTATTTATCGTAGTGCCTAGTGGGGGCTCAGCAAAATCTGTCGGTAGTGTTAAATATGCTGTGTCTGGTGACCCCTTCTCTAACCGGAGACAGGAAGGCTCCTGACGTGCCTGATGTTTCACCCATGGAAGCAGTCCTTTGCACAGTACCAGAAAGACTGTGGTCTTGCTACTTGCCTCCCTTGCGAGGGAGGGGATGGGTATGTCATGTTGATACCTGATCCACTGTCAGTAGAAATCAAGGAGAGCGCCTCTAATTTTTCACCTTTCTGCAGAACATTCAGTGATGGCTTGGAGAAAATTGTGGTTTGTAGACTCGGAGCAAGTTCCTGAATAGCTGTCAGTTCTGGTGCTTATTGAGGGATAAATCACTGGGCGCTATGTAAGCATTAATTATGTTCATGTGTTCCACACCCATTTGTAATACCCCTTTAAATGCATATACATAGGCAGGATGAGGCTATAGTATATCATTACTTTTATTTTTGAAGGCAGGAAAGTCTATCCCTTTCTTTTTTTCCTCCTGTGAAAACTTGTAGCTCTGAGCTGCAGTCCTATCTTTATCCCTGTGTCCTCTGTCTTTTGAAAAATGATTTTAAGTATCCCAGCTCTGCTGGAATAAGAGTTGGGAGGGAAACTGCTGGATTTTGAGTGCAGCAAAAGGATTTCCAGTAGCTGCTGAAGTAGTTGTTGTATTATTGTATTTAAAAGTAAGCATAATGATTATGCAAATCTTTGAACTGTGATAGGCTACAACAACTAGTAACCAATCTGAATTCAAGTACTCTCATACTTCACCAGTACTGAGGAATAACCATAGGGTGTAACAAGTACTTTGTTACAAGTACTTAGTCTCCGTTAATGTGGTAGTGTTCTGCCAGGCTGAGGATGGTGCTCTTGTAAACAGCTCTTTACATGGCAGCTTTGTGCTCTGAGCAAAACACGTATGTAATGCAACCACTATGTGAATGGATTTGCATTTACATGGGGCAAGTGGCAGTCAGGGATTCGGTTGTGACTCCCCATCTGTGTGCCTTTGCACCAGTCCATCCGTAGCCTCGAGCTGGGCATCTCCAAACTTTCCCTGTTGCCTACAGTGAGCCTGTGTCTGTGTTAAGCAGCACTTAGGCTGGGAGAGGATGCATGGTGCTGCAGGTGGTTTCACTTTCGAAGCTTGTTCCTTTTGCTCCTGTGCAGCAGCTCCTGGGATGCCAGACTCATCCTATTGCCTGAGCTGTTGGCTAGACTGGGTCCTGGGGGAGAAGCTTTCCACAAAGATGTTAGCAGTGTTTTCAAAAATGCACAGTGTGGTGTCATTTGTTTCTCCATGAATGTAATTTATAATGGGTTTCGGTTTCTGCTTTAAATGAAAATATAGATTCAATAAACAAATCATGAAATAGATCAAGAAGTTAAACAATAGTTTTCAAGCATCTGCCACTTTCCTGAAATTTTTCAAATTAGAGCATCACCAGAAATTTTTACATCATACTTGGAGTTCACAACTGCAACTCCTAGTACCTGCCTTCCAATTAGAGCATGATGATGTGCGTGTTCTAGAGATTTTTCTTAAAGGCAGTATTGAAATGAGCAATCAGTTATGCTATCCTGTCTGTACCCTATAAGTTGTACTTTTAGCTGCCCTTTTTAGTGTTGGTAGAAGATACAGTAGTGGAATTCACTTTGTCCCCCACATCAGTTCATTTTCTGAGGGATTACTCTTAAATTTCATGACCTGGAGTAACTTTGTCATTGACTTTCTTCAGCTAAGCAAGGCCATCCCATCTAGCTGGGCAGTTGTCCTTCCCAGTGACGTGTCCTGTATATTGCACTCAAGCTTACCCATCTGGAGATGGCTACCCGTGTGTTCTTGCAACCTGCAGAAAAGCAAAGCTGTGCAATATGTCCACTGAACGTTTATTCCCACTGCTTCCCAGCACAAGTTTATAGGGCATTATAGCAATGGAAGGTGAACGAAAAATTGAGCCACTGACTCTAGCTGTGGTATGTATGATTGCAACCCTGAAAAAATGACTTAAAAGTTTATCTTATAAATGTAAGCATTCATAGCTCTGGGCGAGATTCTTTCATGGGCTGAATAATTTTACTTTCTACCACACAACATTTTCCTCTAACTGCATCGCTCCTTCTGGACGCTACCATGGTATCTCTGAAATTGCAATCATTTCCCATTCATTAATCACTAGCTTAATGTTTAGCATTTACAGCCATCTCGTCAGCTATATTTACCATTGGCCTGTGAGCAGGTATCAGCATCTGGGTGATCTGAGTCTCTAACCTGCCCATTTGGGATTTGTATGAGTCCAGCAATCATCTCTGGTGCTGAAGCTCATGTGTTTTCATGCCCAGGCTGCAGTAAAATTCATGCAGATATTACTCAGATACAGATAGCTGACTGGATAGTGAAGCACAGGTGAATAAGCCTGCAGTGCTCTTCATGCCTGAGGGTAGAGATCCCCCAAGAGAAGAGATGCATATACCAAACCCCTCATGATGCAGCAAGTTTAAAAAAAAAAAAAAAAAAAAAAGGGTGGGGGGGAGGCCTCAGTCTGTGTGAGGAAATGCAGCATTTTCCTGTACTGCTGAGGAAGCCTCTCAAAAGAGGCTTTTTTGGCAGGCAGTAGCAGACTTTACATTCTGGAGGGTGGCTGTGAACAGTTTCGTTTTTCTTATACAAGACTCTGAAAAGTTAAAACATCCCACTGTGAAATAATGCTGAGAAGAGGGTGGGAAAGGTTTCCTTTATTACATTTTTACCATCTAAGCAAAGAAAACATCTTCAAGGAGAATCAGTGAAGGCGCTGTATACCTGCAGTCCTAGTTTTTCATGCCACTTGATTTAATCTGAAACCACCAGCACTTTGAAGCTGTTAAACATCAAAATTCTGATAACTAAAGACTGCTGTTTTTCTACCAGTCTGAAAAGATTAAAAAGATGTTGAGAGGAAAGCATCTTATGACAGTGGGTGTACAATCAAAGTTCCTAAGTAGGGCAGCCTGAGGAACAGTGAACGCTTTTTAACTTTTATGGGAAATTGTATTTTGTTTGATGTGCCTATCTTATGTTTTCCTGTCTACCTTTTTTGTAATATCAGAATGTCTGGTAACGTTCTAAAAAGAGCTTAGTAAATGTTTTGCACACTCAGCACACACTACCCACATAAAAGATAAAGTATGCAAACTTCCAAGTTGTTGAAGAAACAAAAAAGGGCAGGGGCTTCTCCCATTGACTCTTCCACTGGTTTGTTCTTAAGCAAAGTATTTAATTTCTGGTTTTCAACTCTAAAATAATTCCGTATTTTTCTACTTCTGCATTTTAAGGATCTGTTTTCAGATAACAAACACGAACTATTTTTCTTTTCCTGTTGCATTTTGCATACCTCAGTCAGGCCCATGCACGGTTTATACTTTTTAATGACCTAAAAGCTGTTCTGTGTTGCCCTGGTGTGTGACCTCTTGACCTCTTGATTGTGTCCACCCAGGGACATCTTTGCTGGCTGGTGCCTTGACATACTTCTGGAGGAGGAATGTTGCGGTTGTTTGTTTGTTTGTTTGTTTGTTTTTAAAGAAATGTGTGCTTTTTAAAAAGCTTTTGGTGGAGCAGAAGCATGTGTGGTATAGTATCCCAAGACATTGGCTGAAAGGCTGCTTTAGTTCCACTGATCGTACTGCCTAAGTTTCATGCGAAACACATTAAACACATTATTTGCAGAGATTTTGTAAAGCTTTCCAAATTGTTTCCATTTAACACACCTGATATACGGAATAATCATCAAAATTCTGGTATTAAAATGCATGAATTGAATCTGAAATGATTAAATGTACTGTAGTTTCTACTGCTTGTATCTTTTTGTTGACCTATGTGCCTGTTACGCTTGGAGCTAAACTCGTTGAATTGTGGTCAAGTCATAGGTCCAATTAGAAGAACCACTGAGCATAAGCAATAAATTCAGCTTGAAAGGCCACATGCACAATCTGCCTTGGGTCGGGAAGCCAAGAGACGCTGTGACCAAACAAGATCCGCAGGGGAGATGTTCAGAACTGTAGCCCGTTGTTCCCAAAAGCAAAGCTGCACATTTCTCCTTGTTTACTACCAAATGCAAATGAACAAAACTGGTGACACTTCTAAATCGGTTTGAAGGAAGATGAGAATGAAGGAATTTGAAGCATTAGAAAGGGCCTTGATGTTGGGAAAAGGGAAGTTATGCAGGAGTGGTTGGGACAGCTGGCCCAGTTTATTTTTGTAGGGTTGTAAGGAGCTGCTGGGAGCTGAAACCCTTGGTACAAGTTGCTTCTTATTCACTTGTGACATCTTGCCTAAGTGAGGTGGGTAGATAAAACCCTGGCTGCAATAAAACATTCGTCTGTTCCATCTCTGTGGGGGTATGGACTGCAAACCCTGCTGAATTTAGGAGGGCCTGCAGCTCCTTGTGGGATGGTGTAGATGGGCTCTGTGAGCACTGAAGGTGTGATACGTGGCCAGTAAAGGTGGCTAAGGGATGGCTTTCCTCCTTGCGAGCAACAGTGGCATTACAGGCAAGCACAGTGCTGCCTGCAGGACCGCTGAGCTCTGATTTCACTGCTGCTGTGGGATTGCAGTTGTCCTTGTGAACCCCGCTTCCCTAAGCAGAGATGCTGGCTTGTTAGGGGCAGAAATTCAAGCATGGAATGAGATAAATGATAAAATCCGCTAGCTTTATATAGCAGGGTGAGAAATTTAATTGGTTGAGGGACATCCAGGAGATTGCATCTGATTAAGTCCTTGAATATGAGATATTTTATCCATTGCCTGGTTATGTGAACTTACACCACAGATACACAACTTATTGCTTTGTCAAGGTCTGCTTACAGAGAGGTAACCACAAATTAATCAGGGCTTGTCAGTTTTAAGATACTTCTGATACAAAATTGAGCATTTCACTTACACCTACAAAGTGGCAATTGTTCTCTAAAATAGCAGGCTGCTAAGCAAAATAATTTTTAACCCTTAAAGCTTAGGGGAGAAAATGAAATTCATATTCACTCTGCTCTTCTTTGCTTTGCAGTAAAATTTTCTCACATTTTCTTGACAAGTTAGAATCTCTGTCCTAGTTTTAACAAGATGCTCTGCTCTCTGTGACTGCCTGCTTCCTAGAAAACAGTTTCTGAAAAAGGAGCAAAGGTGATATCCTAAAAGGAAAATAAAGTCATGGGTTATCTTCATATTAAAGCTAGACAATATCTTAAGGAAATATTGAGGAAATATACAAATAGGGGGAAAAAAAAATGAGGGTTGGGGGCGATAAAACTTTTGAAGCTAGCAGCAGAAAAAACTATCTTAGCTTTTTGTGTCTTCCAGTGGGATCAAATTTGTCACATTTATTCAAAAAAAATATATATTTTTTTCCAGAAATATGTATGTTAACTAGTGGCAGTTGATTCTGTTAATGTCAGTTATTTTATGCATTTCTTGTTCAGATGAATATTCAGTCCTTTTTCTCTTGGATAGCTTTGTTCATGCAAACGTAAATGGCACATGTGAAGTCTTATTAATATGAGTACTGCCTGGAATCAGTTTTATTTCATGGGCAGCCAGTTACTGTGATGCACTGAATGTGATTTGTCTGCAGTTCTTACGTTTGGCAGTTGCAGATTTCAGCTACATAGCTTTAGGGAGGATTTTCTAGCAGTACAAGTTAGGTCTAATGTGTAACAACCTTATTTTGAATACATCCTGCTGTTTGATGGAGAGACGTTTATGGCTGATCAGAGGAACGGTGGTTGCAGGAGAGGTCAAGGTCAGAGGTAACTCAGGGAGCGCATGAACAAGCCTGCCAATGACAGTGGGTGCTTTCTGCAAGGGGCAGAACTGCAGGGTGTTTAGTACCAGAGCAGCGATAGTGCATGATGCCAGTTTTTCTTCCATAATAAGGAAGTGCAGTTACATTTTGGGGGGGACTCAGTTGATGGCTGCACTGGCATTGTGTGGTAACCCAGCACAGGGAAGCCAGTGGAGGAAAGCTCTTGTCCTTCAGCCTTGCTGTTGTTAGCATACTTCCTGTGTATTTAGAGAACACTTTTCTTCCATTCTGAAGTATTGTAAACATTAAGATTGGGCTTAAAAAGAAGCTGCATGTCTTTTATGTCCAGCCACAGTGTACTCGGAATGACTTCTAAAAAGTGTCGTTGTCGTATGCTGCCTTTCCTGATGCTGCCAAATGCAGTAGGAGTGCATTGAACACCTCGTAGTACAGACTGCAAAATGAAGGGAACCCAACCTATCTCATCAGAAAGAGAGAATTTAAATATATTTCCCCCCAAAGAGCTAAGTTCCTTTGCCTTTAATCAAGGAAAGCTTCAATTTGCTTTGATTTTGAAAACCTCTAGTTTCAAAATATGCATTGGATATTGCAATTAAAATTCATAAGGAAAAGTGATGCTAAGTGCTGGCCACAGATTCTAGTTTTCAGAAAACAAAAAATTTTGCAACTTGATAGGCTAATCAGCTTTATGTATTGAACTCACAGAAAAGCAAAACTAAGTGCAGCTCCTGCTTTTGAAAGCTTTATTTAACTTTTACTTCCGCTTTCAGCCAGAAAATCATACTAAGAAGGTACACCGCTGTTCCTCAAAGCTCACAAATAACTAAGCAGACAGCATATCCTTGGTTCTGTTGTCATGGGTCTGGTTAGTCAAAAGTGCTAAATATTCTGGCACTAATCCAGGAAAGTACTTAAGCGTGCACTTGAAACTTAAGGCTTTCTGTAATTCCACGGAGTACATAGGCAGCACTGTGTACTTAAAACTGAGTCTAGTCTTAAGTGATGTGAATGGAGGCCGTAGTGCTTATGCCATCAGAAAATGGTGAGTTTGTAGAGGAAAAGGTCCATACTAAAATGCTATCAGTTCTTCTAGCTATGTGCAAACCACCTTGGGTGTGAGCTCCTGCAGGCTGGAGATGACATCTTTAATTTTGAATAGCGAATTAAAATACTGGGGAGTCAGATTAAATTATTTTCTTCATATTTTCTTCATGCTTTAAGCCAACATTACCAGTATTTGTGTATCAGTAAACAATGGTCAAGAACTGATAGTGAGTAAACCTTGAAGGTGAGAACAATGATAAATCCATGATTTAAGGCATGGAAAAGCACCTAGCACTAAGTTACAGCTGAGAATTGCACTCGCATTATTGATTTAATCATGCTTATTAGGCAGCTAATTAACTTGTTATTTGGCTAACATTACATAGGTGTTATTCCAATATGTAACATATAAGTATATAAATTCTCCTTTGGGCAGTTATTTGTATGCCACAAACCAATGCAAATTTGGAACATGCTGGCCAAAAGCGTAGCAACTAATTCAGATAAGATTTTTCAGATAACATTTTTCAGTTTCTTAATTTGAAAAGCAGAGTGTAATATGCTTAAACTCACTAATTTTATTTAAGATCAGCAAATGATTTAAGTCAATAGGAAGAAGAGTATATATTGAAAACAAACAAGCAAAAAAAAAAAAAAACAATGAAAAGCTGATTTTAAATTAGAAAATGAAAAAATTCAGTCCCTTGAAAGTTCTGATTTGGCATCTTAAATGATTTTATTTTAAATTGTTTTGAAATTCCTTTACAAACATTTTAGAAACTTTAAAATTCTGATTACAGTGTGTCACTTATATTCAGCGAGGGATTTGTAAAATAGTTTATGTATAATCTGGTGTTCTATCCAGTTTTTTTCATTGCTGTGAGCAGAGTGAGCCATTTCATTACTTACACTGCTCTCTTTGTGACAGCCTTCTGAATACATCACAACTATTTAGCCACATTCAGTCTTGTGAAAACTATTAAGGATCAACTTACCCCAAGACAGCAAGTGAAATGAAACACAAACCCACAGTGATGGCATTTAAGCATGTGCTGTCATTCTTGACACGTCCGTGATTATGGAGACTCAAATAAGCACTAAAATTGCCAAGTACCAGTGTTATTCAGATGAGCATGTTCTTTGTGACATTGTACAAGTGTGTCTCATCTTGTAAAGTGAGGTTAATTAATTAGTGTTTTCCTAAATCCAGGAGTGAAACATGAACATCTCCTTTATCAATAATACAGGCATTTCATGGTGCGCACTCTTTTAGCAACTCTGTTGGATTGTTTGTAACTGCATTAACACTGCTTGCAAGTACCTGCAGTCTGGGCTTGCCAATTAAACTGGGGTTGAAATCTTGGACTGGAAGTTCAAAGCCCTCCACCTTCCATGCCCTGCAGGGGGAAAGCTTCATACAGAGGTGGCCATCAGGGTGAGGCCCAGTGCTTTCAGAGAAGCACGCAGATTCTGTAGATATGTTGACTCGCATGAGAGCATTTTCTTTTTCAAGAGAACGGACAATTTTTTTGATGTTTTGAAACCTTCTAAAAAGTATTTTAGGTCAATGGATTCAAACCTAAGATTGCTAAGAAGACTATTTAAAATCACAGCTATTATCTATTTTAATTTCCTCTGCTGGAGAGTACCCCAAAACACTCA
The DNA here is from genome assembly GCF_011077185.1 of Oxyura jamaicensis. NCBI lineage: Eukaryota > Metazoa > Chordata > Aves > Anseriformes > Anatidae > Oxyura > Oxyura jamaicensis. Next base: position 6,500,451 of record NC_048898.1, read on the forward strand.
TTATGTGGAGGGTATAATCTCTGAACAAATGACATGGTGGAATTAATGAACAATTAACTATGATCATACATTATAAACAGAGCTGATTAGAATCCACACATGCCTGGGTTTCAGAAAGACACTTTTGACTCGGCTTTGTATTGCTGAGGTAGGACCATGCCTCTCTCATTTCTTATTCGTGTAAGCATAACATCATTTCCTCTGAGGTAAGGCTCTATCTCTTAGTTTTCATGGCAACCAGGCAAAGAATTCATCTATTCTTCAACGCCTATGTGTGGAGAGGAAAATCAGAATGCTTTCTGTTAATTTTCCTCTTACCATTTTGATAATATCCTTAGTTTAGAGACTTTCTCCCATATCCTTGAGACCCTCCTCCATTATGCCATGTGGTGATTCAATCAGAGAGAATACTGTAAAGCTGGAAGAAAGGGATTATCTGTCCTCAGTAGATGTGGCTGCACGGTGGCGTATGCAGCATGAAATGCAGTTACTGTGCTGTGCGATTTACTGTCTTCATTAAATCAGACAAGCGTCAGGTGAACCGTACAAATTCCATCTGCATTCGCAGTGGGCTTTGTGCATATTATTTACACTTTTTTTTTTTTCCCTCTCACTTTATTTAGCTTCTACATATGTGTTTAGTAAATGAATACTAATCACAATGATTCTTTCAAAGCAGTAATGTTACATATTGTGATCAAGAATATTTTCAACCTTAAAAGGAAAATGCTTTTGTCATTTCAAAATAGAAGCAGGCCCTGAGTTCTCCTAATGTCATTGGGGACACACAAGGATTTGTTTCAGAAGCTGCAGTGCAGCACCAGGCAATGACTGGACATGCAGCTTGATGATTTTGCATCACATAAAAGCACTAGCTTCCCTCTTATCGCTTCAGTGCTCTGATCATCCTGAAAGTGAGACAAAAGAAATGTTCCACTGTATATTGGCCTTCATTGTAAGAGCAGAAACTTTTTATTATGTTATCACATTACTCGATACCCTCAAGGGCAATGCATTTGAAACTAGGAAATTTCATTTAAAGCAAGAAAGCATGCAACGTTTCCATTGCATAAGGAGAGGTGGAGTTTTACACACGCACTGGGTGTGTATTTGAGCTTCTCAAGATTTGTGTATTTCAGAGGTGCTTAAGCAGTAATTTATAGAACAGTTCTACAGAGACCACTGCCTGAATAATTTGTTTTGAAATGATAAAAAGTTATTCCTGAAGTAGGAACAACTCAGATGCAAAACTATAGGTGGAGAAATGTTTTTAACTACACAGAGGTATGTCTAAATGGTACTTCCTAGCATGCTCATCAAGCATTTTCTCCCAGTAGCATTCTACTTCATTAGAGACTATGTGCCAACTGTTGAAAACTGAAGACATCATTTGGAGGTTTTGTTAGCAAAGTGCTCAGAATTCCAGGGTTATTCACATGCATAACATCAAATGTTGGTATAATTGTACTGTTTGTAGGTTCATTATCTGATTCCCATGCATTCGTATCTTGCGTTATTGAGTACTTTGAATAGTGTCTGGGCACAAATAGGAAGAAATAAAAATTAGGCAGGTAAATCCCCAGATTTTCTGGTGTCACTTACTCAATTTTCTTGTCTTCTGCTCTTAGTGCGTTCCACTTTAAATAATGATTTATTCCAGTATCCGTGCCCTAATAGTGATAGCCTGAGACAGACTATGCAAAATATGCCTGCCTTTAGATAAAATGCTTTTAACTAAGAATCTGAAGTGATATTTGAATTAATAAGTGCTAAGAGCTTTGGCCTCTCTTCTCTTTGCAAGGTAAAAGTAAAGTCTGTGAAGCCTGTCTGCTCATGTACAGGCACTCAGCACTTAAAGGGCTGCAGATACAGTGGCTTTAACCCAGAGGTGAGCAGTGAGTGTAAGCAGGCCAAGGCAGCCCTGGGGCCATGCTCCTGTTGGGAGGTTGAAGAGCACAGTCCCCAGCAAAAGGACGCTAAACAAAGCCCTTAGGAGCCTGGCTGGAGAAGTTATGATGCTCTAGCTGCATAGAGCCAAGGGATGGCAGAAAGTATTAACTTCTGTGTGAAGATAAAGGGGAGTGTAAGGGTTTGGAGGTAGCAGGCTTTGTCTTTCTTTGTGCCTACATGGACTGAGCACCAAGGAGGAGAACCTGGGTCTCAATTATCCCCTCCCACGTCTTCAGTCTCAGCGCTGAGTGGCTTTCTGCAGAGCTGCAGCTTTTTACAGCTCTTGCGGATGTGACAACCTGGTATTAGAAAGGATTCTAATTACCTTTGGCATGGGAGAGGATGAAATTTTCTGTGTCACAGTACTACGGATTTTGAAAGCAATAGGATTTAAAATTTAATGTTAAAGAAGGTAAGGTTTGTTATAGCTGGTGATGAGTCTGCAGCAAAGGCTACAGGGTCCAACTCTGCAGGAAACAGGGCGTTGTTGCTTCACTGGGATTGAAATGGAAATTGTTGTAGAGGGTGATTCCTCCTCTCTCAGAGATGTCTGTGCTGCACACAGGGTAACTCCAGAAACAATAGTTTTCAGACCATTGCTCCATATGAGCTAGCTACTGCTTTCCCGTAGCACCACATTGCTGTAATTAGGACACTGCTGTCCTAATGCACGTGCTCTACTTCGAGGATCTAAACAGCCCTGTCTTCAGGGGGTCTTGTTATTCGCTGTAGACACACTAGACCTTTCAAAGCTGATATGGCCGTCCTTCGTGCTGTTCTGCATGAAGTTGGGAATATGCTCTAGGGCTTCTAGCAGCCCAAATAACATGCAAGGTTTTTGGGTTGAACTAAGTCTCCTGAGTGAGCTTCCTTCACATGCAAATTTTTAGTTCTAAGGGATAAACAGCATAGTCAATGTGTGTCCTCTGCAAGCAGTTTAGTTCTATAATATTCTTTTCTAGGATAAAATTAATAAAAGTCATGTCTTGATGTGTGTTTTTTTTCTGCTTTCTGTCTTTCTAGACAGAGAATGGAGACCAAACCAAGAAAGCACTGATCAATACAGCCAAAGGAAACCTGCGACCTTAGTTCCTCAGCCAGTAATGCAATCTGCTTAATAACTGGTGCCATTGATTAGTGAGGAACTGAATAATGTGTGCTAAAAAAATGAGAATATGAATTCATGTATAACAAAGTGGCTCATCTCTCTTACATCTTTCAGAGACTGTAACCGTACAGTGAGCTAGAACATGTTGATGTCTCTGGAGAAGCAACAGGGCATTGAGATGGATAAAAAGTCAGAGCCCTAGTCTAGATTTTGGAGTGTGGCCTGGTGTTTCTTGGAGTTCAGTCTGTTTAGACTCGATGAGCTAAAAGACACTTGCTACCGAAAGCTGCAGGGCTTAACTCCTCTTTCTCCCCCATCTTAGTACCTGAGGTGTTCCCACGTTAGCATTGCAGGTATTTAACTCCTCTTTAAAGGGATAGCAATGATTTGGGGCAGCTGAAGTGCTGCCCTGATGAGAAGAATAGGAAAGGGTGCATGAGCACCCTTTTTTTGGCTGACAGTTGTCACCTTAACTTTACAATCAAACTGCACCCTCAGGACTTTTATGGATGGCTTCTTTCCATCAAATTGAAACAGAAGCATCTTCCAGCCTCCAACGCTTAGCTGGATCACAGATGTCTGAGAGGTCTGGTTGGTGCTGTACCTCGTGCTATTGTCCTTTGTATTGCTTGCTGTAAAAAAGTGAAGTAGAAGAACATGTTTTTAAAACATTTTATTATTGTCTTTTTTTAGTCTATAGATGCTGTGTTTAGTTGTTTCCTGTTTTTTTATTTTTTTTTTTTGCACTTAGGATGTTGTAGCACAATCACTACAGCATCTCTAGGTTTTTAAGAACCTCACCCGCTAACAGGACAGTATCTGTCTATTAAAAAGTATTGCCTAGTGTGCACTCTGTTGTTTTATTTATGGTAGCAGATAAAATCCTGGTAGAAATAACAATTTTACTTTCCAGTTGCAACTGCATATCTGTGTGAGTGATTATTGTGGCTTCAGTTTGACTATACAGGATGAGTGAAACTTCTGTGAGCTTAATTCAGGTTCTGTTAATTCGTTCTCCCCATTGCCATCAGAAACTGAAACTGCTACCCATCTTGGTAGGAAATATCCAACAGCAAAAGCTTTTTTTGTCCCAGCCTGTCACCCCATTTGTCCTTTCCTGCAATTAAAAGGGAAGAGAAGAAAATGCTGCTGAGCTGAATTCCCAGAACTTTATGGTTGGCAATGATTTGCATTTAGCTTTAGGGTTCTCTGCTGTTCTTCTGTTTATGTGCTGGGGTGGATTATGCAGGTGTCAGAACATTAAAGCCCAGTTATCTTTGTTTCCACAAACTTTATTGCTATTTTTGTCCCAGAAATGACTGTGAATTAAAGCAAAATGGTTTGGGATTTGAAAACTTGACCCTAAAAGGCTTGATGCTGTTAAATCTCTAAGCTTTAACATCAAAATATTTTAATTTTCTGTTAAGAAGAAACTGGAAAAAGACGATTGATAAAGACTTGACAATGGTGTGCTTTTGCTACACATAAAGCATGAGTCACAGCATCAGCAACATCAAAGCCTTTGCTAAGATAGAGATGATATGTGGCTTACAGGTGTGATAGATGTGTTCCCTTGCTATATGGCAAATGCTTACTGATCAGGATGTTTAGGCTCAAGAGAAAGCTACAGACTGTATGGATGTAACTGTTCTCCCAGCACTGCAGACAGATGTAGTACAGCTGAGGACAAAAATGAAGTCTTTGGACTGGATCTTTCATTGAAAACGAAGTGAATGACACTGTAGATTGACTTTTTACCAATACTTAATGCTTTCTTCCTTCTTTCCTCTATCACACTGAACATATGTTGAGTTCGCTTTGTATGTTGCATTGGGCCATATGTTGAACAAGTCCTCTAGGAATGACTTAGCAAGTGCCAAAAAATGCTCTACTATGGCAAATTGACAGGTAGACCAATGCTTTTCTGTTACAATGATAGTTTAACATACTCAAAGATTTGAGTGTGTTCAGGGAAAAAAAAAAATGGAGAAGGGGGGATTAAGGTTTTTTCGCTTTGACACAAGAAAATAAACAGTGGTTTAAAAATGCCCCCTGCTAGGCTGGGTGACTTTTATCAGATGAGAGGAGAACTCAATTTCTTTGTACCTGGTTCTTTATGTAGTTATGTAACTCTTTGGAAACAGTGTTAAAGACTCTGCTCTGGTAATGGTTAGCTTCTCACCTCTTCAGATTCAGGTGTCCTTAGTTCCACTATGGACAAAAACCCAGAAAAACAGGCCCTAGCAAACAGGTTTATCACACATAGTATTTAAAAGAGGAAGTTGAGAGCTTTCCATTTAAGCAGCAAACGTACGCAGCCTTCATTGGCTAGGAAGAATCAGAATAGCCAGCCACAAAGGTTTCCTCTGATTGTTCAGTCAACTGCAGTGTGTGATTTATTTACAACCACACAACTTTTCTTTTTTGTTGTTGCTTATATGAAGAGTATATTAGCTTGCACAGTCTGATCTCTGTATTTGAAAGCATCAATACATTTAACTTCAGTTGCATCATCTTCTGAGACTGAAAAAAGTCTTCTGAGACTTTTTTCAAAAGGAACCTGATTTCCAAAGGATTCTGGATTTCCCCAAAGAAGAAAATTGTGTAGGCTGGATTTCCTTGCAGTGTCATAAGAAAGCAACCTTCAAATGGAGATGGGAGTATATGTAATGAAGCCGTAAAATAGACACGTTTTTGCAGGTGAGCAAATAGGAACTCTTACAATGTTCAGAAACTGAAAATTAAAGTGACAGAAATCAGTCTGGAAGCCTTTGTGCTCTGCTCCTATCTGTGCCAGGGTCATCTTGATAATTATATGAGAGCATGATTTATGGTTTATTTTGGTTCATTTGTTAACTTGTTTGTTTTAGAATGAAAGTGGAAAGTTGAAAATTTCTGCATGTTGTACTGAAGTCCTTAGATAGATAGTGTGTTATGTGTTGACTGAGGCTTCTCAGGAGTCTGAGCAGAAGGGAGGCAGATCTTCGGAGAAAATTTTGGCTGCAGAGCTCACCAGTATGTGGTGCTTTTTTTTTTTTTTATTTTATTTTTTATTTTTTTTCAAGATTGAGTTTCACCTTTAGGTATCTTTAATGCTACTGTAGTACATGGAATACCCCTGCAATATTCAGTTCTCAGTGTTTCAGTAAGCACAGAATATCTGAGCCAAATTGTAACACTTATACTTACTTTGAGGGTTTATGTTAGCCATTTTTTAAGAGAAAATGTTTTTTATGCTAAACATAAAATTGGTGTTAGTTTGTGTGTACATATGCTTAGGGTATTGATTATGCTGTATATTTTTCAGAAAGTACCAATGAAAAGATACGGCCAAAATGACATAGAAACAGTATTAAATATTTTTCAACGTTTGATTACAGTTTCCAGCATTGCTTCTGCAGTGCTTTCTGTGCTGATAAAATGAATAGCTCATCACCACCTTAGAAAACACAAACTGCAGCTTGCAGCTTTATTTTTCCTTCATTAAACAATTCACAATGTGTTCAGTATCCCAGCCCAGCTGATCATGAGATAAAGTGTGACTAAAAAGTAGATCATCTGGTGGATGCAGTGTTTGGTACGGCACAAAGGACTCCTTTCTCCTTTCCAGCGTGCCTTTGCTACTGCAGTTGGGGGGAGCTGTGCATGCCCATTTGAGGCACGTTGCTACATCTGAAGCACTTGCTCCATTTCATCATTGAAATTAGCACAGCAATAGAGACATCCAAGCCAAGGACAGCCTCTTATTTGTATATACAGCTGGCTGCAGCGTTAGGTTTAGTGGCTGAGCTTATCGTTTTGCTTTTGTCCCCACTCCTGTAGTTTTTGGCATGAAGTGTCCGTGCAGCATTCACATATTGCATGGTGGAAGATGCCTGAGGGTGGCATTAGACGCACCCATTAACTCTGTCTAGAGTCCTTCTTTGCAGAAGGACTTTCTTTTTCTTCTTTTCAGATGACCTTTTTAGTAAAAATTGCTTTCCTGTAGATGAATGCCTTACAAGTAAGATTGCCAGCTGCTGAAGGTGCAGCATTGGTAGTTCACACCAAGCCTGTCCTGGAAGGGCCACCCCTGGGGCACAGCACACAGGTGCTGCAGTTGCGTGCCTTGACCAGGTGATGCTGAAGCCATGAGATGTGATACGCAGACAGGCAGTTTGGTACTATATCTGAATGCATGTGGGCACATGAAGAGGGAACTGAGCCCCCCAGATCTCTTTCACACTGCTTTCAAATACAAAACTGAAGAGCTCAGATGAATTTGGACTGTCTGAGAGGTTTCCTTTGGAAGACTCCTGCCAAATGTTACATTACTTTTCCATGGCTGTAGTTGCTTTATAACAATTTAATTATTCAAATGTTGTGTATTTTTCAGATGTGGTTTCTGACTGTGTTGTAACACAGGCCGTGGAGATGGAAGTGGTCTGTTACTGCATTCCTCTTTGCATCAGTGCTAACGCAGGGCTGACCCCTGTTGGCCTCTCTCAGTGTAAATGCTTTTCTGTATCTTTGGGCATGGAAACTTAAGAGCTTTGCTTTTTCTTAGTACCTGACAAGGGACCAGAAACCTGTGGCTCGTGGGCCAGATACAGCTGGAAGCTCTTAAGTATGTCATGTTGTGGGTGCCTGGGCTGCCAAAGACATTTGGAAATACTCAGCTCTCTGCAAACAGACAGCTCCTCACGTGTGCAGGAATTAATTGCAACTCCTTTCTTAGCCATCCCTTTTGTAAAATTAAAAAAAAAAAAAGTGTGTCTATGTGGGCACAATGTTCAAACTGCTATCATAAGATTGCATGTATGCCCAGAACTTGGAAGTGTACATGCACAGCCTTTGCTCTGGCTTCCTGGCTGCTGTGTAGACCACCGTGAATGTGCCTGCATGGCATTTTGTGTAGGCAGACCCTTGTGTTCCCTAGTCTGCTGGAGTTAATGTGGAGAGCCATGCTAGAAGCACAGCAAGATCTCGAGAGGTGAGGTGGCCTTCACAACAGGGTTTATTCAGGTCTGTCCAGCCGGAGTCAAAGGTGAAGACAGCAGAGGTCTGCTTGAGAATGCTGTCCATCCTGCAAATGGCCAGTGTATTACAAGCATTGATATGAACTTAGTTTGGAAATAGAAGTCAGAGACAGAATGCTTGAACAAGTATGCAACATTTCAATCTTATTGTCCCAGTTGCTATTCTGTCTCTTCAGTGTATATATATGTATTTTTCCCTTCTGGGCTGAATTTATTTGTTCAACATTATTCTTCCAGGACCTGATAGAAGTTGATCATAATTGGCAGAATTCTTCTTATTTAAATGCCTGAGCTGCATACAAACAACTGTATCTTTCCTGTACACATGTATGCCTCAGCCCAGGTATGATCCAGTCCCCATGGAAATCAATTTTTTTTTTTTTTCACTAACACTGGTGGTTCTAGATATTTGGTAGTTGTGGCCTACTGTAAGCTTAGCGTTCTGCCTTGTGCCATGAAGGTATCATGTGCTATTTGACATGTGCAGCCTAGAAACTGTTCCTTTCTTTATAGCACAAGGGCATAAAAATGGACAAAAATGCAGTTAGGGTTTTCGTGAGCTGAAGGACTAGACCATGCACACACAAGTACACATACAAGGGGGTGCTGATGACAATAGGCAGTGTGTCTGGCTCAGAAAGCTTCAATTGTCATTCAGTCCCCGCATAAATTGTAAATGGTCCTTTTCCACAAAAGCTAACCTTTTGCACGCATACATGAATTCTAAATCAAACTGATTGATCTGCCTCATAAGTGTAATTCTGGTATGTTCTGTTTTCTTATAAAAAAGCCTCTGATAGCACTGAAGTGAATAATTCTATATTTGGCAATTATTTATGAACTGCAGTTCTCATAAACACAGCAGATGCATTTCCTGGATGGCAGCCATTAGTGCATCTGGGGACTTATTTACTAGTTATTGAAAATATTGGATTGGAAGAGAAAAAGAAAAGATGCTACCACCTCTTTCTAATTTTCACCTCATTTCTGAGGTGCTCCACAGCATTCTTTCCCTTAGATATGTCAAATTACAAACATCCTTTGACATCTCTCAAATATTTAGTTGTCTTAATAAACTGTTGTTCAGTCTTCAGATCCGTTGCTTCCAAAATAATCAGCTGCTGGGATGAACTGTAGACCTCACTCCTTGGAGATTTCTATCTGAACCTATTTAGGACATTGACCACTTAATTTCTTTGAAGAAAAAAAACAAATCCTTGCAAAATGTTCTTAAAGGCTTTTCCTATTGTGCTATGTGTGACTAAATATTAGAATAAATTTTTGAGTAGATGAAAAGTGAAATTGGATATTTTCAATTACCAGAGATTTGCTGTGATCTACAAGAAATGTATAAACCTAGGTCAATAAAGCATGTCTTGTTCCCTGTGTGCAGAGGCCACTGACAGGAGCTAAGCAGCAAGCTGTTTCCAAGTTTCTGCTGTTGCAGGCTTGGCTGCCTCGGTCGAGGCTGGTGGTAGCAGTGCCCTGTGTGATGCTTCCCTGTGTGTCACTAATACACCTCTTCACCTGGGCGGATGCAGGAGCTCCAAGTCATTTTATAGGCATCAGCAAATTAAAGCCACGGGTGAAATTTTGAAGAAAAACAACCAACCTGGGACATAATGAAATCCTTGCTGTTCGTTGTTACTTCACAAATGCAAGTGTGCATGTATTCTTACTTTCAAAACTAAGTAGTAATATGATGGAAGAAACACCCATTTTATGCTAATTCTGAGGATTAGCATAATCCTCATAGCCACAATCCCAAAGAACAAGATCAGGTGGATGTTACAGTTTGTCTAGTTTTTCTGTATTGCTTGTTTATTTGTTCAGAACATGCCTTAGTGGTCTGCGCATGGTACTGCTTTTTCCAAATTCATTGAAATGAATTTCATATTCTCATCTCCTGTCCTTCATTTTTTTCATTTTTTCCTTCTCTAATGCCTTTCTTTTTTTTTTTTGTCTTAATAAGTTTGTCTTAATAAGGATAGATCAAAAGTTTGTCTTAATCATGAGTTTGTCTTAATAAGGATAGATCAAAAGAATGTCATTTTTCTGTTTTTGATTATTTTTTGATTTGCTTCGTTTTTCTTCCATGGTTGAAGCAAGAGGAGGGATGATCTCAGGCTCTTAAACATGCAACAAAACTTGTGTCTCTTTGGGCTTAATATTTCCTCTCACTGAAATTTAGAGCCTCCATTTTAATGTGGTCTTAGTCTGGGGAAGAGCATGTTCTTTATGATGAGCATTTTATTCAGTGTGTGTTTGAATTTGACGTGTAAATCTTTATAGCATCAGGATTGAATCCCTCTGACCTCCCCGAGAGGCAATGTTAGCGAGAGGGTTTGCAATATCCACTTCTGCTCAGGGAACATATTTTTCTTTAATGGAAGAGCAAATATCAATATTTTTTAGCAGCTTGTGATCTTATTCCCTCTACATACTAGCTGTATGTTATATTTTATATATGAAGTAAAACACTCTAAGACATGGATAAAGATGTGCCAAGTCAAATGGTGATACAAAAGCACTTCTAATAGGCCTATGAGAACATATCGATCTTGAGTGGTGGGTTTTCATGCTTGATAGGTTATTGGGATTTTCCATAATGAGGTGAGACTAAAAGAAAAGCAGTGTAGCAAGAGTGACCAAAAATTTAGAGGTGTGTAAAAAAAAAATCCACTTGTGTGCTGATTGCTTACTATCTTCATGGTGGTTGGGAGCTTTAGTCTTATCAGTACTTCAATATTTTTGAAGAAATTTTTGGCTTCAATTTGTTTTTAAAACAGTATTTTTAACATTTCTGTAATTGCCTTGTAAACAGCTTAATTATAAACATTTATTCCACTAGTCATAATAGAGTTTGTCATTTTAAATATGAATTCATTTCCAGTTTTCAAAAATGTCTTGGGGCATATTCATCTACAGTGTAGATGTGAATGTCATTTTTGATAATTTTCCTCTGCTGTATCTTTCCAAGAAACATCTTGAAATTTCTAAATGTCCATTAGGATTTGATGCAAGATAGCAGACATTGTATTAGCTCATAGCTCCTTGTAACCTATCTTTTTTCTTCTGTGTAACACAACAGTGTTGAGATGCAACCTTCTAAAGTGTCCTGTCTTCCAAAGAATAGGTGAATTTGTCATTAAAAATGGGTGGAAGTGGGTAAGAAAAGGGGATTCTTTTTCTGCCAGTGGGTTTTTATGCACTTCTGTTAACACTGCTTATGTCCTGGCTTCCAGATGAGCCCTTAAGCTTGAGGATACTGCAGAATACTTAACTAGACATTTTAAGTAGCATACTGTATATAGCATGTGCACCTTTAGGGCATTTTGTAAGGTAGCAGTTTGCTGTTAAGACATATCCTTGTGTGCTGGCTGCACATCTGTCAAAACCAAGCTTTTTTTCTTGTGTGAACTCTAGCCTGTCATTTTATCACAGTCTCAGAAGTTGAAGTTTCAAGTCCAAGTCTGCAAATACTCTGGTGGAAACTTCTACTGATGTCTTCCTGTCGTTACCCAGAACGCATACTGAGCCTGTAGATTAATGGCTCTCAGTTACTCATGTGTGAGCCATTAAAGGTCAGTAGAGTACTTGCTGCTGAGGTGATCTTATCCTCTTGTTGCTGTTTTAAATGAAAGTAAGTGGAAAATACTCGATTTCTATAAGTATCATAGAGCGTGTTGGGTCACCTATAGGCAGCTGAGGAGCGTATATGCAGTAAGAGGGAGATGAGTCAATGAGATGATTGGAAATGATGAGAGAAAGCCATTGTATGACCATGTCTATGCTAGAGTTGGAGACTGAGCTTAAACGGGACAGATGGTGTGACCTGAGTGCACCCATTCTGCAGGCCTTTTACACACCTTTTCCCCTGTGTGAGGTGCAGAGTTGAGTGAAAACCATGCTGCCTCCGTGGTATGGATCCTACTGAAATGTTATGGGCTCTGGAAATGCTGACCTGGTGACACAAGTGGTTTCCTTGCACAGCCTGGGGAAGGCAGGCTGCATGTGCATAGTGCAGCAGACAGCATTGATCTTTTGCACCTGTGCTGGGGAGTGCAGGAGCCACAGGAACACATGTTGGTCAGCACATTTACTGAAGTCTCTTGCTCCAGAACAGCTCTTCTGAAGTCACTGGACTCAGCTGATGCTGGGCTTGAGCGGTCTCTCTGAGGTCAGTAGGTCCTGCCTCCCAATGTGGGTCACTTGGCAGCTGTTCCTTACTGCCAGTGTCACTAAGGGTAATGCCATGTCGGTAACATGGCTGACATCAGCAGGACACCTGCACCGCCACTTGCAATTACACTCTGCAGCCCGAATCGTCCCTTCCAGACTTGGACAATGAAGGGACTTACTGTGTTTCCCTCCCTCTGTGCTGAAGAGAGGATTGGACACCAGAAAGACACAGCTTTGTCCCCTGATTTGGCAAAAGGTTTTCCTTTTACATAATAAATAGGCTGCAAAACCAAAAAGTTTGCCTGTATGAGCTGGGATAGCCTGGTGTCTGGTGAGAATCTGTTCAGGGAAGGCAAAGTCCCAACGGGATAAGCCTCAAATCTGATAGTTTTCCTTGCGATCGGGGACAATGCAAGGTCTTAGAAGCAGGTCACTTTCCATCCGAAGTGACTCAAGAGGACAGTGAGCGCTTACCTGCTGGTGCTTTTGGTGGTGGTTTCCACTTGAGGCCCACACATTGGATGGAAATGTAAGGAGCAATGGGAGAGTTGTGCACTAGTGCTTGTACACGCGCAGCAACCAGACAACAGCATCGTACCCATTTCTGGGACAAGAAAGGGCAGCAACCTCACCAGTCCAAAGTCGCACTGCTTTTATTCCTTATCCCCCACAGAGTGTAGCAGAGGAAGAGCTGGGCGTTTCCCCTGCCCTTACCCAGTTGCTCACCAGAGAAAAGGGGCCTCCTCAGTCAGCCTGAGCTAATGCTGCCGGTGCTGGGGCTGAGCACCCCAGGAGCTCCCTGGCAGATGTGGGCTGTTGCATCCCAGCAGCTCGCTGGCGGCTCTGGCTGCTGCTGTGCTGCTCCTCAGAGAAGGATCTCCAAATCCCAGTCTCCAGAGAGATTCTGTGTCAAAACCTGATACAGCACATCAGTTAAATTTTGAACAGTGCACTCTTGACCTGAGCAGTGAGAAGAAAAGTACTTGCTGAAAAAGTGTTCCATAATTGCATGTGGTTTTAAGACTTATCGATTGTGTTACATTGGTTTACTGAAAGATCTTAGTTGATGCATTGCTATAAAAGTAAAGAAGCTAATATCTTACTGAAAAAAGGCAAAGTAAAAGTAATCCAATTATGCTGCTGCACATAGCTGGGATTTTTAATACTAATGTTGTCTTAAAATTGTCTGTCTTACAGTTCAGTAAAAGCTGCAGTGGAGAAGATATATTTAGCTGTAGTCGCTCTGAGATATTACTGTTCAGTATATATTTTTTTAAAAGGTACACAGAAAAGATTTTTAAAGAGACTTGTTTTTGCTTTACTGAGCACAAATATAACAGAATATGTTTTTAAATTAAACATCAAAGAAATAAATAGAGGGACTTGGCTGAAGCATGCCTGCACCTGTCTATTGTTAAGCCAGGGAGATGGCTCCTGTTTTCAGAGCTAGGCACATGCGTGGTACTACTTGTAAAACTGAGGCCAAAACCAAAATGTTTCCTATTGCAGTTTCCCCAGGGAAAGTCCACTTACGCTTCTTATCTTGCCAAGGGGAAATACTTTTCCACTGTGGCTCCTAAACCAACCAACAAAAAAAGAAATGAAAATCAGCAAAACCCCAAAGCACATGGGCCAGCCAGGTGGCTGCAGCTCATGTATGCAAGCTCTGTCGGTTAGGGCTGCAGCCTTGGCCACTCTGTAGGCCATGGGATGGCTGCACAGGCAGCCTGATCCAAAACTAGCTAGAGCTTTGGTTATAAAACCAGTGCTTTCAAAGTCAGCAAACAGGCAACAGCTGTAGCACAGTGATGCAATGTATTAGGAGAAGATAAGGAACAACCAGGGTGCTTTGCGCTAATCCAATTTAGAGGCAATATTAAAGCCATGGATCACAGTAGCAGAACTTGTATCTGAGAGCAAAGGGACATAACTTCTTCTATAGACAGATTAAAGAAGAGGTATTGATTACTGTCACTGTTATCAAGCATCTGGGACACTAATCAGCATCTCTGTTGTGCATTTTAGTAATGGAGGAGAGCCATGATTCAGCGGCTGGGAGGCAGCAGGATTGAGCAGGAGGGGAAGGGAGTCATTAATGCTTTTATTCAGCTTCTGCCCAAAACTCAACATTAAAACTGGTCATGATTAATTATTATTATTATTTTTTTAGGGGAAATATCTAAAATATTAGTTCAGCAGGATATCTTACTTTTTAAACATAACCTGGATAAGTTTACTATTTCCCATATTTTTTTTTAGAAAACAGTTTGCAAAGTCTCATATGCTCTCTGAGTAAGGGCTGTGTGCCAAGGAGGGAATTAACCCATTAGTCATTTAACAGTTAAAAGTGACTGTTAAATGAAATCCCTATGAGATAGTTCAGTACTCAGCATTTGCTGCTGCTGATTTGTGACGCTAATGCAACATAAAATGGAGAAACCTGGGTACTCTCTCGGGTCAGATGTTGATCTAGCATGCGCACAAAAATGAGCAAAAGGACTGTTCTTGAGCATCTTTTGAAAGTGAGGAGGCAAACATAGCTTTCACTAGGACCAGATCCATGGCACCTGAATTAGGACCTGGGCATCCCTCAGTAATCAGCAGAGAGAAAGCAAGCGGCATGTCCAGAACTTGTCTTGGGGGCACCTTCTTGAAGTAGTTTGGTGACTGTTCCTGCCAGTGGGATGTTACTGACCTTCTCTGGGGGCCTTGATTCAATGTGTAAAGCTACCCAGGATGAACCTGGGTCATCCTGTGCCGGACTGTTCTGTGTGCATTGCTGTTTGGCTTTCCTGAGTCCAAGCTGTGACAGCTCATTCGCATGCAATCAGATTGTATCCTCCCAGCGGGTATCTCATGGTTGCGCTGACCTGTGAAGGAGCTTATCAAAATACTGTGATTTTTGCCAGTGCATTTGTTGTTCAGCAAGATGGAAGTAAAAACACCTGTGCTGGAGTTCTATAAAGTACTGGTTGGCAATGATGCTATTTAAAGCATAGTCAGATGACTGTGTTAATAATATAAAATATTATGGCTGGAAATTCCAGTTTGCCCTTTCTGTACAGTACACGTGAGGAACTGGAATCTCATCTCTCTCAAAGTTTTATTTCTTTCTGCAGTTCTTGAAACCTCATTGATAAAATTGTACCAACAGCAGTAGGAATAATACTCTTCTTGTATTTAATCCTCACAGGTTTCCCCTGTTATCCCTTGGCTTCTATTTATTATATAGCTCTAAAGCTGTCTTTCCAAAAATACCAAGAACATCCTTCCCTATTGCTAGAAATCCAAACCAGTTAGGGTTAGTACCTAGCTTATTGCCTATTGTAGCTGAGATTACCCAAGCATGATTTCTGATCATAGTGGATCAGATGGTAGACTGAGTTCATTAAGTTGAAAAGCAATGTAAAATGTTACTTGAACATGTGGGGCTGTATACATGAATTTTTCAGGCAGATGTGTGATTATGAATGTTCAGAGGAACTGACTTGTTGACATTATTTATATTTTCTTGTGATTTCTGTTGTTACACATTTTCACTACATTTTCAATGAAAAAAACAAACATATAATTTGAAGAATCCTGAAGGACTTTGCCAGCTAAACAATGTAATTCATAGCATGTTGTGTATATCCAATATCTTTATGTGGATGAAAAGTAGAAGAAAAAAGTAAGGTAAGAAACCTCCCGTGCTGGCACTGAAAATGCCAAATGTCTAGCAGCAAATGCAGCCAATAGGTGATGTCAGTGGATAAAGAATACTATAGGTAATTGCCACTGCTTTGGGAGCCGGCTTAGGGAGAGTTTAATTTGCTGAGCTGGAATTTGGCCAT
Source organism: Oxyura jamaicensis (assembly GCF_011077185.1). Classification (NCBI taxonomy): domain Eukaryota; kingdom Metazoa; phylum Chordata; class Aves; order Anseriformes; family Anatidae; genus Oxyura; species Oxyura jamaicensis. The sequence continues at coordinate 6,516,542 of NC_048898.1, forward strand.
TGCATCCATTTACCTCTAAGTATGCAAAAGGCAAGCTGGGATCTTTGAAGGCTGTGAGGTGCTAAGGGGGTTTTGTACTTGGTCTAAGCTCTTAATGGTAATAAGTTAAATAAAACTGCATTAAAATCTGGGGGAGCTTGTTAATGCAAATTCACAAATTTGTGCAGATATATTTACATCTATAGTGAGATGCATGTACTGTATTAACCTTCAGTGAATTTCTAAGTGATAATTGCATTTGTACAATTTTTGTGCAAATTTAGCACCCAGATGTAACTCCTAATTTGAACCGGTTTAACTCAAATTTTGTTAATGTTTGAAGGCAATATCTGTCATCCTGGTAGGCCCACCCTCTTTGTGTGTTTATCATTCCACTACAGTCCAGTGATTTTCCTGATATCACTGCTAATTATTTTATACACTGTGGATTTACTTGATAGGCTAATTAAAGCAGGCGAACAATACCAGGAGCACTGCATCCACCAGCAGTGTTGTCACAAGAATCAAAGCTGCTGCCCACCTTTTTGCTTATTTATAAGCATTTTAGTAGTGGGTTTTGACTTTGTATGCACATGGCAAGATAAGATCCAAGTGCTGAAGTAGTTGGTAACAAAAATATAGAATGCTGGTTATTTACATTCCACTTGTATCTCTACTAAAAAATCCTAACAGGAAGGACAAGAGTAACTAATTTTTTTCTTTGGGTCATACACACTGATTTGCTGTTAGAAATATGGATGGTTCTTTTTCAAAAGAACACTTTCTTACCACTAATTTTAGGAAATATGATTCATGTTAGTAATGACATGGTTTTCCATCCTGGAGCAGTCTATCAGAGCTCCCATGAGGGTTCATTTTAGTTTAATATTCATAGATGAACTGGCCCTTGTAGAAATGCTTTTCTCTTTTTTCTATTTACATTTCAAATAGTTCCATGGAATTGTGTAGGAGCAAGAGAATTGTCTGATGAATGCTGATGGATACAATAATATTAATGTCATTAGCTGTGCTTAGGAATTAAAAATAGATCACAAGTTTGCACGTGACTCTCCTTTATAAATTTTTGTAGTCGTGTATTTTTCCTTTTTTTACACCGTGTTTATTGCTATTTTAATCTGAAAAGAAAACAGCTTATCATCCAGTCTGCAGAATGACATCTGCCATAACCCAAACACAACACACCCCATGGAAAAGGTTAGCATTGTGCATCTAATGTGGGTTCTTTTTGCCAGACTAATATTTTACTAAGTGCTTGAGCTGAGCTTTTGTGGTAAGTAGCCTCTTCTAGGGAGAAAGACATTTGCTCTGTAAATCAGAAATGACAGTTTATAATAGTACGGTGAGATAGAGAGGGAAGAGAAGCAGGGGAAATGAAGCTGAACTCGACATTATGTAGCGGCTGTAGGTTCTCATTACAGCCTCAGGAATCCTGATCTACAATTCTTTGCAATGAATACATCAGCTATGCTACCCACAGATCTTTGTATGCGGGTAGGTAGGGACAAGATTTCCTTAATGCTTTGGGTAGGAGCAAACCTTCTGTTGATTTTTATGTGGCTCTGGAGCAGAAAAGAGAAATAAATTGCTTTATTCTTGTTTGTTCTTAGTTTTATGTCCAGGTGACATTCCCTGTCAGCTATTGAGAGGAGCTTGTAAACCACTATTTTTCTAATCTGCAGGCTTTATAGTTCCACAAGATGGTGCTTGCAACTCAAATCAAAATGGAAGTCATTCCCCTCCTCTTGAACTGTCTGTTGTTAAATCTCAAATGAAACCCAGTGTTATTGTGGAGAGTACTTGCATGCTGCAGAACATATGATATTTGTTAGACAGCATGAAAAATCCAGCTGAACTTAAAGCATAGTTACTAAAGTGCATTAATAAAGAACAATTTCTGATGCATTTGTTTTCCCTTTTGATTGTGTTAATTGCCTTAATTTATACAGTCAATCTATATTGCCCATCCTCATAATTAATGAGGTTCCTAAATAAATTACATGGACATTTGCATCAGATTTTGTATTCAGATGCATATGTGCTTTTCCCTAACTTTGAGCAGGAGTGCCACGTGCAAATATAAGCAGTCTTTACTAGTGGTGAAAAAGATGTCTTTTACTTAGTGGTTATTCTGTGCAGTTTTCAGACCAGTAGCCTAGCTGTCTGCACGTTGAAATGCATTGGACTAGGGAATATATTAACATATAAGATCCTTTAACAGATCCTTTAACAGATCCTTATTTATTAAGGATGAACTGTGTATGTGTGTGCAAAGAATTGTTTGGCTAAACATAGAAATGCCTGTGAAAAGATCTGTAATATTTCCTACCATTACAAAAAACTTAGGTAAGTTATTGGAGAACTGACTTTATCCAAAGAAAAGTTGGATCGGTGATACATTGATAATGTATTGTAGATGTCTTTTAAAAACCACATTAAGCCTTGGCTCATCTGAAACAGCCTCAGAACAATCAGAGCTCGTTAGCTACTGCCCTGGAGAAGAATTGAGAAATACAGAAAATTTTTGATTCTGGGATTATTCACAGAATTTACAGAGAAAAGTTTGATGGCTTGTCCTGGAAGTTCACAGGATGTAGTTTCATTTTTAGTGAGTAAAATCCAGCATGCTATTTGGATGGGATAATCATCTGGGGGAAAGCACTGGGCTGCAAAAAAACTATTGCATACTAAAATTATATTAAATACCACTTTGTGTTTTTTGTTGAGGGGTGAGGGAGAAGGGGAGGAATTAGAGAGTGCCATCTCTGTGTGTTCATGATATTTTAACTAGTCATGTCTTGCTCAGAACATGTTTTATGGTAATGTTTATAAATAGGAAAATTATAGGATAAGTAGGAAGCTACAATGTACTTGCCAGGGGAAAGTCGTACTGAGTTTGCTGGAACAGCATCTTAAATGCTTGATTTAGTCTACTTGCAACATTTTATTTTATAAAACTGTAGATATTTATTCCAAGGAAAAACATAAGAATATTCTGCCTTGTGACTTTAGACATGTGTTGTCAGCTCCCAGCACCAGAGCACACACTCCTGCCCTGCACCAGTGGGTGCAGTGGGGCTGCACACCCTGCTGGGCTCCTTCCCTGCTGGTGTAGGGACTGTGCCCTTCGGGTGGGTCCCCTCCCTGTCTCAGCGGGCTGGGTGAGGTGCCACCCTTCTCTGGGACGGCTCCTCTCCCACACAGGGAGCCAGTGAAGCACCTTCTCAGCTGGCCCCAGCTCTTCTCAGGGCTTCTGTGTGTGATTTTTATTTTACTAAGGCAAATGGATAACTAGAGGAAAGTGCCTACTTATTTAATGGTCAGCTTGTCAATTAAAGCTGAAAAGGATTTTGATCAGTCAGAAGAGGTGTATCTGCATCAGTGAATTTTGAGATCTGTAAAACAGTTTTTATAATGGAAGAAGATATTCAGTACCCTAAATATAGCAGCTGCTGCCTCCTCCATAATTCAGTGTGAACACTAGCTAGTTAGGCGTGCCAAGGGACTGCTTTTTGCTGAAGCATCATGTTGGTAATACAAATATAAGAAATACTACTGCTGTACAGTGATTTCAGAGGCTCCGTGAAAGCAATTTAGCATTAGATAAGAAATAACAGTTCACAGAGAAGAGAGGAAATGTGAGATCTAGCTACAGCAGTAGCTTCTTCCAAGGAAAATAAATGCATCGCTAGTAGGGCAAAGCTAAGCAGGTTAGAGAAGATAAAATATGGCCGTGTATGCTATTGTAATGACTGATGCTGGCATTGCAAGGTGCATTTGTGCATCTGTTCAAGACATTTGGTATGAAACCTGTTATCAGAAAGTCATGAGCCTGTTTTCACTAGCATTGCTGTGTCATCACTGATTATAATAATCACTAATTATATCTGCATAAGCCAGGTCATAAAGCAGTAGTAGTCACACTTCATGCGGAGTGTGCAATACATTTTTCTAAGTTTAACTTGACTATTAGATACAAAATATGAGGCATGTGAATTAAGGCAGTGCAAAAAGAGGTACATAGCTTCTTCATAGACCTTTAATAGTTGTGACTTTCCTGTATTTTGCCTATAAAGACAGGAAAAGGCATCCTGAATTTCTGAACAAGTTTTAAGAGAGCTGCCTTACTGTAAAATGAAAGGTCTCTTGTTGTAGCTTAAAATGCCTGTAGTAGAGCTGGTAAGTATCACACTACAATGCAGTATAATGCACTGTCAAATTTCTATGCATCTTGAAAACTCAGCTCTGTTTAGGAATTGTGTATCCTACAGTTTTGTCCTGCTCTCCCATCCTAATTCCTAGGGAGACATAGGAACATTGATGTACTGAAGCTGCCCTTTTCTGTTCCTTTTTGGTGCTAATGTGACTTCAGAAAGTGCCTGGCTTAAGTGTGGCCAGCATCTCGTGTGTGTAATGCACATAAAGAGATGCAGAATCAGTAGCAACACTTCAGGGATAGCGTTAATATTTCGGCAAGCTGCCAGCACTATGGTGAGAACTGAGAGATACTTTTACGCATCTGTGCTGACAAATGTACGTCCCGTTTGGAATGCAATTTGCGCAGCTGTCCTCAATCCCTAACAGTATGTCAGCAATGATGAGCTTGATGGGAAGAGTGCTTTTTAGTCGATTCCCTCTGTTCAGGGGAAATTCCTGTGTAACCCCAATGTAGAAAAGGCAATAACGACTGTTGGTACTGCCCTACCTAAGATCTGAGGAGGAAGCAGCCATGGAGGTTCCTTTGTATTTGCTACTCAGACATTTCAGTGTGGAGTTAAATTTGGGGGACAGTTTCATACCTGACCAGAACACTGACCTCAGAGAAACTGGGAGTTCAGTGCATTATATATATTACTTCATAATTTGTGCACTCCTTGATTTTACACTGCTCACAGAAAAAGCTACAGGAAATAATTTATGTAGCTCATGGTGCTTTCACCTTAATGCACGTTTCCTTTGAAAATGATAGTGCCGTACAAAAGGAAGTTGATAGGGAGGAACCTACTGAACGAAGCACTTAATGAATGTTGAATCTGGGCTTTGGGCATTTTTTCATGACAAATAAAAGTTAATTTTTTGTTGTTGTTGTCAGTATCTGTCCAGAAGTGTGAATGTGTCCCATATAACACACTTTTGCGCACCACTGACCTGTTTGCATGTGTCCCAGCACGCAGTGCCCTAGAGAACAGCAGGCTGTGGCCCTGCAGGAGCAGTACGTTCTCCCAGGCTGCAGTTGTAGGCAGAGGTCAGGCTAACTTGAAGTTCTGGGGTTTTTGTGTTCAATGGCATCTTTTTTAAATCTCCCTCTGGCTCTGATCCCAAGGGCAGTTTGCCTGCACAGGAGCTTTGATGCTTCTGTATCTCACAGAACCATTAGAAATTTGGATGCTCCCTTCATCTCCCTCCTTACCAAATCCAAAATCATCTTTGCTGATCTCTTCCTGTTGATGTTTTTAATTCAGTTTTTTAGTCCTGTGTTCTTAATGTCTGTAATTGTTAGAAATCCAGTCACTTCATGGGCAAGCTATTCCCATGTTTTACTGTTAGGAAGTTTCACCTTGTGTTGGCTTGTGAATTTACAGTGTAATAATTCGCCTGTAGTCTGTACATCTGGAATGAGTAACAGGCTAATTGTTGTCTAGCAATCTTGGACATAATCCTGCTCTATCAAATTATCTTCATTTCATTCAGGAACAGAGTCAAATCATTAGTTGTAGTTAGTCCAGTGGTTCCATTTTTCTTTAATTGAATAATGCCCTGCACCATCTATAAATGAATGACGGCAAGCCACTGTAATATATCCTAAACGATGGACGTATGGGTAGTGTTAAATGGATGCGTTAGGTTGTGTTTATTTCACAGGGTATTGGATACCTCATAGGACATACTTCCCATGGTGAGCTGGTACACTTGAATACTGCTCTTGGTGTTTCCTCCTAATAAAGGAGGATAAAACTTCTGTTTTCATTTGAATAGTTCCTTTAGATGGAGGAATGAATAAAGTCAAGAAGCAAAGTCAAATATTTTGTTAATAGGGAGGCCTGGTTTTTATTTGTTTTGCTAAGCTCTTGCAGAGACAGTCAATTGTCAGGTATACTGGACAGCTACAGCTTTTGCAGTGTTGTTCTTGGAACATATTACATGATAGAAGTCTCTTCTCCTGTGCTGGAACCATGTCTGAGCGTTTTGAAACCATCTGGCAGTTCTGTGGCTTTGTATTGCAGTTATGTTCAGAATAAGCAGAAAAGATAGACAACAGAGAGAGGGAGTGTTTGGAATGGCTTATTTGCCAGCAGTCACATTTCTGGTGCTTAACTTCAGTATGAAATACTTTGCTGTTGTCACCATGAATCGTATGATTAATTCTTTGCTCCTGGCAATCCTGGAATATTGAATATTGCTAGAAATACAATCCAGACAGAGAGCCAACTTTGTGTCACATGGCTACCATATACAAATGGACAGTATACTTCATGTAACATTCCTCTGATGCTTTCATATTTTTCATAAATTCTTAGAAATGTTTTTATGTTTTTATATACATATGCAGCTATGGAGACCATCAGCAGCCTGCTAGGAGTATTTTTTATTTTGAATATTTTAAACACAGAAGTTCCATATTTATTGAAAATGCTGAGTGTTGCTGTTCACATTCAAGGAATCTCCACTTTCTGGGTTCTATGCTCCAGTGAAGTATTTCAAAGGAGTAGCCAAGGCAGTTACTGTTCTCAATTTGTATAAAATCCCGATTTTCAGCATGACTTGGAACAGGATGCATGGCATGCAACAAGCCATCTGATTAATCAGCAGAGAATTTGCAAACATCAGCAATGCTTCAAGATGATATAGGAAGATTTTATATCATGTCTCCTTGTGCTTTCCATATTTAGTACTTTGCCCTTGCTCTTCTCCTCATCTCGAAGAGAGTTCATGCGAGGTTTGTGGTTTTACTAAACATAGAGCTGCCTGGAGTCTCTGCCTTTTGCTTTTTCCCTTCCTAATTGGCTTTTAGTAGCTATTTTTCAAGCATGATGGTGTCAAGTCAATTTGTCCAGGAGTCGATCATGTGATTTTTATCATGATGATTATGTAAACACTTAGGCCAGCTTGCAGCTTTATTGCCCCAGTTTTTTCCAAAGGCTTATTGAGGTGCTCTCCATTAAAAAAAAAAAAAAAAAAAAAAAAAAAAGTGACATGGGTGTCTTCTAGGTGGTGAAGGGTGCATTGGTGGAAGAGAAGGAAATACTAATAAAGCCAAATGCTTGTAGCTGGCTTAACTGAGGCTGCTGCTGTCAGTGTGTATGGGATGGGTGTAATGAAACTGCTGCTGGGTTAGGGTTAGGGTTTTTTATGATTGTAGAGTGGTCTTGACAGCAGGAAGTTGCCTTGATAAGTATCATCTTGAGCTTGATTTTCATACAGTGGCTGATTATGGGATTTCTGTGATATGGTGGCTGTAGTTTTGTAAAGTCTTTCTCTAGGATACAGGTCGGCGATTCACCTGTAGAATCAGCATATTGAAAGAGGAGCTGGTGCTACTGAGGAAGAGAAGAAACTGTTTAAGTCTTGGTGGTGGAAGCTTTGATATATTTTGAACATTTTAACAGTAAGATTTGGTTTTATCTAACTGTGTTCCACTGGGTCCTAATAGTTCTCATTCACGGTGGTCAGAGTTATTTTTGGGAAGAGCCTGCTGGTGTTATAGCCCCAAGGCAGACACAAGCTGAAGGAGCTTTGGAACTTAGGCATGCAAACTACAACTAGTGGATGAAAATGAAGGTGCTTTTCCATAAAGCTTAAGGTGATTAGCAGGGCAGAACACAAGTAATGCAACCATACCCTGAAAGCTTGAGGAAAGAATACGGGGTTAAGAAATGGAATTTGAAGTGGTTTTGTAGATAGCAGTTCACAGTCTTCAGGCATACCACTCATACTCTACACGTATTGCTTATGTAGTCCATAGTCCTGAGAGCTCCTTGCCCTGCTGTATGTATCGTGGAGGTGAAGTAACTGGAGCTGTTATGGATCTGGATAAACACCGCAGCACTTCAGTGTGTATCTTTCATGAGCATTTGGAATATCTGTAACATACTGGATTTCACAGGTCACAGCAGGGCTGGCTTAGAGGCATGCTGTTTTGAAGTATTTGGAGACTGGAGAAATTACTTGGGGTTGTCCTTTAAAATGATCCCATTTCAGTCTTTGAGTTTTGATCTTAGCTGCTCTTGAGGAAGAATAGGATGAGACCACAGGCTTTCTCTTCAATCATTTATAAAGCTGCTAAAAAGAAATTTTAAATATTGTGGCAGAAGTTACAGGATTTTTTTTTTTTTAATTCTGCAGAGTTTTAGATTATTTGGGGGTGATGGCAGATAAGCATCTTCATCAAAGTTAAGAAGAAAAAAATAGGCTTACAGATTTTGTAGTTACTTTCTCTTCAAGCGATAGATTACTCAACAGCACAAATAAGATTCCTTGGGGAAAATAAAAAAGAGAGTATCTTCATGTTTCTGTGTGACCTCAACATAACATTGGGAGGATTGTTTTTCTATCGTGATTTTATCAAGTGTATTCAATTTTTATAGTATGCTTCTGACGATAGATTTCTAATTCCGTGAACATTTTCTAATAGATGTACTCAGCTGGCAGCCTTTGAATGGTAGTATAACAAACATAATATTTTCATGATGGATGGTGGTTGATTGGGCAGATAGAAAAAAGCAAAAGTCACGTACATAAATGATGCTGATTGTTTTGGTATTTTGTAACCAGGAAAGGATTGTTTATTTTGCTGTGGCTGTATGCTCTCAGTATCCGTAATTCTAATAAATAAAGTATAATGAGTAAATGTGCTTTTTCAGGGTAGTAGTTTTGTAGAAGCCTGGTAGCTCTCTGTAGGGGTTAACAATGTAATGTGTTTGATGTGGGGTCTCCTGCAAGAAAATGGGGTGTCTGTCTGATGAGGTTCATTGTTCCTCACTTGTTCAGTGCAGTAAGCATCTTTTCTGGCCTGGCATGTGAACCTACAGCTTGTGGGTCCCACCTGCACATCTGGTTGCTGCGTAATAGCTGCACTTGAGCTGCTGTTATAAAGTCTCAGCAGCCAAACTTTAGCGATTAGAAGTTTTCAGATGATTATATTCTGTATCTTGGAAACTAACACTGGCTTCTCTCACGTATGAAGCCTCTAAAACTGAGGACTCCTCTTAGGTATAAGTCGAATAAGCACACATCTGTAATGATACTGTTTGTGAGCCATTTGTTCTCTGGAAAGGGTGCCCAGAATACCACAGAACTGTAAGTCCACTGCTCTGGTGGGCTTTGGTTATATCTTTACCTTTCAGAATCATTGGAAGTATTATCCATTGGGGATGGGGAGGCAGGTGGGACCACACCCACTATTTCTTCTTACAAAATCTGGATCAGTAGTTCCAGATTGTATTAAACTATTTCAGTTTGTCTTTCCCATTCTTGGGAAGATATTTATATTGTCTGTATCTCACGTCAAACCATTTTTTTTTTCTGCTGAATTCTGCCATGTGTTGCTTTGTTTGTAAGTTGCTTCCAAGCCAGTAATCATAAGCACTCCATCTGGTTTGGGAGCAGAGTACTGATAATGTAAAAGGACATTTCCACTATTCTTTTTAACAGAACCCTCCATCTGTACCAAATCTGCCATTCTGCTGAGATTGTAAAGGGTTTTTGTTAGTAGATCTTTTTCAAAGAGGGGAGGAGATTGAGATTTTTTTTTCTTCCTTATCTACTCATTACGTGATTCTGTGTGCAAGGCTCTTTCTCTTTCCCAAGCTAAGAATGACTATAGGAATTTGCGGTTCATGTAATTTAGGATGCAAAGTAACAAAAAGATCCTGATTTTTTTTTTCTGATGTCTATAACAAATTGATTTTGATATTAGTATTGAGCCTTTGCTTTGTTACCCTATGTTAATAGCATGCATGTGAGAACCCATCCTGAATTCTGTAAAACTGATCCCCAAGGTTAAAAAAAATACAGTGTCAGTATGATTTACGGCATGAGCTGTCAGAGCTGAATTGATGGATGGGAGTGTGCTCAGATGACTTTTTGGTGCTGTCAGATTTCAATTTTTCTTTGCACTTTTCCTTTGTAAATCTGATGATTGCCCTTTTAAAATTAATGGAGGGAGAATTAGGTAACTTCTCTTGCGGGAATGTCACAGCCTGACCCCAATGTGTTTGCAGAGGTTAATAGGCAGCAGCCATCCACTGGTCTCGTCAAACCAAGGTGAAGCTGAAGAGCCAGGAGCCAGCGACTGGAAAGGCAAAGCAGCTCTGGCAGATGCAGCAGGAATGGGACAGCCCTCCTGGAGGGGCTGCTGGAGGGAGCAGGCTGGTGCCTGGGCCCCACTGGTGCCATGTGCAGGACCAGGGCCATCCGTTGGGAGCAAATGGCACAGGCTGTTGGTGAAACAAGCACACAAAAAGACTGTGTTGAGTCCTTTTCTGCAAAAACTTTGTTGCTCCGTTCCAAGCAAGTGGTACTGTAGCTTCAGGAGAGCTGTCAGGTTGCCAGTTCTTCGCAGCAGTTACAACACCCAGTGGGCCTTGTCTGTTGGGTGAGCTCTTGCAAGTTTCCATAAAGCTGTCCAACTTAATGTTTTTATTGACAAAAAGAACTGTTCTGCAGGCTTAAAATTTCATGTGATTCTTTTGGATCCCATTGCAAAAATCATATTTCCTTTCTCCCTGTTCTCAAGCAAATTTTTAAAGGCATAAGAAAGGTACTTAGGCACCTGTTTTTTTCATTCAAGGCCAACCACTATTCAGTTGGAAACAAGAATTTGGCCACAAGTTACTAACGCTGTGCTTTCCAAAGCTGTGGTGTTTACTTGTGGTATTTTGAAATGATAGTTCTCAGTCTTCAGGATACATAGTAACACCAAATCAAAATTCAATTATAAAGGTTGGGTATTTCAGGAGGCTGTATTGTGGCAGCTTCCAGTGACACCATGGCCGAAGTGGCTGAAATCTCTGAAATTGAAATCTCTGCTTATAGGAAGCTCAGCTACAGATGTGTCAGAGAGGTAAAGACGTTCAAACTGACTTGGTCATCGTCTTGTACATAATTGAAGGCTCTTCCACCCCTGCAGGCAGCTGTTAACTTCTCTGTGTTTAGTTGGTGGCGGAAGTGGGTCACAGATACCGAAATGCTGTAAGCAGAAATGTGCAGAAGCAGAGTGTAGTAGGTAATAATTAGAGTGCATCATCAGTGATATTAATGAAGTAATCTAAAGCCTGATCACCTGTGTGGCCTACGTTATTTATTAGTGATCCATTGGGGCCTCAAATGTTTTACCTACCTAGGTAGTGCGGTCTCTTGGAAGCAACAAGTTTGGCTTCATAACCCAGGGGCACAGAGCTGGTGCCCTATGTGTGGATTCTAGTTGATGCAGACACGGAGAAAGGTTTCTTGAAAATATGAAATTATTCTCAAAAACTTAGAAGAGATTATTCCTCTGTTTTTGGATGAGGCATTGGACATACCTGGTCTGATGCAAATATTGCAGCTAGATCATTTTTCATCATCTTACCCCCTTGTTCTGCTGTACTGGCGTCTGTGTAAGGGGGAGCGGGATATGAAACAGGCAGCGTGGATCCGAGCAGTGCGATGTGTGCTGTGCAGGTGCTTGTGGAGAAACGAAGAGATGTAAGTAATCCCTTTCTCAGAAGGTGGACATTCTTTGTAGCCACTCCTAACAGCAGTAACTGCAGGAAAGCATGCAAGAGAATTCCTACTCTTGGCAATAGTTTTCGTTGTAAAGGAAGAAATCTTTATATTGAAATTATGAATCTCTCTCAGGCTTTCCTTCCCTCTGGGGAAGAAAAAAAAAAAGTTTTGCTCTTGATAATGCTTTTTATTTCTGTAATTTTGGAACTTGAAGTATATAGAGACCAGCCTTTTAGTTCAGGAAAATAGCCTCTAAAACCAACAACTTAAATCTGTAACAATTAGTCATCAGAAAATCTGAATAAATATAAAATTACAACAGAGTAGGAGGCTGGCATATGTGGTATTCAAAACACACAGAGTGTAAAATGATGTTATTGTTTCCTTTAGAAATAGTTCAAAGTAGTCTGCAGTAGAAAGAGCTGATAAGCAGAATGACAAAAGCTTGTTTCATGAGTGATTCCAAGCAGCGGTGGTTTTCTGATCAGCTGATGCTGCAGCTATTTTGGGTATTCCACAGATCGTGATTGCATGCACGGGGAACGATTGGAGGCTGCAAATATGGTAAGCAAGCCAGGAATCCTGGGACATGCTCTGTTACTAACTTAACAGTCTTACAATCACTTGTCCTTTGCCATTTAAATAGCCAGGGGAAGTCTAACAAGTGACTGTGCTTAGTGCTTAAAAAAAAAAAAGAAAGAAAAACAAAAAAGAAAAGTACTTCCTGAGGCTGCTATTTTTGACAATGATGCAGTGTCCAAAGTGTTAACTAATTGAGTCATCAAGTTTCATATCTGGCCACAGAAAATGGCAGTGGAAGAGGGAGAATGCTTTCCAGAACAAGTAAGCATTTGTAGAGCCTGCATTAAGAGTGAAATCTGCATATTGAGTTTCTTAGATGAGTGCTTTAAGTCTTTGACTGTATGGAACAAAAGTGGATGTAGGAAGAGGTATGTTTCAGCTTGTGTATTTTGTGCTCTGACGTTTGGGTTACAGTGTAGGCTGCGGCAGCAGTCAAATGGTATATAGAAGTACTTGTTGTCTCCTTACGAATAATTGCATTCTGTTCAGGGCACTCTATAGAAGACGCGTTAAAATTGCAGAAACATTTTGTAATGTTTTGCTCTGTCTTTGGGGCCTTAAGTAACCTGGGCATGCGCAACAGTTTTCTTCACTGGAATGTTTTAGCCAATCCTGCATATTTTGGAAAAAAAAAAAAATATATATTTTTAAGGTGTATTTTATAAAACAACACATCTCTTTCAGTGATAATTCATAGGGCAATTCAACTGAAATGTAGCCTACTATTGTACTACGCTGGTAGCCTCCTGTAAGGAGGCACCCTATCACTCTTACTCTCCAGGGTAGTCCCACTGACCTCCAAGGTGCTCCCTGTGTGCTTTAAAAATTCCTCACGTGAGTAAGCTGCTGTGAAACGGCATCCCTGTACCCTGGGAGTTAGTCTCTGAAGGTCTTCAATAGCTTGAGTTATTCATGGCAGTTAAAAACCACAAAGTTAGAACAATTATGCTTCATGTGGCTTTACTGGGGAGTTAAAATACAGGTTCCCAGGAAGCTGCGGTATCCTGTTATTAGTATTGATGAGTGCCAAGCTTTCTGGAAACTTCAATTAATGGCAATATTTTCTGTAGCTGGAAATGTTACTTATGATAGCGCCCAGTAGATTACTAGCTACTTTCCATGTCAGCCATAGCTTTGTGCTCTGAAAATACACCCTAGTGAATTCTCTTAAGTATGTATGGTTTGGTTTACCTCCGGTCAACACAGGACTGGGTTGTTGTTCCCTGTTAAAAACCATCTTGGAAATGCTGGTTGTTTTCTGGTGATACTCTCATTGTTTGAAATTTGTTTCCCCTAGGAATTTCAAAACTGAAAACATTTATTCTGGGGTTTTTCTTTGTGAAGCAATTTCTTGTAGGGAAAGTTTTGTTATATTCTGATGTTTTATGATACTTTGTTGAATCCTTTTTTTTTTTTCTTTTTTAGTCCTGCAAATAATTTTTTGCACTCCTCCATCTCTTGGAACAATAATATCTGTCTTCTGGGTGATAAACATCTTTGCTGATGCTTTATGTGAATCCGAGTAGTCCAGCACTCCGTGAAGCCTTACTAATTTGTGTACCACAGCTCAGAGAGTAGGGTGAAATGGGAATCTCGCTGCTGCCAAGCCAGGGGCCGGCAGTGTGCGGGTCGGCCGGCTGCGCTGCAGCAGAGCGGTGTTTGCTCTTGCTTCTCGGGGCTTTGTTACGAGGCGCCTAGAAACTGGACATTCTGTTAGTGTGTGCACTGCTTGCTTCTCAAAGGTGTAGTAGCTACTTGAAATGGAGTTGATCTATGGAGAAGGGGTACAGTATATACTGGTTTTGTAAGTTTTCTCTTGCTGGCATTGCTTATGGTGAATTCTGATTCTCATTCCATGTGTATCTAAATCTCCTATAGGTTGCTGTGTATGTTTTAGGCATAAAGGAGAAACACGGTCTACTTCACTCTGTGTTTATCCTGTAGATTTGCTATTCAGAAGCGATATCTTTAACATTATATACTAATGGCTTATTTTGTCATCAAATCCTAGGAAAAATTACTGTATAGAGCTGCTAGGTAGTGTTGTTGGCCATAGCTTATTTCTGTAAGCATATAATAAAGTGGTCTTTGCTTTAATGATTGAAATAAAAACTAATTCTAAATTTGTGCTTATTAAAATACTAAAGGTTAAGTCTTTTAACCCATCTTGAAATGTGTTAATTCAGTAGGGAAATACAATTATTATTTTTGATTAAACAGTGATGTTTTTCAAAAGTACTTCATGACCATGCTAAGAAACAGTGGTCGTTTTCACATGATAATAAACTATGAAGTCTGGTCTGGTTAAGGTGAAGTAAAATGTTCAAATAGTTCTGTTGTTTTTATTTTTGTCAAAAAAAAAAAAAAATAGAAGCTGAAGTACCTCCCTTGATATTCAAATTAACAGAGTTCTTCAAAAGTACTCTAAACCATTGGTGCATAGTGGCTTTGAAAGGCAGAAAAATAAATACTGGTTCAGTTCTGTAACTGCAAAGGGACCATGCAAAAATGGTACCCTTTAATTTGGAGTGATTTGTCTGAATATGTGGTCATCTTTTTCTCACTTGAAGAATAAAAGCAAGCAACATTACATTTTCTTTCCCTCTCTGTTCACCTCAAAATACCTGTAGAGCTAAGATTGTTCTTGGTGTTACTCACTGGCTTCAGCCTGTTGGTACCTGTAATCCCTGACCCTAGACAGAGCCTGGATGTGCTAGCCTCTGCGTTCTAGTAGACTAGGCAGCTGGTGCCCCACTGGTGGGTCAGACTCCTTTTTCAAAACAGAGCTGTGTGTTTAGAGGCAGGGCTAGATTCTAGTTTAAAACTGCTGATAACAATTGAAGGGCTGTGTGATTTGTAGTTTTTGCTTGCTGATTTTGGTGCTTAGGCTGGGAAAAGCAATTTACCCATTGGTATTTGGCTAATTCTCAAATCTGGAACGTGCAGAGTGAGGAGCAAACCGTACTGTTTCCTCTGTGTGCAGTAGACAAGCACCCTGCATAATTCCTGCTGTGGCTTGCTCTGCCGTGCCTTTGTGGTTGATAGCAGCGAGGCAGATTCGAATAGATCTGGAGTTACTGGATCATATCCACGACAGCAGAATCTGACTGAAACAAGATAAAAACAGGTTGCGTTCAGTGGGGAAATTCAGTTCCCATAGGACAGCATGGCCAAGACAACACCACCCAGAGTATCCATTGGTGCTATTCTCTAATAGGACGAAGGCATCTTTGGCCTGAGCATAAATTTGTCTCCTGGCAGGCTGCTCAGCTGCTACATTTAAGAGCTGTTACCTCTCTTGTGTACAAATGTCCTCATGAGTTTGAGAAGCGCTAGCCAGGTTTTTCTTCCGAGCAACCACAGGTACCTCAACCAGCCTCTGGCTCTGGGGTGTGTTTGATCTGTTGGTTCATTGGTTCCATTGATAGCTTCTCGTTGTACCATGCCATATATATTTCACAGCAGGTCTATACAGATTGGCCAGGACGGATCGTTCTGTAAATGTTACAAGCTCTGCTAAAGTAAACTGCTATTACAAAGCTCATGTGATGCCTCTAACCAGCCCTGCAGAACTGACTGTTATCAGGGTTATGTGTTGTGTTGCAAATATTGCCCTGGGAGTCATCTTAGTACCTGGAAGCTCTTTGGTAATTCCTACTGACCTTTCGGATTCTGTATGTGTCGCATGAGGCAAGGTATGCAGGTGTGTACACTGGAAGATGCGCTTTGCTTCTGTCAGAGGTTATAATCCCTGCTAGAAAACCTGGCTGGTACTTAGAAACTGATAGAGATTTGTGAATCCTAGAAGGATCCTGAGTGCAAAGTATCAAAGCTTTTAAATTCTAATAGATAGCTTTACAACTAGCCATTGAAATGCCTGTTAAGCCCACAAAAGTGCACACTTTAATTGCATGTGGGTTTTGTGATACTTGTGGTGTAAATCAGTGTGTTGGTGCATATACTATTGCCACTGCAGAAATGGCTTGATCAGTTATCCTCAAACAATCTCTTGATTTAATAATGATCAAACTTTCAAGGCAGAATTATTTTGGTTTGAATGAGGAATTCTCCGTTATCACCAGTGATAGGACCCACAGGAACGGTGTTAAGCTGAGACGGGAAATTTAGGCTTGACATCAGGAAGAGGTTCTTCACCGAGAGGGTGGTTGCGCACTGGAACAGGCTCCCCAGGGAAGCAGTCACTTCACCGAGCCTGTCTGAATTTAAGAAGTGATTGGACTGTGCACTTAGTCACGTGGTCTAAACTTTTGGGCAGACCTGTGCAGTGCCAGGAGTTGGACTTGATGATCCTTCTGGGTCCCTTCCAACTCGGGATATTCTATGATTCTATGAGGGTATAAAATGGAAAAGTAGAAACAGAGCAGGAAAATTCCAGCTTCACTGTTGTAAAAGCTCTTAGTTTGTCTAAAAGAAGTTCGGTAGCCTGTCCAAGTAGCTTATTTCCTGCAGTGTATTTACAGAAAAGTTGTGTTAAGCACTGACATGAAGTTCACTTTGCTTTATCACCAGTAAATTTCACTTAATCATGTCTGATTGAAGCATATTTACTTAGTAGTCTTGCAGAGAGCTCACTTTGAGCAAATAAAATCTCCCTCCCTAAAGTCAGCAATATTATCTGATTTAGGCTTATGCTCTACCATTATTTCTGCCATTAACTTGAGAGGGGATGTATCTGAAATTACAAGTAAGTACACTTTTAAAATGTTTTAAAGAGGGTTGTTTATTTTTTTCCATTTCCTTTCTGGATCCCGATTCTAAAAGTAGATACACAGGTGAGAACAGGAGGTGGACCAATGGTCGATTTTGGCACAGCAATGGCTTTAAATTTGAGCCTGAGTTGTGCTGAAAGTACCTCCGTGCTCATGTGTACCCAGTTTCTGAGAGAAAAATAGCAGGGAGTAGATCAATGGCGTCTCATCTGCCTTGACATATAAGAGAGTTGTTTTCTTGTGGTGAATATAAACATAAGAAGAAACCCTTTGAGCATATCCAGCCTTTCTCTAGCTCTTTGTGACTGCAAAAGCAGTCAGGAAAGTCAGTGATTAACTTCATACTTAAAAGTGCATGAAAACAGAACTTGAGAGAGTAAGAGATGAGTCATTATAGACTTAGGAGTTGCTTCCCAGAGTTTGAAACAAACTTCAAGAAGCTGAGAATGTCAGACCAGAGAATAAATTTTGAATTTTGGATGCAGAAATGTTTTTGTCCTAAACTATACTGGATGCTTTTCATTGGTAATATATTTGAATTGATCCCAGCATAGTACATGGACTCAGTAAATCCAGTGATTTCTCTGCTTTTATGATTTTGAACAGTGTGTCCCAATTAACCTTGTTGTTCAGGTTTGTATTTTCACACAGGGTGGTCTCATAGCTCAAAAGTCAGTGCTAAAGGAATGATATTTTCCCATTAAAAGAAAATAATTTTTGTGATTTATTGTTTGTTCATGCATACTCAGTCTGTGTAGTTGTGCAGATGTATGTCAATTTGTAGTCCAGAAAAATGAGGATCTTGCTTTTGGTGTTACTAATTTAACACATTCATACTTGTAAATGTTTTCATAAATCCTTCAGGGGAAGCTGACACACAAAGATTGAGTTTTCAGAGTCTGAAAACTTCATCGGTGCAGGGTGGCAAAGAAGATTCCAAGTTGCATAGACCCTTGCCTCCTGTCTGAATGTTGGCCCTGGGGGATAGCTTTGATGTCATTTCAGGTGTTTTTTGTGGGGTCGTCAGACATAAATTAGAATTCCAGTTAAATTGTTCTGTATTTGTTGAATATCTGTGGTGACAAGTAACTAATATGGATGGAAATGGCAGCTTTAGGGGGATTTTCAGCATGTATAAACATGTTGAACATAACATCCCTGTAATGTGGATGTTCGGCAAGGGTTTCCCATCTAACTCTGTGTGTGTCTTTTGTCCTTGGAGATCACACACCTTCACTCTTTGTAGAAACAGAAAGAGTAACAGCTGCTTTCCATTTCCATTCGGTGTCTGAGTTCCCTCAGGAAGCAGTCATTTCAGACATTTGAAGACACCTAGGGCAAGATTAGTTCTCATGAATGGCTAGATTTATTGTCCACTGGAGAAGACAGCATGTGTAAAGTCCAGGCAACTTGTACAGTAGGAGAGCTGCGTCACAGCTTCACAGGAGATGTTTGTCATTGCATGCAAACAACTCATCCCAGGCCTCCTGATACTTTTAAAGGCAGTCATAAACACCTCTTGCACTGGGAGGTGTGAAATGTTCTTGGGTGCCCCAGCCTGAACATCTCTGGGTCTGGGTCCTTTTCAGCCATCTTCTGCTCAAATACAGGTGGCTCATTTTCAGTGGTAACACTGAGCACAGATTCAACATTTTGTGGAGACAGCTAGGGTTTTGTAAATTATCTTCAAAAAGATACATGCTAAATCTGCATGTCAGCATTACCTTGTCTTGCGGTCCCATAAAGAAAGAAAATTCTTTACGTTGTTTTTTTTTTTCTGTTTTGGTCTAAGATTTCTAGAAAGGAGGAGCAGAATCTAAAATGCATCTTGAAAACTGCTTGGACAGATTAAATGTGGGATTTTTCTTGTAATTTTTTTTATTCTCTCTGCAAACGTATTAGGTTGACTGCTGCAAAGGGATGGAACCCTTGTAGTTGCAAGTACTGTTGATTGTGGAGTCAGGTGCAATTGCTGCAGAAATATGAGATATTTTAGTTTCCACAGGTATGACCAAGAAGAGGGATTTCACACAGCCTGAAACCAGTGTATTTTTTTTTTTTTAACTTGTGGAAATTGGATCACAGTTACATAGTTCAAATAGGGCAAGTTATGGGGACATAGTACAATATTTTGGCTAGTTCATCATGCACAGTACAATAATACGACCAAGAAAACTGACAATTAAATTCCATGATAGGACAAACAAGTAGAGGGATTTTGTTTTTTGACCAGTAATTAAATGATTTATAATTCTACAATAATATTTAAAATAGCTAGCTTTCCCTAGCCAAAGGATGTATCCTTTGAATTTCAGGCAGTGGGAATGGAGCTTTTCCTCTTGCCCTGTGGTTGTTTTTAGGGCTGTGATCCCAAGAGCATCTCTGAAGGATAATTAACAGCAGAACTGCAGATAAGAGTTGGCCCCAGGCTGTCACATTCTTATCAGAAGAAAACATTGTGGTATGGTATGTAAAGCATGAGTACAGCCATAGTTGTTTGCACAGAGAACACTTTATCATCCATCCCATCCAACCAACCTCTTCTCTACTGAAGAAGTTGCAAGTGAAATTTTCTAATGCAGAGGTAGTTAGGAGGTAGGAGGGTGAATGGATGAAGTCTCCCCTAGGAAATCATATGGCCAGCTTAGGTCACTTGGTTCAGATATTGCTGTTAACAGGCCAGTATAATTTAATTGAAATAAAATTTTATCCCTTACCAAGTAAATATAAGACATTTGCCTGGAGGAAAATTCTAAATTAACATAGGAGCAAAGTATAGGAAATGCTGAGGACCTCCAGTTTCCAGTGTAGTGCTTCTTACCTGTCAGAGTTGGGCCTTGCACCAAAGAAAAATTCTGTCAGTTGCAGAAAGCCCACCCTTACCAAAATAAGCGCACATGCTATCAGCTGTTTTCTCAGGTCATCTCATGCTCCTGCAAGACTAATTTTACTGAGCACATTTCCAAATGGAAGTAATGTAAGTTCATCACTTAAAATGAGGTCATTGCCTCCCCCCCGCAACAAATGTTAGGCATGGTTAGCATCTTTTTGTTGGGACTCAAGCCAGAATGCATCCTGCTCCGGCACAATGGGAACCTGCTGGGGGTTTCCCTTCACAACAGCTACTGTTAAAGATGGAGTGAAAAACAAAACCCTGCTCTCAATGCAAAATAAAAAAAAAGACCGGATTTTTAATCTGAAAGAAGAAGTCTCTGTAAGCAGAACACAAAGGCAAAAGGGATGAGCCATAATAAAAATACCATCAGTATGGGAGAGGGGCTGTGCATGTTGAAGATAATGGCTTTACACTGTAGGGGTCTGCTAAATAATACATAAGCTCTCAGTGTTCTGGAGGGACCCTCTCTATTCCCATGGAAAAGACAGGCCAAAACCTGGGCTGACAGTCCGTGTGATATCTGCTAACAGTTCTTGTCTTTACTCATCATAAAAACCCTCTTACTTCACTGTGAGCACTTGCAGAAAAAGATACCGAATATGTATTTGTTAGTGTGAGTCAGCATCAGCATTTTCTGTTTCAAGATGGAGGCTTAAGGTAATATCCAACTGACTTAAGAATTACTCTTTCCTGTAGCAAGAGTGTTTTAAACTTACATACATAGCTTTTCTTCAAAACAGGGCAGTGGTCTCAGATCTTACCCTTGCATGTCACAGGGACTAGAGGGCCGTAGTGTAAAGAAGGGCTGGGAAATGGAGCGCTGTTGCCAGCACAGCTCATCCAGCCTCAGTCCTTTCCAGAGATGTCCCTGGGATGAACGCTGTTAAAACAAGCTCCAGACTGGGAAACTTCCTCAGGGCTGCAGGCAGTCTGTGAGTTCGTCATCGTGCTTTGTGTTAGAGTTGAGCTGCACTGTAGGACATGGAAGGGGAATACGCAAAATTAAAAAAAAAAAAAAAAAAAGGAAAAAAAAGAAAAAAAAAAGTGTGCATTGCATAAGCGCTCTGTTCATTAGCCAAACTGCATTTATGCATTTCTTAAAACCAGAAATGGTTCCTTTTTCCTCCAATAAGTACAGAGGGGAAGAAACAAGTCTTAACATCTGTGAAGAAAATGTTTGTTATTGTGCACACGTCAATGCTGGTACTCTCATAAATCCAGTATTTATGAAATACTGTCTGCCACTCCAGAACTAAATGCTGCATGCAGGATCTGAGGTGTGTGTCTCCAGGAATGAAAACAATCCTAAGAACAGTGATACCTAATTTAGGTCTGGATATAGAGAATGAAAAGGCAGCATCCATAGGGAACACAACAGAGAGCAGTGAAAGGCTTTAGGGGATAAAGCCTGCGCTGAATGCACAAGAAGAAGGGCTGCAATCTTTGTGGCTGAGTGTAAGAACATCTGAGGTTCAGGGCGTTTTGATGTATATCCCATGCCTGTTGTTCTCTTGGTATTTGTCAAGACAGTGGATAATCACAAGCCAATTCTCATCTTCATTTCATATTGGGATTGATTACAAAAAAAAAAAAAAAGGGAAGTGGGGGATCTGAATAGACTGCTAGCATACAGAATGCCTCTTGGGAATATTGAGGTTTGAATAATTAAGAATGGAGTTTTTTTTATTTTTTTAGGTCTGTAAAGGAAATGCCCTGTAGATAGTTGTGCTGTCTGTAGGCAGTTCATCTTTCAGACACCAGCTAGGATGGGACATGGAGGTGGCTGTGAAAGAGCAGTGATCCACCAGGGAGCACTTACCTACCTGACTGTCCCACGTGTAAACCTCTTTTGTTCCTTACTGTGTTACTTAATACATTTAACATAACAGGTCCTTGACCAGCCTTTTATACGGGCTCCCAGGAATTATGACATTCTGGATAAATAATTACTAACATTATTGTTAAACTTACTTGAACTCTAAAATCCTTCAGTGATGTGAGCCTCAGCTCTGATGCTGTTCCTGCTTTATGCAATACAGTGGCAATTACAGGCTCTGTCAGGGACTCCAAGAGTCTCTGTCTTAAGCAAAAAAGTACCGATAGGAAACAGCACTTCTCCATTTCATTGTACTATTTGGAAAATAAAAGAATTTCAAATATCAAATTAAGGCTTAAAATAAAAATGTGAAGTTGAGAAAATTTTAGGCCCAGAAATGTGAATGTTTCAGTTTGATGTCTTTTTTTTTTCTTAAGCTTCTGTCCTGGTTTGTGAATCATGGAAGTGGTTGTTCAGTTGCCTCATACCCTTGTTTGCCTCTGTCGGCTGGTTCTCGCTGTTATCTGTATCACCACGACTCACTGCAGTATCCCTGCAACTTGAAACTCCCAAATGCCATGTGAGCTCTACTGCCACAGGGGCAGGAAAGGCACGTGAGGCACCTGAACTGTATGTAGCAGCTCTGCAGTTCAACTGTGGACTATCAAAATACAATATTGCCCTTTTATTTAATAAAGTAGTTCAACGCAGGATGACTTAGAAGTCTAGTGCATGTATTTTCTTACTGTCCCAGTGCAAAATATATTATGATAATACTAGACATAGGTTTTTTCATAGATGTTTTTTTCATTAGAAATCCAGATGGATGATTTATAATCAACTATAATAAGCAAACAGCTTAAACGAGCAAAGTTCACATCTACTGGTCTCACTGCCATTTTCTAGGATGGGCTTATTTGCCCCAGGTTTGGGGAAAGATGGAATTTAATTGATTTGCATCAGTAGTAGCTGATTTATTGTGGTGGTTTTGCATCTTGTTTTATTTGAAACTTTTCTGTATATGGCTGTGTTTGGGAAATTCAGTGGGTTTGGTTGAAATGAGGGTGGAATGTAAAACTGAGAAGTGACTGTAAACTGTAAAATAGTTTCTCCAGTCCACAAGCAACAGTAGATGCCACTTGGAAGTCCCAAGATTTGTAGCAGATTAGGAGCTTAAACCGTAGTATTGTAATACTGCATTCAGCATGCAAATCATAGAAGGTGGGAGAGCGCTGCAGGGTAACCCATATTTAAGTGGAATTTCACCTTCTGATTTTACCCTCCTTGTTCAGGTGGGAAGTTGGCTGCTGCCTGTGATTCTGGAATGCAAAATCTTTTTGTCATCTTAGAAAGGTTGCTCCAGGTGTTGTGTAGCTTGTCCCCATGAGTTCTTGATTGCAGTCACCGAACAGTATTTTCCTTGTTAGTAAAACTGTTGTGCATTTGCTTATTTAATTGGGAAAGGAGGTGATTGACCTCTGTGCTTAGCTTTTGTAAATGTTGCATATGGTTTGTTTGTTCTCCTAGTTTTTGGAAATGGAATGCCTTAAAAACAAGGATATTCAAGTCATTTTGTAAGATAGCAAAAGCTTGTAAGACTCTTCTCCATTGGAGTAGGTCTGAAATAATGCCTTAGTCATTGGGAAACTGGAAGCTGGCAATGCTGCTTTTAAAGAGGCTCAAATTGATTTTGGTTTCCAAAGATGCTAGCTCACTTTTCTGTCTGATGTTACTGCTTGTTTCTGCTTATGGCAGAGACCGTAATGGATGGAGACAATCCCAGAAGCCCTGTTGAACATTCTGCACAATTGTACAACCTCAATTTGTTGTCCCCTCAAACTTTCTGTGGATGGTGCCCTGGAAAGGGTGAATTTTAAGTCAGTCTGAGGACTTGGGAGCTTTAGCCGAGGTTAGTGTACTGGGTCTGGCTGGGATGGAGTTAACTTTCCCTGCAGCAGCATGTACAGTGCTGTGTGTGCTCTGTGCTTGTAGCTAGAACAGCATTGCTATCTCCTTTCTCAGTACATAGGGATGTGTTACACCCTGGCTGTGAAGGCAGCTCGTGCTGTTTCACATGAGCTCCATCACGTTCAAGCAACGGGAAGCCGTTAGTGTGGAAGCTGGGAGTGCCAGCTCAGACCAGCTGAAGTCTAGGAGAGTTTTTGTTATCCCCAATGCGTTCTCAGTGGCAATTTCTCTGGGTGCTCCCTGGTTCTTACTGCAGTGCCTCTGCACGTCTGCACTGTTTATCCTGGTTGGCACAGCAAGAGCTGGTGAACGTGGCTCTGTCCCCCCAGCCGGCCTTGCCTGGCTGCTGCTGGTAATTTGAGCAAACCAAGGCAGTTTGCAGTGGTGACTGGCAAAGAGAGGCATTCTCCTGGCTTGAGGGTTTTCAGGAGATTTGTGCATCACTTAGCAGCACCTGAGCTGGCTTGATTTGAAACATTTTTATACATCCCCACGCTGGGAGGGGACCTTTGTCCTCCTTCCAGGAGAAGTCCTTAAAAGACATGGGCACTGCTGTTCCTCTGCAGTGAGACAGCAGTTTGCCATTAATGTGAATATTAGCTATTTATCATTCCTTCTTTCTCCTTTTTTTTTTTTTTTTTTTTTTTTTTTTTTTTTTTTTTTTTTTTTTTCCCCTCCATTTTGCTTGAGCAAATAGAAAGGTTCCTATGTTTCTGAGAACCAGCATGTTTCTTGTCTGGCAGGAATTAATGTGACTGGCTGGAACTGATTTTTTATAGCAAGCTTGTCTGGTGCATCACTTCCCCACCCAGAAGCAGCTGTAAACAGCTGATGTTAATTATCGTCCACCTGCTGACTGTGCCAAACAGACATGCCATTGCGCTGTGACAAAAAAGGCTCCTGGTCTATTAAGCCCTTCCTCATACCTCTGGTAATGCTGATAAAATGCTGACCTGTTTTTTACCCCAGTGACTGCTGTTGCTAAGCACTGAGAAAATGGCCTGTCTCCTGTAATAATCTGCATCGCACAGTTCAGATGATCTTCCAAATGCCATTGTTCTACTGTCTCTCTCCAAGCAGCTATTTTTCCCCATATTCTTTTAGTTCTGACTGTGCAGCTTGTAGTAGTACCTTGCTTTGGATAGAGCCTGTCTGAACGCTGGTATTTGAGGGCTGTTTTGTTGGAAGCATACCACAGAAATTGATTTGTATTCAATTGTAATGATCATTGTGGTGTGCTTGGAAATTAAAAATTAAGAGCAGAGAAGATCGTACATTGTTGATTTAACATCAACAGTGTAGTGCCGTGTGGACAGAACTTAAAATGAAGAGTCTGTAAGTAGTGGTTCTGTCCTTGGAAGAGAGAGCTTCTTATATTGAAAGTACTAATGAAAGAACCTTGTAGCTTGTCCCTGAGCAAGCAGGAAAGCTGTCTTCATGCAGCTTGCTGTTTTGCTGTCATTATGCCCAGGATTGCTTCATCCTGCATGAGAAAGTGACTTCAGATGGGCTTGCAGGCAGTGCTTGAACAGAACATCCAGTTTGCAGCAGCTGCATTGACAGGAGAGGAGAGAAGTCTATAGCAAATCTAGAAATCAGGGAATGGAAAAAATCAGTTAAGTGCTGGATAAGTAACTGAGTATTAGTGCCAGGATGTTTTATATTTCAGCAATTATTGCCTTTATTTTGTTCTGCTAAAGATAATCACTGCATTCTTTTAGAGCCTTACAGGATCTTAGAGCATTTAAAGCTGTAGTGATGGAAGCCTGTGATGAAATGATACTAAGAAAAAACATGACAGTTCCTCTCAGGCACAAAAAGATGTGTTGACTTCCCAAGATGGCAGGGGAAGCTCTGGTACAGATAAAATCAAAGATTATATGATTTTGTCCCTCTTGAAAAGCTAACACCATTCATTCCACTTGCTCCAAGGCAGGATCGGCATTATCTAAACCATTCTTAGTGGTTATTTGCATAACTCGTTGTTAAAACCCTCTGGGGATGGGAATTACTTTTCAGTGATCTCTTTCATGACTTAACCATCCTTTCTGCCATCCTGAAATTCAAGCTGAGGTCATAATAAAGCAAATTTGAAAAGCCATATTGAAAAGAAGATCTGAAAAAAATTAATACGCAGTGAAGAGATAATGGCATTGTACCTAGGGATTTCTGATTACTTCACTGAAATGTGGACAAATATTGTAAATAAAATGTGCCATGAAGTGAGAGAGGATGGGGAAAATGAAACATTATCAAGTCACTAGACCGTAAAATGCCTTAACTCATGGAATCACGGTTTTCATTCAGGTAGTCCAGTCTTTCAACACAGTCTTTTCTTTTTAATCTGTCATGTAAGATCTCATAGTACTGGTCCAGTCTGTTCAGCTTGGATGTTGAAGATTGTGCAGCTCTGTTGGAAGGAGCAGAATGGTTTCCATGGAGTCCTATCCTCAGTCTCACCATGTTTGTCTTCCTTGCTGAGTACCAGATGTGTCCCTGGCTACTAGCCTTGTGTGTTAGACAGTGCTGCATAATTGACGTTTTTATCTGAAGTCAAATGTGGTGCTGCCTAGTCAGGTGGAAAGCCTGTTTACACCACAGGGAGTTTGCATAAGGAAGGAGGGCAGGATTTGACCCATATTTGATAACGCAGTTTGAGTTCCTTCCCTGTCTAGTTAAATGTGTGCACAATACATGGTGTCGTGAGCAACTTCTTTGTCAAGGGAATATATTTCTATATGGTGCTGTGATTTCTTACAGAAGTTTTCCTTCTTTCTTCTAGTCTGACACGAACGCAAGTTACTTGAGAGCTGCTCGAGCTGGCAACTTGGAAAAGGCTCTTGACTACTTAAAAAGTGGAGTGGACATCAACATTTCTAATCAGGTTGAAAAACATTTTCATGAATTTTGCTTGATATGCCTCTCCCTCTTTCTTGCATCTGTCTATATATTTGTGCTTCATGTCAACGATAACTTCTGTTTTTTTTCTGTTTGTTTTTTTTTTTTTTTACATACCTTACCCAAGTGAAACTTCTGTTTTTACCCCTTACCAAGACATCATTTTGATTCCACTTACCGAATGTTGTGCTCTTTAACATTGTCTTTCATTTCATTTGTGTTACATCAGGTCATGGGACAGCA
Organism: Oxyura jamaicensis; assembly: GCF_011077185.1. Classification (NCBI taxonomy): domain Eukaryota; kingdom Metazoa; phylum Chordata; class Aves; order Anseriformes; family Anatidae; genus Oxyura; species Oxyura jamaicensis. The sequence goes on from NC_048898.1 coordinate 6,543,378, forward strand.
GAACTAGCATGTCCTGACTTAATTAATTCATACCCTGTCATTGCTATCTAGTTGTTGTACAGTTCACATAAGAATAGTTTTTGGAAACAACCCTCTCAATGGGACGTAATCTTTCATCTCCTGATGTGTTGTTTGGTGCAGCGAAAAAACTGGGTTAGTCTTCTGTGTTTCATTTTCTTTTTTTTTTCCCTTATATTTTTAAATAGAATGGGTTGAATGCTCTCCATCTTGCTTCCAAAGAAGGGCACGTAGAAGTTGTCTCTGAACTGATACAGCGAGGTGCCAGCGTGGATGCAGCGACAAAGGTTAGTCAGGCCAATCTAATTGTTCTCTTGTTCACGCTTATGCCATTGGTGCAAGGTGTTGGCCAGCTGGTTACAGTATATTGCCCATTTCCCACTGGTGAAACAGTCTCAAGGATCCTCAAAGGAATATTTTAGATTATAGTGTCACAGGGATGCAATTTTCTTAACAAACTGTACATTTCTGTTTAGGTCTCCATGTATAGGTTTCTGTATCTTCTAGAATTAACTTAGCCATTGGAAATATTCAGTAAGAGTATTTTATCCAAAGAAATACGGTATATTTTAGAGTGGACCATGTTCTTGAAAGCATCCTCATGTTTTCAAGTTTTGTACTCTTTTAAATATGAATGTCTCTCGTTTCAGAAAGGAAACACAGCATTGCACATAGCATCCCTCGCTGGGCAAGCAGAAGTAGTCAAAGTGTTGGTTACAAATCGGGCCAATGTCAACGCACAGTCTCAGGTAAAGTAATATTTCTGGGTTTTGGTCTATCAAAAACGTTGCTGACATGAAAATCCTTCTCCCCTTACAGCGTTAGTAGGTGTGTTTGGTAGAGTCATAGTATTAATGTTGGTCCTTGAATATATTTGATATAGTCAGTAAGATTAATACAATCCTGAAAAAATCAAAAAGCATCCTTTTCTGGCTGTTCCACACAATGCAGATAAATGATGACAGGTGCAAGGACAAAGTTTAAACACACGGCTGCTGTTTTATTACTGAACCAGACATTTCAGTGAGTGTAGTGCTGAGTTCACTCCCACCTCGTAACTCAACATACAATTAAAACTTTAAATGCTTCCAGCTCTCTGCTCTTCTGCTTTACCCCTCACCAGGTCGTCAGTTTTGAGAAGTATTATGGAGACATCAAGTCTTGTTTTCCCCTGCAGACACGGTGAAATCCCGAATTGTGTTTAGGTCTTTTCCCACATGGTACATCAACCATCAGGTGGGATTAACTCTGAGTTGCCCACCTAATTCACCAACAGAAAAAAGCATAGAAATAGTATCTCTGTTTTAAACTGTCTGGGAGCCACACAGACACACCCTTGGAGATGAAGAAAGCACCGTCATGTCCAGGGGTGTTTGCAGGATACTTGAAGTGCTTCTGTTACAGACAGCACAGAAAAGCATTTACCCTTCAGCCTTAGATCTGCCCTCTGGTGTCCTATGAGCTGCTAATTGTTACAGAGTCAGATGAGTTACTGATAAAACCACAGTGGAAGAGAATTTACTCAAATGAGAGGGATCTTGTTTCACATAATCCAGTGTCTCAGGCTTCACTGAGCCCTTCCCCTTTCTGTGTATGAAGAGATACTGTAAGCATATGCAGAGCTTTTAAGTTTCTTGAAGTCATTTGACTGAACATTTAGGTCAATTATAAAAAAATTGAAAAGAGGGAAAACAATGTTGGTGTTCAAAGCAGCAGAATGAAACAGGAAAACGCTGGCTCAAAACATGCATAAATCACAGCCAGTTGGAAGCGGTGTGGCTCTGTCACAGGAGGTGTCCTTGGGTGCCTGCCCTGTTTCTGTTCTCGCTGCTCAGGGGCTGGCTGGCAGGCAGTGTCAGAGAAGGGGGATCAGATTAGGAGGTGGCCTTATCGGGCCCATTATTGCCATTATTCTGCACTATAAAGACAGGGGCATGATAGATGCTATTTTTTTTTTTACAAAGGAAATTTAAAAATTAACATTAAAAATGTTGTGTAGTACATTTTAAAAAAACATTCTTATTGTCTCTCAAATAATACAAACAAAAATTTAAGAGAATATTTCAAGAATGTAGTTATTTGTGATCAGTATTTCATGTCTCTTTCACCCAGACAAAGGAAACAGGATACTTGGTTCCACTTTCTCACTCCTTTATACTAGCTAGATACAGTAATATTTGGTTTCAGGCTCTAAAGAATTTGAAGAGAAGAAAAATAGTTTCAATTTAAATCTTCTGTAACTTTTAGGAAGTAAAACAAAGCAGAAACATTTCCAGTGGTTTTCCTGTTGAAGTAGGATGGCTATGAAAGGATTGTCTCTGCTTGTGGCTCAGAACTTGTGTATTCAGCCCTGAAACTAAAAACAATTTGAGATTGTAAACACCTTACATAACTGCATTGTCCATACACCCTGAGGTTTGGCCACGTTACCCTAATTCTGCTAGCATGTGAGAATAAAAGATTTTTCTCCCCCATTTGAGGGCCAGTGATGTCTTTGCTTGAGAGATGCGTATATTGGCCATTCCACACCAGTACCTGGGAGTGACGAACTCCACCTGAGATCAGTCTTCCTGGGGAGATCCTTGTTGTCCCTGGAGCACCCTGTTAAAAACTGCCCCTCACCAGCTTTGTCTGTGGCTCTGCATCACTTGAGCCTTTCTAAAGTTTATAATAACTTCCTGTTGCGTTTGGCTTACCCACAGAGAGACCACCCAGAGGTTTTGGTTGTTTTTCTTTTTGATGCCAACCCTGTGTTGTGTGAGTTTGGCTTTGTTTTGTCTTTCCTTGAAGGTAACAGCTCTATCTTCCTGATAGCACTAGCAAATCTTCCTGTCCCATAAAAAAACAACAACAACAGCAACAAAAAACGGAGTCTGAATTTTGTACCACCTCTTAGGCATGTTGGCTATCTGGCAATTTCAGCCTCTTACTTTGAGAGGGATGAAATAGCATAGTGTGGGGGGAAAGATGATGAGTACCCTACAATAACTTCAGCATAGGAGAAGAGGTTCTGCTCTGCCTCCAGATGCTATAATAATATTCAGTTCTGAGAAATTTCACCTATTAATTATTTTCCAGAACTAATAATTAGGAAGCATTTCCTGCTTGCTTTCTAAATACAAATGTTTAAAACTTTTTTAAAGAATTAATCTTAGTTTCCAGCTGAGTTAGTAACTAGATACTGAGTGTGCCATGAAATGATAGGGAAAAATGCCAGACGCTGCTGTTCACTATAAAAATAACCTGTAATGTGGCATATTAGTTTCCTCAGCAAGCACTTTCTGGGTTCTTTCTTTTTCATTAAACAGAATTTTAACTGTACAGTAGCTAAACTGTTAGGCCTTGTTTCTGGAGAGTGTATTAACACATTGCTTGGGCTCTGGAAGGACTCCAGTGCCCACTTTAGGCTTGTAGCGGTGCTTTACTAAATAGACACTGAATTACTCAAATACCGGAACAGCCACAGACCTTGCAGCCTGTGTAAGCCTTGTAAACATGTGGCTTCACAGCTGCTCAGTGTCATGGTGATTGTAAAATTTTTCTTTGATCAAATGTCCAGTTCATGCCATTTCCTCTCCAACTGTCTTTTTTTCTGACCTCGTATTGGTTTCTGCTGCCAATGAAGTCTGCGTGCTTGGCCTCAGGTCGCCTGCGCTCTCCTGTGTGCTCTGGGTTGGATGTGTGCCATGCAGCTCTGCCCCATTGCTGTGACAGTCAGATGCTTCTCAGCTGTTTTTATGGTGGTTGCTGTAACTCAGACATAATTCACTGCTGCAAGTCTTAGACTACAATTTGCCTTCATCTCTCCAGAATTCAGGATGTTTGTGTCTTTGATGCAAATACATGGCCAGAGTTGTTACAGCTCATCTCTGTTTGGCTCTATTAGTTTCCTGCAAAAGCTAGGTCAGTGTCCTTTGTAAGAGTTGCAGCTGTAAGAGCTGCTCCCCCTGCTCCTTTCACCCTGCCGAAATGTCTGCTCTGGACGTGTTGCAGACCTGAGAGTGCTGACACTGTCTCGGCCAAACCCAGTCATATGGAAGCACTTCCTGAACTCCACTGTTACTTAAGCCAGATGAAATACCTCTTCTGTTTTACCCATCATTTTTAACCACCCCGTACCTCTTTGTTTTATTCTGTTTACTTCATTAATGCTTTCAGACTGGGATGAGAAGTTTTCATGTCACTCAAGATCCATCTTTGCCTGTCTTAACTGTGTTTCAGCCTTTCTTTAGTGTTTGGACATGATAAATCAGAGGAGAAAGGGATTGTTTTTGGTTGTTTCAGCAGTAACAAACAATTCAGTCAATATAATATAATGTTTTAAGTTGTTACTGTAAAGTATATTTATCCACTAGATTATGACCGTTGCACTGAACAGAATGCAGTGCTACAGGAAGACCAAGGAATTTCAGGTGCATATCAGCAACTTTCATGAATTTCTTTAGAAGTACCTTGAACCCAGGACAGATTTCATGATTTCATTTTGCTGTTTTGGTTTTGTGAGTCGTGTCAAAGCTGTGAGTTTCAGAAATGTGTAGAACAATAGAGAAAAATACGATGATTTAATGTTAAAACCCAAAAATCCAATTCCTGAAAGGCTGTGGCCTGTATACAGTTAAGGGAAAAACAAAAACATTGACAGTAAGTGTAAAGCAATTGCCAAAGAATGAGTAAAGCTCTTCAGTTTCTAATACTTGTAATGCATTGACTGACATCGCTCAGTTAAGCATACTTGGAGAAATGCTCTAATGTGGTCAGAAACACTGATAAAATTCTATCAAACTACTGAGAACCAGCTATCGTTGGGATCTCCTGAAATAGGAAGTAGCTCAGTGACTTTAAAGCAGGCTGTACACTAAAGGCAGCTTTTTGAGGAGACAAAAGCTCTAAGTTGGAAGCAGAAGTGTATGAGAAGTCAAGGGTAATGGAGCAGAGGTTAAAAAAACTGGAAAGTATTCTGAAGAGTCATTGTCCTTGCTGTTGCTAGACTTGCCTTGTATTTGCATGTCTAATTTTGCATTTCCATTGCTGCCACTGCATTTACCAAGAAACAGAGTTTCTCTCTTCCAAATGGTTTGTTCAAACTGTTTGTAGTCTGACTTCACAATAGATATAAAGGGAAGTACTCTTGCGTAGCTGTGGTAATTGTATCTGAGCAGCTGAAAGATTCCATTGCATCTTTTAAAATAATAATACCCTTCTCCTATCTTCACTTAAATCAGCAGCGATCATGCTACTAACTTGAATGCGAGCATGCAATTTGCTTGTTTTCCTGCTAATATACCAGTTTGGCAGATTTTTGTTATGTTTAAAATGTTTGTGTTTACACTCTTGTTTTCCTATTTCAGAATGGTTTCACTCCACTGTATATGGCAGCCCAAGAAAACCACCTGGAGGTTGTTAAGTTTCTTCTTGACAATGGTGCCAGTCAAAGCCTTGCCACAGAGGTAAAAGTTTGAGTTTTACAGTTCATGAACGAAACAAAATGTGCTTCAGCAGTGATCCTTGCCAGCTGATACGGAACTTGTCTTTTAAATACAAAATCAAAGAGCAGTAAAAATTCTCTTTGCGAAGCATGCTAATGAATATCGAGTTACTGGCTTTTAAAGATTTTTAAACCTTCTCTTGCCATTTCTAAAATTAAAAAAAATGACTCTAACTAGAAACAGTTCTAAAAATAGATGTGCTCTTAGTCATTACTGGTAATCTTTCAGGTTATGTACTCAAAAAGGGAAGCTGTGTGCATGATGCAAAAATTCTCCACACTTCTGTTAAAAGTACTGAGTGATGTAGGGGGCAATCATAAAGCAAGAAGTGTTCATCTATGCTTTGAAGCCAGCTCTGGGATACCAGTGAAAACCCAGGGTTACTTAGCGCTTGGAGTATTTTCTGAACTGTATTTATTACCATGTTGATACCCTCTCTGCAGCATTCAATTATCCTGTCTGGTCTTGCAGTGATAATTTCAAGCTGACAGCATGACAGAAGATCTGTCCTTGAAGGGTGTTCTGTGATCTTTCTACAAAAAAAAAAAAAAAAAAAAAAAAAGTGTGTTTATTTCTTAATTTAGAAAGTAATTCTAACTCAAGGCACCTTGGAAGGAAAAAAGAAATACCGGTGATTATAAGAATAGCAAACATTAATAGTCTTAAATTTAGTCTTAAATAGTACCTAAATGTACTGACTTTAATCTAGTTTAAAAACAAAAAGAAGTATTTCAGTATTTGCTCTAACCTTTTACTGACATCTGACTGCTCCATCTGAACTTAAATCACAAAGGAAATAATGCTGATTTGAGAAGGTCACACGTCTTGCAAAATGCAAAGTGCAAAATCACTTCATTGCATCACTATACGCTGATATATGTATGGAAACTTTCTTCTCTTTTGAAGACAGCATTATAGCAATGAATCATGGATCAAAATAAAGTTTTCAAAATCACTAATCTTTTCTTACAATTAGCGGTGTGCATCAGAGAGTACTTCCTGGAAAAGCTTAAAGACACGAAAGCCAAGAAATAATAAAATGAAGTATTTTAAATATAGAACATTAAATGAAAAATACAGCTTTCAGAAAACTATTTTCTCTTAGAAACAATGAAGTCATTGGACACCCAGAGACCTGCAGTAGATTCTGACTTTTGAAAATATCCTAGCTGCTATATGATTTTCTGAAAGTAGAGATAGGTACAGTTGTGCACAGGTACTTGGTTCTGATTCTTAGGTATTTTTACCCATTTACCCAAAGAAGCGTTGCCTTTATTGCCCTACTTGTTTGTGGTGGTTGCTTATAGGTGCTTTATTATTTTCTCTTGGTCAAACCTTTAATATAAAGATTATTGATTGCTGTCAATTTAAGTTCAAAAGCCTTCCTTATTAAACAATTAATACATAGCTAACTATTCACTAATAATAACTCTATAACAAAGGTGTTTAAATTAAAAAAAAAAAAAAGAACCACCTGTTTTCTTTAAATTGTTCTTATTTAAAAATTATTTTTTTTCTGAGGGTGGGCTTTGCTTTATATTTTAAGGTACAGTTACTAATTATAGTATTTGACATTAAGATACTTGTAATTGCTTTTTGTAGGTTGGAATCTTCAGATAGCATATGGTGGAAATGCATTTTTGTCATTGCTAATGCTCTTGGTCACAGTTTGCTTGGCCATAGCACAGGGATCTCTGTATAAACTGAAGCCATGGGCAGCTCTCATCAGAGTTAGGAAACTGGAGTACAGAAGAAGGCAGCTGTTCTGGTGTTGAAGTGCTCCCCTTTGTCCACTCCCTTTTCCCTAAGGAAAGGAGAAAATAAATTCCTAGGACTTTTATTTTCTCATGAGAATTTTTTTCTCATTTTTATCAGAAGAGAAAGCTTGATAAGAAAAGATGTTGTTGATAGCTTATCGTCTTGAAGCACTGAATGTGCTGCAGCTGTTGGCTGTATAGAGAGGGAAGTGGGTGCCTCCAGGTCACCAAGGCAAGTGCTGTCTCAATCAGGGTTCCTCCAGGCAAGAGCATCCATTTGTGCAGGTACAGTGTAGCTATATTTCCAGAGCCCTCTTTGCAGTGCTCATAATGTTTTTTTTTTGACCTCCAGAGCTGTGCAGCATGTAAAAAAAAGGAAGAGAAAAAAAAAAAAAAAAAAAAAGACCCTCCCCCCCCCCCAAAAAAATAAAAAGTGCAAGAAAAGTTTGTTAGTATTTTAGTGATATTTTCCATTTGTTTTTTTCCTCCAAAATTTTGCAAAAATGCTTTTTTTTAGAACTCCTTTCTGCTCTTAAAATGCAGTTTTCCCAAAAGTTAACATTTTAATGCTGCACTTTGGACGTGGTAGGGACCTGCATTCTTCTATGTCGTTGCGGCACTTCTGTTCCACACTTAAGCTTACAGATTCAACATGACAGAAGTAGTTAAAAAGTCACAGAATGTGTTTGCGAACCAGACTGTAACAAAATTTGCCAATATAAACTTCAGACATATTAATCAAGAATCACAAGTAATAATGAAATAAATATCCCAAGTAGAGTAATTTGCATTTGTGGTTTTTGAAGGGTTTATGGGTATTATCTTGGGCAATTCTGTGTGTTTTCTTGGGTTGGAATGCTACTTAAATGTTGGGGAATCTAAATAACAACTCTTTCACTTACCAGTTTTCTAAAAATCCATAAAAATAAAATTACTAAATCATCTCAGACGGTACTTTTCCTGTGTTTGAGGAATCCGCTCTAAAATCTTTTAAACAAAACTTCTATTTTTCAGGTCTCTGATTCCACATTTCTTTGGTTGGCTATTTACTAGTCTGAAAGGAAATAATTTCTGTTTATAAGTGGATTGTATATCACATCTATATTTTCATAAGTGGAAATGTGCTCTTTGGTGTTGTAGTAGAACAACTGGTTTCGTGGGAGGAAGTGGAATTCCTTTTCAAATATTATTGAAATGTATTGTTGATGGATAAATATATTGATAATTTTAAATTAAATATAAGCATATATTTGTTTAATTGCCACATTTAAATATTTAAGAGGATCGAGATGAAATTTAAAAATGAAATAGAAATAAGTGTATGCTATAACCTGTAGATTTGGCGAAGAAGGATGGTAATTTGCATTGGAGACATCATCACCACATCTATTTATGTCTATAATAAAATGTATTAAATGATAGTGAATAATTCCATGCTTTTTTCCAAGTCCTAGTCAGTTTTGCTTGCTTGTGTCTTGTAATTTTACTCTCACTAATGCTGAGATCTCTTCCCTTCCAATTTCCATCCCCTGCAAAGTTCAGAATAAGTGTTGAGAGTCCCCATTGTATGTTGCAGGATGGTTTCACACCTTTGGCAGTAGCTTTGCAGCAAGGTCATGACCAGGTGGTTTCGCTGTTGCTTGAAAATGATACAAAGGGAAAAGTCCGTCTTCCTGCTCTTCACATCGCCGCTCGGAAGGATGATACAAAGGCAGCAGCTTTGCTCCTGCAGAATGACCACAATGCTGATGTGGAGTCAAAGGTCAGTTGTAAAAAGAAACAAGTTTTGATGCTCGTAAGTGCTGACCACATGTATTACGTCCAGTGAAGATCTCCCTTAGTGAGGTACTTTGCTTATGAGTTACGTGTAAATTTCTGCTATAGTGTGTAACTAAAAATAATGTTTAATTTGCTTCCCTTGCTTCTTTCTTCCTCACCTCAGTTTTACTTAAAACAGGGTTAACTTCTCCTTTAAAATCTTTTTGAATGGTAAATCATAAACAATATATTATTACAACTGTTCTCTTGGAAATGGAAGCCATTACTGTAGTGGTGTGCTTTAGAGGTCATCCAGTTAAGTCATTTGATTAGTTGTTTGTGAAATTGCCACTTACAGAACTCTGATAAACATGTAACAATTAACATTCAAAATACTTGATCATTCAGCTTCCATTCAGTCAAGCTTCCTTTGTGCCAACTGTGCTGTCATCTGAGCTGCCATGCCATGTAGCAATCATGATGCTTTCTGCATCCATATCACCAGTGGTGAACTAACCGTTCATTTTTTCCCCCTCTTTGCTTCCAAATGTGTTAACCTAGATGATGGTGAATAGAACAACAGAGGTATATATAAATATATATATGCATCATCACTCCTCCATGACTTAGTGCTTCTGCATCATTTCTTTCTCCTTTTTGCATCGCCTTTTATAGGATAGACACCTGCTTTAGATGAAATAAAGTAGCATGTGCTAGAGAAGACTGTAGTTTAGATACCAGGGCTTTCTGCAGCTGGAACTAGGGTTTAAAAATGAGAGTAAGCATTCTTGGGAATTAATTGCCATCATAAAAGAGCCGTATTATGTAAGATGAAGTTTTCAGGGATTCTCATGGAGTAGATGTTTACCAGATGTGTCAAGAGCTGCAGACAACCCTGTTGTGTTGCGCATCCAGGACTGATTTCAGGCTTCTGCATGACACTTACCTTGATGGTGTCAGCAAATAGAGCGATCTGAGAGTGGTTTTAAATCTGCAAAACTCCCAAAGCAAGGCAGTGGCAGCTAGCATGGCTTGCTAACAATTTAGAAATGCATCTAGTTCCCATAAGGTTTCATACTTTGCAGGACTGATGGAATTGCTGCATGTTTTAGCATTATTTTAACAGGAAGTAAAACTACTTAAATATGAAAATAACTCACTGAAGTGATGTTATCAGTAAGGCATCTTCTAATTAGGTTGGTAACTTGTGGTGTCTGAACATAACCCAGTGTGATTGCCCTCAGTGGGAGACTGGTCTTTATGGTACTAACCCTTGGAAAAAAATATCCATATTAATCATTTAAAATGGTCTTTGATGTTGTTTTCATTTGCATCTACTTTGAATTTATTTTTTTAAAAAAAGCAAGTATCATCAAATGACTTCTATCTGAACTTCTGCAAAGAATCTCTAAGAGATTTAACTTGCAAGACTGACAACACTGATAACAAGTAGATGTTTCTATTAGAAACTATTTTCTTACAAAAGAGCATTACTTTAATACTCACATGTTTTGTTGCTGTTTTTCTGAAGTAACTGAAAGTTTTGTCCTAGTTCTGGTCTTCTAGAATAATTATGCTAATTTTTTTCCCTTCTGCAGAGCAATATGTTTTTATTTAGACTCAGTGTGTAAATAATTGTCAGTGAGTAAAAACTAGAACAGAATGTGAATGGTGACTTGCAGCACACTCCTATTACTAGCTTTTGTCAGTGATGTGATACAAATTTGGGAGCACCAAAGAGATGTATCAAAAAAAAATTATCGTTTGTTTGTTTGTTTTTCCAGAGTGGGTTCACGCCCCTCCACATAGCTGCTCACTATGGAAATATCAATGTAGCTACATTGCTGTTAAATCGGGGTGCTGCTGTGGACTTCACTGCAAGGGTAAGAATGAAATCATAGTTACGCTTAAGTTTGTTTCATCTTTACTTTGAAACACTTTTTCCCCAAGGTATGGAAATGCGCATTGTGCTTGCCAGCCAAGAGGCCTGGCCTGACAGCTCTTGTTACCCTAAGGTGTACAGAGCAGGGTGTCAGTGCTTCTGAACTGAACCTGAGCTCTAGTCCTCACTCTTGAATACCTCCGTTTTAATCAAAACCAGCTGCTGATTTCATAGTGTTGCAAAGATTCAGTGAGATGAATGCCTCCACCTGTAGCCTTACCATATGGCAGGAATGCTGTCCCTGTTGAGTAGTCCTCAATATGCAGTTGTTTCCAGTGAGCATGAAGGGCAGGTGTTGGTGGTGAATAAAGCAGCTGTGCCTTCACTGCGTATGCGAGTGACAGATGATAAAGGAGATCTGAGAAACAAGACAGGTAGAAAATGAAGTGAGGTACAGAAATGGAAGGGACCTGATGATTTGAGCCGTATGGCAGAAGTCATGGTAGAGTGGGGGAAATAACACTCCTGATCACATAAGCTATGCTTGAAAGTCATGACACAGCCCAGGAAGCGACAGCATAGTTCCTCAGATAAATGGAAAAGGAGAGGAAGCCAGGAGGGAAACAATATGGGCTTCCCAGGTGAGCCCTGGTCCAGTGTAGAACAGCATTTCAATTAAAGTGTGTGTGTTCTGGGGGGATCAGGTGTGTATTGGAGATGGTATTTATGAGGGGAATTACTTGGAATGGTATCTGCGATTAGACAGAACTGAACTGGAGAATTCAGCAGCTCCTTTGCAGAGGTTTTGAGTATGTGTTGTTTTAATTGCTTTTGCGTGAGAATAAGTACTGTGCTACTGCTTAAAGCATTGGCTACATAGCAAGAAGCAAATTGTAATGTTTTTTTTTTTTTTACTTCAGATAATTCGTATATCTAAAAACTTCACTGCTTCTATAGTTAAAGAACATATTTACATAGAATTATAGAATCATTTAGCTTGGAAAAAACATATCAAGCAAAACGTTTGATAAACATTGCAAACCCACAAAACTGATAAAATAGTATCATATTTCTTTACTATGGAAATTATTTTATTTATGGGACTTGGAGTTAAACAAAAAATGAACATTTTTTTTGTTAGAGTTTGTCTATGGTTAGTAAGGGGAATTGATGGTGGATGTAATAGAGCAGGAACAGAAATGTTGGGGAAACCACCCTCAGTGTTTTGACCCAGAATCCCAGAATGTTTTCTCACTATAAGTAGGAGTGCAGAAAGTACAGATGCTGGCCACTATTCACTCAGCATAGATCTATGAAGGTAGTTAAATGATTTGTTAACGAAGATAAGTCCCCAAAGCTAAAAAAAAAATGCTATCATAAGGCATGATCTAGTACTTAATAATGCTGGTGAGAGGAATGCTAGCAGATACTGGGTGAAGCTGGTAGGTGCATATCAAAGGTAAGGATCTACTCATATATTTCTCACAAATTACTTTCCACATACATGCATCACTCAAGTGGATCTTCTGTTACTGAGAAAGAGTAAAGAAGTAGAGAGAAAATCTGTCGTTAGATCCATGTGAAATTCAGAAACTAAAGGTAGATTTGGGGTGTAAAGGGCTTCTGGGAAATTTCTAACTGCATGCTTGATTTTCACTGATAACATTACTCCCTCTTACTCTCAAGGCCTTAATCCAACGAGATTAGAGCATTTTAAGTCATTTCAAACTGTCATAAACTTTGGTGTTCAGTGTTTGATAGGTGCTAATCACAGGAGCAAGGAAGGTGAATGGGTCTGGGACAACTCTTTCTCACTCAGAAAAAAGATGAGGGGTTAGCCATACTACTACATCAGCGATTAGCAGTGTTTATTACCAGTATCACTAAGCATCATCTGCCTATGCTTATTTCAATAAAATAATAAATCCTGGGCTTCAGCAGCTCTGTTTCTGATTAACACTGTTGGAGAGTGGATCTGAAGTAATAAGGGTATCCTCAATTCCTCTTGAAGATTTGGAAATCCCGGGTTCTGCCTCCATTAGTTGTCATCATCAGAGAGGCAGACTGCTCAGAGAACCAGGAGGTGCAGATGCACTGACATCAGCACGAAGAGCAGCGGGCTGACGCTGTGACTCAGAGCACGAAGCCGCTTGTTGTGCTTGCAGTAGCTGGGTGGGGGCATCCACAGAGCACATCTCTACTGCATGGTGGCTGCAAATTTAGGTAAGGCAGCTCTGATGGGAGGAATAGCATAAATAACAGTAAAAATGGAGTTGAATTTTGTTCTTCAGTGCTTATCAGACTGATGAGTCAGATTCTGGGAGAGCAGTGAATTTGTAGGCAAATGGAGACAAATGTAAATGGAGTATAAAGTACCGTTATCAGCACCAGGTAACAGAGTCCTTAGTTGATCCTTGATTGCCCAGAGTGCACAGCAGGCGGAGGCACTACAACAGGTACTAAAAAGGATCCGCAGGTACTGCCTGCCCGCTGCCACCTCATTGTTTAATTTGTGTAACCAACATCCACCATGTGCAGCATGGCTTTCCTGGAGGAAAGCCCCTTGTTTGAGTTGCTCACAATCTGGGAAGACAAGCAACAAAGCAAAATTCTGGAAGGGATATCACCCAAATAAAATCATATGGTGTGTCTGTACTCTTCTTTCAGAAGAACAAGGAGCAAACTGTAGGATGGGGGTATCAAAAGCACTTCTGACAACCAACTCTTCTCCCTTTGTTCTTGCTAAATAAATACAAATTGACACTTCTCTAAGTTCATGTTAAACTGTTTAGAGAACTATCAGTTCTGGGGAGGGATTTGAACAAGAATAGGGGATTATGGTAGTGGCACACTTGTGTGGAAGGTGACAACATGAAGACACTTGACTGTCAGTGGGGAGGGATGGAGGTAATGAGAGGGACATGTAAGATGAAGGCAGAGCTCTGAGCTTTAAGGGGAAGGGCAAGTGTGGTGAAAAGGGGAGCTGGTGAAATGATGTAAGAAACAGGAGGGCAGATGGGAGACAAAAGAGATTTCTTCAGCTGGTATGTTTTCAGTGGGTTTCTGAGAGGCCCAAGGGAAGAAAAAGGTTCCAGCAATGAAGGCAGGGAAAGATGAGAGCTTGATGATGGCTCCTGGTGTGTGGACAGGAGGTGAGCAGTGGTGCTCTATTGTAAATAATGATGTCCCCAGTGGTACGCAATAGCAGCTGCTCCCCTCACCCCTGCCAGTGTACACCTGCCTGCCTCTCGGCTGTCATAAACTCCCTTGGTCCTTTCTTTCACTGCATCTAAGAAAAATAGGCATAGGTCCAGGAGCTCTTGCAGGTGTGACAGCACCTGCTGGCCTGTGTACCTGCAGAACGTAGAGGCTGGGAGGGCTGGAAGAGTACCTGCTTCTGGTTTGTACTCTTCCAGACCAGCAGTTGATTTAGTGTCAGCTCTTCCACTGAACTGTGTTTGCTCTTCTGTGTCTGTGCTTTCTCCTCCAACCTTGTTGCAGGTGCAGGGAAGATGGCACAACATGGAAAGTTCCCTGCAGGATGGATGGAGATGACTTCAGTAAAACCAGCTTTGCGATACCCCTGTTTCCACCCATTGATAGAGAGGCAGCTCCAAGGTTCTTCATAACCTTGGTCCAAATGAAACAGAATCTCTGTATTGGGCTGAGTCTTTGCCATTTTGTAATGAAGGAAAAATACTCACTCCAAATTACTTGACTTCTTGGGCTCAAAATCCACTGCAAACCTGTTACAATTACTGGCAGGGTACACACCGGCTTGGACATAGCAGGCATTTTATATCTGTTCATCATCTCTCTCTGTAAGAGACTCTCATGTGTGTGGCTATGCTTCTCTGAAACTCTTCAAAGCTAAGGAAATTCCTTCATCACGTTGCCTTGTTTCCCTCTTGCTTAACTGTGAGATAATCACAGATGGGCTAAAGAAGGGGAGGAATAGAACAGGGTAACTGAGGGTGAAGTCGGTCTCCTTTGTAACAAAGCTAACATGGGAGTACACTCACTACTTGTGCTTTGAAGGTTTGCAACAATTTGTTGCACCATTTCCTTACAAACAAATATTGTTCATCAGCCACTTGTAACTTCGAATCAAACTGTATCTGGTGTGTTACGCAGAGTTTTGATGGTCTTAATATCTACTTTCCATCTGGTGGAACTACTAATCTAGTGATTCATATAGAGAAGTGCAGTCTGCCAAGTGGGCTCTGCTGTTCCAGGCTTTCAGTTCAGGAGACTTGTTGCTGTGGCAGGCAGTGACCAAACGCATGGTTGATAACTGCCGCGCTTCCATCTTAGCTGCTGCTTCTGGAGCTGGATGCTGTTACAGGGGCTTTGTGCCATCTGCTCGACTCTGATTTACCACGAATCAGGTCTCCTTCAGCCTGAGGGCAGGTGACTGTGCTGGACATAAAGGACAGGTCAAAAAAGGTTTCCTTTCTATCTTTGTCTCTCTGCTGCCCCCATCAAATTTGCTGTAGACTGCTTTGCACTTTGCTATCTAGGACTTGGAAGGATGCATTGAGATACATGCTAAAACCAACTAACAGCCACTGGAAGGAACGAGAAACCACTTTCCTTAGCCGTTCTGGTTACACCTACAGTATCTGGTGCAAGAAAGCTTTTTTTTGCTCTAAATCAGCTCTAATCCCTGCAGAGTGCCTGCTCTCTCCCATTCAGGCCTTGCTTATGCATCCCTGGGGCAGTGTGCAGGGAGGGCAGGCAGTTTGATCTGCTGTGCTTCACGGCCAGCTGTGATGGAGCTGTGGTACCAGATTGCCCTGTGTGAAGTCAGCAGCAAGCAAGCACAAAAAGTGTTTCTCCATGGCTGCTGCGCAGACCAGGGAGGTGGGAAAGGTGCTTTGAATAAACTGTATTTTTTGAGAATTATAATTAAGCAAAAAGTATCTTTTGGGGGTTCGCAGAGTCTTCAGGTATCATCTTTCTGTCTCAGATTATCTTCTAGTAGAAATACCTTTGTAGCCCAGGTAAGGAAATGCCTCACAAGCTCTGTCCTTCTCTGAGGAAGCATAATGGCTAGAAATGAATCAAAAAATCATTCTCTGCAGCTTCCAGGGCAGTGACTGAAAGAAACTTCTGTGACCCTCACATCCATTCCATACTTGCGCAGGTCAGAAGATTCAGGTAGCAAAGTAATTCTCGATGTGAAGGTGATCTCTGCCCACATCTTTCTTGCCCAAGCAGATGGGAGGTAGTCACTGTGCGATGTGTCTGCATCCAGCCCTGTGAAGAGCTTCCCAGATTCACAGCTCTCCTTGCTCTAGAGCAGATCACAGTTCTGCTGGGAGTGGGCTTTGCAGAAAGTTTGCTTACTGGAATGTTGAGGAAGGATATGGTAATCTTGAGAGGGTGGTGTAAGGACAGCATGCATTAATGATGACCCTGAGGCTGAGGAGCAGAACACCATTAGCCCATCAAAAAAAGCAGGCAATATGTAAGTGACAGTAACATAAGAGAAGAACATCTTTTTATTTCCCTAGTGGTAGTTTGCCATAACAGTTCCTTGTTATAGTCTTCCTTCTTTTCTTCCAGGATTCGTTTTATACATCTCAGTCCTGAAGAAAGAGAAGTACACACAATAATTAATTTAGCACAATATATCATTCATTAACAGTAAATAGAGGAGAAAGAAGCTGAAAATTCTTTGAACTGTCATTAGGTTTCCTGAAGAGCATCTGATTGTGTTTGTGGTTGTATGTCTAATTTCTTTTATATTTGAAAATCCCATCTAAGTCTCAGTGATCCCAGTAAGAGCCACTAGAACATAACACTTTTATCTGCAGGGGTTGTACTGAGTTTTAGCTCCAGTTTTGAATTACAGAAAAATATAGGAGGAGAAAATACTGATTGTTCTCATATAAAATGTGATGTAGCTGCATGGTTACATATGACATTCTTCACGTACACGGCACAATCCTCCTTTACCCCCACAAACTGCCAATACTGATAATAGCCATGCAGGACTGTTGATGACAATTCCAGTATATGGCAATCAATGTTAAACTCTTGTCTTAAGGACTCATAACGATGGAGAAATTTTCCAAACTTCACACTTGAGCAGAATGCCTGCTTTCAGCTTCTCTTTTCTTGATGCACTCCTTGTCAATTCTGAGTCTGCTCTCAGTTGGGAAAACTGAGGACAACCTTACTAAATTCCAGCTTAATCTGTACATTTTGGTAAGAAACTGGATATATATATATATATATTTAATTGAAGGTAAAGAAATGTTTTTTTTTTATAAAACTATTCTCTGGTGGGGGTCTGGGAGGATTGCTAAGCAGTTGAGGTAAGATCTCTCACTGGTAGCAAGGAGAAATACCAGTTTTCTACAGGAGTGGCAGTGGGTCTTCACAGTTCCCTATGTGGTCTGGCCCTGGCAATAGCTGCAGTGTGGGAATGGAGAAGGTCCTCCAACCCAACCAAGCGACCAAACTGCTTGGGCTGTACATAGCCAGTGGCTGGCGCTTGCAGGACTGGGAGAAGGGCAATTGCTCCTTCTGACTGTGGTGGAGGTGCTTGGGGAATCAGTTGGGCATTGTGTTGCTGGTAGAGCACCAGTGCCTCGGGGATTTCTTCTTGTTTTGTGCATCCCTGTGTTACACAGGTTATCCCAGTCGATCAGTATTTTAAAAAATGTAAGGGATGAATAGGAAACTTTCACCTTTTGTTTGTTTGTATGTAGAGCTACACTTCAGAGCCCAATATGATACTTATAAGTGGAAATATTTACTTTTATTGTTTATTATCGGCATCCTAATGTTTGTAAACTCTGACTGATGCCAGTAAAAGGTGTCAGGATAGCATATCATACCAGAATCCAGGGGGGAATTCTTCATTTTCTAAAAGCATTGAAATAAAGCTGCAAGATATATAGTGTTTGCACTCTGTCAATTTTAAGTTTGTTTCTGTGTTTTTTTTTTTTCTGACTTCCTAGCCATTTGTGTTGCTAATTTGTAACAGGAATAATTTGGACTGCTGTGGTGAACTGTGATGGATGATGGCATGTGTCAGAGAGGAGTTGATCCCATTTCAGATGGGAAATGTAGGTGGCTTATAGCTCAGCATAGGATAACTTGAAGTTTTTTGAATTTTCTTACAAAGCTGTAGACAGAGATGCAGCTGAAAGGGCTTAGTGTCTCCTCTCATCAGCCATGAGCAGAAGCCATCAAAAAGGAAAAGCAGATCTCTCTTCACCCAACAGATTTCTGAATGCTGGGAGACTCCAAAGGAAGGCACAGGCCCTTCATGAGAGGGTAGCAGCTGCAGCAGGCAATGGATAGAGATAAAGGGAAAACAGCCATCCACAGTGCTGTGAGGTAGAGAAAAAAACAAAACACATGCATCTAATCCATCACACTTTGATCTGTATACACTTTCAGAGTACTTTGAGTCATGTACCCCAGGACATCTGCCAAGGGGGACAGAAAAGGCCATGTGCTACTTCAGAACACTACAAGCATTTATTGTACAATTTCATGTTGTTATTCTCACAAGTTACATTACATACTCCTTCAGAATTTGTTAACTCTCAGGTTGGATGACAAAGGATCTCACTGTCGAGGGGTCTACATGAGACGTTATCCAGCATTTGATTTTTCAACAGCGAGGGCAAGGAGTGCTCCATTAGACATTCTAGATCTGAACCACATCTTTTTCTGGGTACTTTTTGAAGGCGTTTCGGCTTTGTTACTGCAGGAAAACATCTTCAAAAGTTTCCTGATTTACTATTCTATCTTGAGAACAAAGGGAGAAATTTATAGAAGATCAAACAGATAAAAATAGACCGAAAGACAGCAGATGCTGTTGATTTACTGAAGAATTCAGAACCTTACATTTGGTGGCTATATTGTTTGCTGATACGACAGTTTTAGTGTTAATAACCTACACCCAAGCTGTGCATATTATTAACCTTTTTTAAAAAATTGTTTTCTTGTGACAAGTACAAACAACTGGGGTTTGAATTGCTTGCTTTACGTTTTGTCATCAGAAATATTAATGATGATGATGTCTGAGGTTTATTCTTGTCTCAGTTGTACTTAATTGTATGCATGCTGAGAGATGGGAGGAGCGTAAAGCATCTGGGTGCGATACTTTAAGCCTTGGCCAAACACAGTCTTCACCAAAGAAGAGTTACTCACCCTGAACTTCAGCGTGACCAAAGAGTTACTCACCCTGAACTTCGCATAATGCTTCTCTTCTGTTCAGAGCTCAGGACTCTCAGCATACACAATTATTACTTCATACTGTTTGCTACCAGTAAAAGTGCAAATAGCTAAATGCCAAACTTAAATTCTGGATGGAGACCTGTCCCCTCTCTTTTTTCCCTTTGATTTCCCCACAATATTTCCCTGAGCTGTTAGGGCTGAATAGGGCCAAATATGCTTTTTCTTCTTTGTCTCTTATTTCTTTTTATGAAGTGTATGAGTAGATTAATAGTGTGTGATGAAAACTAGAGAGTGAGGAAATACTGCTCCTGCAGTGCTCTTTTCCCAGGAAAGAGGAACTGATCTCGTTCATCCAGAAGTACAGATATTTCACTGGGTACGTAAGGTTTCATTTCCTTGATTCTTCCTGTTCAGTTCATTATTTCAGAGTAGCTGTGTGAAAATCGTTTTCCTAACAAAATGTGTCTAAAGTGAACATATTCTTTACTTACCTATCTCTTCCTAGTGTGAACCTGATGCCTGTTTTCAACCAAATGTAATTCATTTGGTTCCAAGATCCTCAAGGCATTAAATTTATATGCTTTTTGTAAAGACAGTGTATCAGATGAAAGAAAGATGGATTGCTAGCTCTCCAGCAAAGGAATGAGCTTAGTCCCTATTAGGTGCTGGAGAATTTCCTCATGTTCTCAGCCAGGGAGCTTGTCCCCCACCAGAAGCTGAGACCAGCTGCACAGGGAGCAGGTCCTGATAGATTCAGTACTAACCTGAATTGTGAAGGTCTTTTAAGGAGGACTCCTCTCTTTGACCATGAAAATGGATATTCCCCCTTTATTCTTGTTTCTAAACCAACTTGCAAATTGCATGTTAAGCAATCACACAGTTTTACATCCCTGGGAGGATCAGGCTTAGCATACTCTTTGTTTAATGTGTTCAGCAGCCTTTTGTTTTATTTCATGTTTTAAAGAAATCACAAGGTACCCTGGAATAGTAACTTAGATGCTCTAATGGTGATTATTATTAGAGAAAGAAGTAATTTCTTCTTGCTAAAATGTAGTTTGCCTCTGTGGTAGAATTAATTAGTATTTTCTAGTAGCTGTAAGTTAGCTTCGTAGTGTAATTGCTTGTAAATAAAGATAGAGCATACTGGGTTAGGTGCTCGGCGTTACTATTAAGCTGTGAGTCAACTTGTCACATCTGAGAGATATTCTTTTGGTACTGGTTCTCTATCATTTCACTCACCTGCAGTTTTGAGGAAGTGCTGTTGAATGGTCTGTTGGCCAGGTAAGACGCTTGTACGGCTCTCCAGCTATTCAGGGTGATGGGTGCCTTTCCAATTCAGTCAGCCATAGGATATATGCTCACTAAAATTTACTGCTTTCTGCTCAGTCATGGGGAAGCCGGTTTTACACAGCCAGCTGTTTGGCTGCCCCTGAGTGCGCAGGAACATGTTCTTGATAATTCTGTTTGTCTCCATACCCTAGCTGCATGCTCTGTTTAAGTTATTTTATCTTCACTTGGCTCCGTATGATCAAATATATACAGGATGTGGCCTTCATACACCAGAAGATAAAAGATTCATTAGAGCATGAAGAAATGTCCTAGCTACATCTTGTTAAAAAAGCATGTTTGTGTGCACACTCATTGGTTATGTAACTGCCCTCAATGTGCAGCGCAGCTACAAGCTGCCGTCCTGCGAGGCGTCGTTTAGCAAAGCATATCTGCCTATTTACAGTCTCACTTGAAGTAAAGTATTACATCGATTAGAAGAGCGATTTGTGTAGAGGAAATTAGTGATGTGACTGTGACGCGAAGGTGCTTAAGAGGCTATCAGAGCTTGCTGACAGAAATAAATGGAACTGACGTCTCGTTGCCTTGGAATTAGACCTGCAGATGTATTTTTTATTATTTATTTTTCATGAATTCTAATTGACCGATGAAGTTTTGAGGTATTAATTCCTATCACTAAATATTCAGAAACAACTGTAGCTAAAGGAAATTGCTGGGGTTTAGAGAGTAAAATTGATGGTATTTAACACCTGTACAAAAACTGAGGACTGAGGCCCAGTCAGGATGTCTTGTTCGAACTTCAACCACAACTTGAACATCTGCATCGATAATATAAAGGTCGTAATCTCAGACCAGTAATTCACATGTGTGGAAGAAAACAGCTTCCTTTTGCTTGCATGCTCCCAGGGACACAAAGCTGTGTTACCCTTTAGCAAAGTGTGCATAGTTCATTCTGTGAGCAAAACTGATCATGGAGATCCTGAAAGACAGGTAGATGAATATCTGTTTTCACGTTTTGTTTTGGTTTTTCTTCCACAGAATGATATCACACCGTTGCACGTTGCATCGAAGAGGGGAAATGCAAATATGGTCAAACTCCTACTTGATCGAGGAGCTAAAATTGATGCCAAAACAAGGGTAAGCTTCAGTATGAATGCTCTAAGTGACTGTATGGAGTTCTTGCCTTGGACCTGTTAGCTGCTGTACAGCTTAAATCATTTGTCTTCCTGGCAGGCTACCAAAACCATAATGCATTTCTTTTTTATAAAAAGGATTTCAGTAGGATGCTAACAATTCACGTCTCTTAAAACTGTGTGTGAAATACTATGCATGGCAAAGCTCAGAACCAACTATTTTCCATGTTCTCAGAGCATTTAATTAGATGCTGCTATGAGCTAGTTGCGATTAGATGTGAATACACTAAAAGCCAAGAATTCAGTTCAGATCTTTCAGAATTTGAATATTAAAAGAGTAACTTTCAACCGCAGCGTGGCTGCCTTTCTTTTACCCACAGGGTAGTGTCACAGAGCACAGTACTGCTGATGAGTCTTACCTCCCTCTTGCAGGGCTGTGCAGCAGCTCAGCCTCTGCCTGACTCAGTGCTTAGCTGCTGCCTTGGATTTGTTACCAAATGGGCCAGGTGTAGTGATGGTTTCCGGCAGGCTGACACCAGACTCGAGTCACTTAGTGTCCTGGAAGTCAATGCAGATGGTTATATCTAATTGTTGTTGTTAAAATCCAATCTAATCGGTTTAGGAGTATTTTATTTACATACTCAGTGGTCTAAAGAAAAGGAAAGGTTCCGAAGTTTGGAGGTAAACCCAGAACAAATGCTCCGGGCTGTCACAGCAGTCTTTCTGACATGCTCCTGTGCATGTGGGGAAATCTTCAGTTGTGACTCTAACTTTTGGACAATTTTCAATTCCTCAAAATATTAGCTTGTCACCTATCCATCTTCCATTTTTAGTTATTCTGTATAATTTCCACCAGAAAAACTCATCAAAGATAGAACCTAGAAATCCATTTTCTGCAGTTAGTACTGTATCCACAGGTTTCTGTTTGGTTTTCCAGTGTTTCAGCAGTCTCTGAGCTATCGTCCGGTGTTTGGTGAGGCATATTCTTAATTTCTGTCAAATTCAGAAACTGGGTCAACTTACTCTCTTCGCTCTGTCCGTGCATTTTTCATTGGTTGTTTTTTCCACTTTACCTTAAGAAGTCATTCATGATTTCTTTGTAAAGTGTGTGCTTTTTTTTCTAATTGGGGGATATGGAAGAGATGATTTGTCACGGATAACATGGACAGGGGGTTCTTGTGCTTGGCGCTAGCAGAGGCACAGTATCTCAAGAGGATTTACAGAGCAGTCTGTAAGTTATAAAGTCTTCAGTCCTATGCACAGTCTGATGGAACTAGCATGCATAGAATTGGAGTCTTTACAGGATCCCAAACAAGCCTGTACTCTTGTCAGGACACAGTACCCCTTGTCTACAACGTCTATTTTTTCCTTTCCTGTTACTTCCATTTACTTTCTACCTTTGTGTTTCAAAATGACAGTGTATATAACACTTGACCAGAATTAAACTTATTTTCCCCATGCCCCAGGCTTTGTCTCGCCCCTGATTTTTTGCTTTGTTAGCTTCTTAGAAGCACTTTGCTACCTCTCAGGGTTAGGATTGCCTCCTGGGTTTGTTTTGCATGCAGGGATGTGGCTGTTGTTCTGAGCAGCCGCCTCCTCTCTTTCTCTCTTTCTTCCTCCTTAAAAAAAAAAAAAAAAAAAAAAAAAAAAAAAGCAGTTGTACTTGAGACATTTTTCAAACACTTCCATCCTCAACCATTCCATGATTCTGATTGATCTCTTCTGGACTAAAATACCAGCCTCCTATTTGGCACACTGGGACTGCCAGGCTGAGGGGGCAAGTTTGTCTGTCCTGTCACATCCTGGATTTGGCCCACCTTGTGTTGGGGTGGGCCACATTTTGGTGGATGTGGCAAATGTGCATGTGGTCACAGCAGGGAGGTAGGGACATGGCAAGGGAATCTTTCCATCCTCTCTGCAAGAACTTCCATGGCCCACTGCAGCCAAAATGCTGGGACCAAGACTTGAAATATTTCAGTCCAACTTGTTCTTTTCCTATAGTTACAAAAACTCCTGATCTGTTTCATTTTTCTGTATCACATACCCCAGGGTCAGATACTAGGATAATTTCTGTAACTAAAAATACAGGCTGCAACGGAAACAGGATGCAGGAAGAGGGCAGAAGCGTTAACAGCTCTAGAGTCTGGCAGAGCTTCCCAGTGAGTCAAAAGGCAATGGATGAGTGTGCTTCAGGAGGGTTTTGTGGGGTTTAGTTTTTGTTGTTTTTTGTTTGGTTGTGTTTTTTTGTTTGTTTTGGTAGTTTTTTTTTCTTGTCTAACTTTCCCAGACACTGCCTGTTTCTCCAAACACCCCTTCTCCCTATAAATCAGAAAGGATTTGCATAACTTCTCCTACTTGTATGTCACTCATCATTGCACTTGTCTGACATTACCAGAGGCATCATTTTCTGCCAGTTAGTGACTAAGTGGAAGTTTAGCTCCCAGTGGCACTGACTCATCCTGGCAAGGGTTTACTAGTCCCTGGTCCGGGCAGTAAGTGGCTCTACCAAGAAGACTTGGAGAGGCAAGAGCATTGCTGGAGTAGATCAAAGCGGATTTATGAATCAGTACAAGAAGGAAGAGAGGTCTCAGAGTAATGTGGTGTTAAAGTTAAAAAGAATATTTTTTCAGGAGTGTCTGCCTGGCTGTCGTATTCAATACCAAAAATGAATTGCTGTGAGCCATTATAACACATGTTCCTGTTAAAGCTCTCTTTTTATTCCTACCTGACCCAATGTTGCTTTCCAAGGCAGAACAATTGAGGTATGTCCACTTGGCGGACATTTCATTTTTTTCTTAAGTGCCATCTGTTTTTTTTCAATGTCTTAGTCTTAGAATGGCCTTAAAAAAAACACGAGATGACAAAAGCTTCAGTCATATCTTTCTGTAACAGTATGACCACTTCTAAACGTATTGGAAGTCAAAGCAGCCAGTGCTGTGTTTTCTTATACTTGTGTCAAGTCACATTTATCAGCGGGATGCCCAGTCTGAGCCCAGCCTTGTAGTGCTGTGCAAGGGTAGGGGCATGTGCTGAATACACACAACTTAAAAAATAGTTGTGATTTGCATATGAAAATAAGTGAGGATTCTGTTAGCAGATTTTTAAATGCAGGTGAGACCTCTCCAGGAATTTTAAGCAAAGCAGAATTCTGTAGGCTTTTTTGTTCTGCTTTAAAATGTGTTGGATGCCATGATACTATTTAATATAAATGTTGATTATGGAAAACAAAATAAATCCTTAAAGATGAATGACAAAGATTTTGTCCCCACATGAAAGGAGAACAGTTTTTGGAAAATTGCTTGTTTCTCTGGCTCAGAGGCAGGAATTCCTAGCCCTTTGTTTCTCCTTCATCATGTAATTCACCTTTACACGAGTATGCAGAAGATACTGTCTTATGTTGTTGACCAAACACCGACAAGACAAGGATTTGCTGCTCTTGGATGGGACAGGTTTAGCTATTCAATTGTCATTCTGTGATCTGTGCTCACAATCCATTCTCAGGATGTGGTACTGTAAATGTTCTCCATGTAAAGTCAGTTTTTATTTTTCGTGAACATATTTTATAGATAAATACACATACAGTCTTTTCTGAGCATTAAGTTAAGTTCGGGTAATTGTTTCTTTTCCTTAGTCATCTCCATGAGCATTTGTGTTTGCTTCTGGCAGATGGTCCTGGAAACTGCAGTGCTGAAGTACTGTACAAAAGGTTAACCTGAAGGGCTAAATCCTTATCCTCTTAAAATTATTGTAAAAGTATTCACATCTCTGGACTCCAGATTTCTCTGTGTTCCTTAGGAATAGGATTTGATGAGCACCATAAACATTGTCATGCACCTACAAACTGCAGTTAATTCAGATAAGGTGTGAGCATGTGAGGTCATTTCCAAAAATATCTATTTTGAGGCTCAGCCATGTTTTTTTCTTCTTTTAGTTCACACTTACATTGACTTGTTTATTTTTAACCAGCTGCTTATCTTCTGTCTGTCCTTTTTTTGTACATGATGTCTAGCAGCTGGCAGTTCAGGGTTTGTACTGAACTCTTAAGTGTACTCCTCAATAACTAACCACGCAAAGCCCTAGCTATTTGCCACTTTAGTCTGCCCAGGGCACCTTTTATCACTCTTTTTTTTTTTTTTTAAATTATTAACATTCAAGCAAAGACCTACTGATGCTTCACATAACATGTTTACTGAATGTTGCCCTAATTACTTTTTCTGTCTTCCAGAAAAGACTTTAAAAATAGTGTAATTAGAGAGCTTGATTAAATTAGCTTGATTTGCTTTGGCTGTCTAATACTGCATATGCCAAAGTGAATTTGTCTGAAGGCAGGCAGTGAGCACATTTTAGCTTGGATTAACAGTAAGTCTTCATAATCTTCATTTTACTGATTTTTCAGCTAAATAACAGGCCAGTGCTCATATCTGCATGAGAACGTGCGGGATATGCTCTTTTAAGATGCCTCTGATCATACATAAGCTGCTCCAGAAGAGCTACATATAGTAAGATATAAAATAATGACAAGGATAACACTGACTCGTCAATGTAAGTGCATTTTGCATGTGTAGGCAGAGCAAACCTCCTTTGTTCCCCTGCTGCACAGGGGTCTCTTTGCGACAGTGCCAGTGAAGTGAAGAATTTGGGGGTCTTAGGGCATGGAGGCACCGTGCGATGCAGAGCCCTGCTAGGCTGAAGCACCTGCTCAGAGGCTCACTAAGCAGCTATGGGGATGATAAACCCTGGAGGCAGCAGTAGTTGCCCTCCTGGGGGAAGGATGCCTTCTGCCTCTGACTCAGGGGATTTGGCTCGAAGTCTGCCAAGCTCTTGTTGAGTATTGGCCTCACAGGAAACTTGTTACTGGGTGCTTGCGCTTCATTTCATCACTTACAGACTGGGTTAAAGCTGCTGCTCACTGGTGCGAGAGCTGTGGTACTGGATTTGTGGTGATGGCCCAGTGGATCCTGTCATGCAGGGGAGCTCCTGGGTGGGCATTAACAGGGAAGCGGCCCTGAGGGGCACAGGGAGGCCGATCTGTGCCAAATCACACTGCTCAGGGGACCTTACAGCCACGTGTACGGGCAGGGCAACAGCAGCCAGGAGGCCCAGTGACCTGCACCAGTATCTGCTAAACTGAAGCCATTTGTGACCCCATGCGAGTCTCAGCAGGAACCAGAGATACTAACTGTATCCCATATATTTTGGGGGATGGGGATCTTTGAAATAAAAGCTAAAGAAAGAGCTGTGGCTCCAGAGACAGTTTGTGCAATGTTTATGGGAAGCCTATGTCTAAGCAGAATTCTTCCTATTGTCCTCCTGGCTTTTGCTGGAGCTGCTCTCAGGCTCTCTGGAGGGCTAGATAATACAGATGATATGATTTATTATGTCAGCACATACTTAGAGAGTCCTTAATCTGCAGATTATTGTCATAATCGTTTGTAATGGCTTTTCTGAGCCATTGCAGACTATCATATTAAGGCAAGTTTGTTTCCTAATCCACGTGATAGATTTTATGCTTCACATGGTATAGCTTATATCAGCAGTAAATAAGCAACGAGAAAATCTGGCATAATCAGTAGAGTCTTGCTGAGTTCAGAGCAGTCTCTTCTAATCTCAGATTCTTTTCATTTTTAAAACAAAATTGTACCTCTTTCTTATCTGTTTGTTTGCCTCTTCATTTCTTTGCTTGCATTTAGGGCCATATAGCAATTGACCATGCCAGGTGAATTGAGGGTTCCTTTTTAAATTCAAAAAAAAAAAAAACATCTTTGCAGCCAAGTGAGCTGTCTTGAAGTGTATTTGCTTTTTATGGTGGGAGTCCTGACATTTTCATAAAAATAGCTTTAGATGTGCTGTCCCAACAAGAACCTACAATGCGTTGTAATGTTGTGTCATGCCATGTGATGCACCTGCTGGTGGTGACTGCTGCACGGACCAGAACGAGCTCTAGCTGGATGAGCATGATGTCCTGCCACCTCCTGGGCCCCAGGAACCTTGCCAGCCACAGGAAGGAGCCGGAAGGATGGCACCATGAGAGGGCTCGGTGCCCTGGGGAGCACTGAGGTAGCTCTGAGGGGTCTGTTCCAGCCTGTGAAGATGAGCAAACGTGTTTCATTCTCTGTGAGCTTGGTGTATACTACCCTTGGCACATTTGTTTGAGTGA
Organism: Oxyura jamaicensis; assembly: GCF_011077185.1. NCBI lineage: Eukaryota > Metazoa > Chordata > Aves > Anseriformes > Anatidae > Oxyura > Oxyura jamaicensis. Next base: position 6,571,058 of record NC_048898.1, read on the forward strand.
ATTCTGGGGGGTCATAAAGTGTGAAACATGTAAGAACATGGTGAGTCAAACTGTGTTCATCTTGTGTGAACAAATGGCTCCCTCAGTCCTAATCAAATTAAGCCTGAACCAAGAATCTTTCCTTCACCTACTTCAGAATCCTATGCCTTCATTTAAGTGGAAAAACATGCACAGTGAGGGCCACATGATATTGAAATGAGAATAGCAGGAAAGATAAATCACAACAATTACAGGCTGCTATGTTTCAAAGGTTATTAGGAGAGGGCAATTTAGAAGCAGAAGAGCTTGAGGCTCAGAATCAGTACCTCCATCTCCCCAGCTAGCTGCACTTTATGAGTCTTAAACTGATAATCTACCAGAGAGTAATGGATTAGGAAGTATCAAGGAAGAATATTGCAATTATGCATGGCAGAAATGGGTCTAAGGAGGTAAACTGGGACTACTTGCTACCATACAGAGAGGGTGCGCATGTTCATGAATTAGCAGGCACAGGATGTGTGAAAATAAATTTTACATAATCCTTTTTATAAAAACGTTGTAATGTACTTTAGACAACATAAAATACTTCTAAGAATGCTGAGAGGCACTGGAAAGAGCCCCCTTCCTTTATGGCCTGTGTTTGGAAAATTAATATTTATCTTGCTGCTTTATTCATTTCAGTCTTTGTTATAAGGGCTTCTCCTCTGACATGTTTGATGAAAATACAATGACATTCCTGTGTGACAGTAGCTCCCGTGTATTTGTTTTGCTTGTAACAAAAGAAGTGCTTGTTGTTACTAATTCCAAAACTACAAATTTTTCTTCCTATTTTTTTCCAAGCCATGACTTTGCTATTTGCAACAAACCATTGTGTCATATAGTGTTTGAAGAACTCCATGTGACTACTCACAGTTGCTGAAGATGTGTGCTATCTTTCGTCATAGCACTCATGTAAACAGGATACAGGAGTATTGTAAACGGTACAAATCAAAGAATAAATTAATTTGAAGTAACTTGGTTAAAAACTATAATAAGCATTGAGAGTAGGCTGTGACTAGACCCTATTCAGCTGGAATTCACATGATTATGGTCTGCAGTACAAGAAACAGGAGTTAATCCAGCAGACTTTTACCACCTGGGGTTAAGATGGTTTATTCATCTGCTGTACACCTGTCAAAATCGATGTGATAAAATCAAACTAAATAAGATTTTTTTCCCTCCGATATCAGTATCATCCCTTCACTTTGATTCATAATGACAAATGAAAGACCCAATTTTCTTAAAGTCATGCAGGCAAAAACTACCTGATGTACAATCTCATCTTTTTCTTGTATGTGCATTTACCACTTCAATGCATGTAAAGTGAGGGCCTGGAAGCAGCCCATTGCTTGAGCACCAATGTGATATGACTATTTACCTGTTTATAAAATCAGAGCCAAAATGTACTTTGTCTATTTGTATAAACAGGTTTAGCTGTTCAGATATGCAAGATCAGCATCCTGCAGGTACTAATTACTTTCTTTAGATGTAGTAGGTTTTATAAAAGTGCAAAAAGTCTTCCTGTGCCTAAAACTAATAGGTTATAATGTTTGTGTCCCACAGGATGGGTTGACTCCCCTCCACTGTGGAGCAAGGAGTGGCCATGAACAAGTTGTAGAAATGCTGCTGGATCGTGGTGCCCCTATTCTTTCCAAAACCAAGGTAACTGATACTGTTCTCTTCTCTGCTAGGATAATCCTTGTACTTTTTTCCAAAAATGTAATTCTGCATGTTTTTGATATTTAAGGGCTTGACAATAACTTTCCTCTTTCATAACTATTTAAAGTAACTGTGTGGGAGGTCTCCGAAGTGGATACCGTATGTAGTGCTTGTCTGCATATCTAAAATATGTTAAATCAAGATACACAAGAAAAGGCTTCTCTGCCAACCAAAAAGGCATGTATGGTAACACTGTGGCTCAGAATTTCAGTAGCTAGAAAATCTGTACCCTGAATAAATACATGATGATTACAATATATCTTCAGCTTGCACCAAATTACCCTAGAGGTAGAGTAGAGATAAGAGATAAAAATAGAGTAATGTCTCTTTGCAGGAGACAGCTTGTATTTCCTTAGGAGTTAGACTGATTACCAGTTTCTCCACTTCCTATCTCTCTGCAGTTTATCACACAAAGTTTTACATGGCAATTGCAAATCACCTGCACTAGGGCGTGCAGATTGCTTCAGAGCCAAGGGCTGTCATTAAAGCATGTTATTCCCAGAACTCTTCTGGTGGTGGTCTGTGCTGCATGGTTATTACTGGCTTTAAATCTCAGTGCAGCAGCCGTGTTTGTAGCACAACACAATCCGTGACTTTCCCATCCAGGTCTGACAGTTGGATTGTGCGGTTTGTTGAGGTTCTTTCCCAAGATACTTTCTACCACATTTTTCCTCTCAGGCTGTAAGCAATGTATATTTCAACATGTCTTGTTTCCCTCTGTTACTTTTTTTTCTCTTCTGTCATTTTATGCTATTCTGTCTCAGTGCCCTTCTATATTCTGCTTTTCTCCTCCCTCTTCTTTCTTTCTTTTTTTCCCCTCACTGGAATATATTTAGCATGTGTTTGGGGAGGTTGACACCAGCTTTTCTCTGCTCAGTGAGTCACTGGCAAGTGCTGTCATGGGTAATCTGACAGACAGGACCCACCCATCCTCTGCATGCGGAGTTTCCTTGGGCTTCTAGAGCCCTGACTTGCAACCTCCACAAGCAGAGGGAGACAGCAAGGGGCTGTCCAGGAGCACCCTGGGGCATGTCTCCATGCCACTACCATGCTCAGAGGCTAGAGCTCACACTCGAGGCAGTCAGGCTCTTCCGCGCTCTCTGGTACATCAGTTAATTACTTAAAGGAGAAAACATAAAGCGCATTGCTTTAGTTTTCACCGTCTTAAATGAGACCCTCTCCTAAGGAACTATGTTTCTTCACGATGCAGATTTTGTGCTGACAGGTGTTATTCTGAAGCTTAACCTGCCGTTCAGGGCCTGTGGGTTTGGAATTTGTTCCTCATCCTGGGGAGTTTCACACAGCTTGGCCCAGAGTTCACTAGCCAAAATTAGACAGATGAGAACATAGGATGGTGGGTTGGAAATAGCACAAGGCTGGAAGGTGCACTTTGGATGTTGACCTGCAGAAGCTTGTGTGAATATCTACAGCAAAATGGGAGCTCCTCTTTGGAGGAGGGAAAAATATGGATTAAGAAGTGAAAAGAAGAAAGTGTGGAGCTTCCCGAGTTTCCCTCTGATATGTTAATTCTGCTGTTTTCAGAAGGTATGCTAAGTAGAGGTACCTCCGAATGACATTAATGAAGCCATTCATTTGGCACAAAGCTGTGGTACAGTTCTCTGGAAAAATACATGGCACCATTCTCTTCAAATGAAGTCATATACTATTGGCAATAGGACATATCCTTGAAAGAATTTTAACTTTTCAAAGTTTTCCTCTGTTATATGAAACTATTTAAAAAGAATAACCAGACTGCAGTTCGATAGCTATTTCCTGTTAAAGATTATTTAGGGTAACAGTGGCCCTTTCCACGCTGGAATATCCTTAGATTTATTTTCAGGGGTGTCAGTGACCTAATTGGTTATCTAAGTTTTCTAAGAACAAAAGGAACTTGAATTGTAGTCATGAATATGCCAATGATTTGCCATGGGAGCTATGACATCTCTTGTATCAGTTTCCGTCTTTTTTCATTACTGTTTTTGTCATCTTATTTGGCTCTTTTTCATTTTCCTTCAGAGTTAATGACTTTCCTTGATTAAAATCCATAGACACAGCTATCAAATAAGCTATGTATCAGTGATGATTTTGTCTTTGCCAAGTCAGGCATTTGGTGCTCTGTTTAATCTCTGTGGTCATGTTCTGATTTTTATTTGAGGTATCATATGGCCGTCAATCTCTCTGAATCCTTTTAAACTTCACCTTGTAATATTTCCTTGGCAATCTGCATAAAAACAGTAATAAACTAATTATATAGTAGCTCATAATACCGAATCACTTCTTACAAACATGGGTGGATTGTCTCACGACATGGATATGGTACAGGAGAACATTGTTGTATGTAATATTTTTATTTTATAAGTGGGAAGTCGAAGGCATTCAAATTTTACCTGGCTTGTTTAAGATTGCAGTGTATCTTTATGTGCAACAGAATTAAGAGCAAGCCTGTTTTGGATAGTAACAAAAGACAATAATCCTTTGTCTTCATCAACTTCTTTACCGTCTGGTTCTGTCTCATACTGTTTTGCAAAAAGTCTAGCTATTTTCACATACACAACAAATTTTTGTCAGGCATCTTTATTTTCTGGAATGGATGTGTGACAGCTCTCTTTCTTCCCTTCTTTTTCAACACTGTCAGCCTCCGTCATATAAGTCTCCTGTGAGGGAGCACCATGTCATCATCTTAATTTCATACTCTATTAGTAAGTGTGGTTTATTGGCTGTTGTTAAATGAATGACACTTTTCACCTGGAGGTTTTTCCTAATAGTGGAACAGAATGATGTATAAATTTTCATGATATTTTGTTGTCACCTAAAAAGCATTATCAGTTCATAAACTGTTACCAGGAGGGCTTGGTGTCTGTGGGAAATGAAGGATTTCTTTTAATTCCACTATTTAACTAGAAGACAGTGAAAATATTTAAAATGCAGTGCTTGTATCAAGCTTCCACATGTATAATCACTGTAGTAGCCTTAGGAATGGGGGAGAGGCTTACCCAGGCCAACATAAATCACAAGTTGCTCATGAGATAATTGTACTTGAAAGATAAAGCTGTGTTCAAGAATCTCCGCTTTTCAGCACTGAATGTAAACTGCTTTCAAATTATGACAGTATTAGCCTGTTTGTTTTTATAATCCTTCTTCCATTTCACTTTTAAAAATTATTTCACTCTTTGTATTTTCACCTTATTTTTGAGTGTTTGTTATGCTATTATCCTGGTGTGGGGGAGAGGAAAGAAATCATCTGTTTCAGGTAGCCTGAGATCTCAGCTGGCTTTACAATGTCCGTTTGCCTTTGCTAACTGTGGTCACACGAGGGCACTGCATCTGAGAGCAAGAGTTTTTGTTTCTTCATGATGGCAAACAGTGTACTGTCAGTCATTTATAGTTTACATATTGTGATGTGTTACCGGAGTAGCTCCTGAATTTGAATTTAATTTTGGCATCGGAAGGACTCAGTAAAAAAGAATACAAATGACAGAAGATGTGTTGAGACTTATCTAAGTGAGGTGCCTCTGGTAACAAGAACTCTATGATTCAGGCAATATTTTTTAATCTTTGGTCACAAAACATAATCAGTCCTTTGAATTGCTCGTAATTATTTCTCTTTGTGTTTGACCTGTTCTTACTCTGCAAAAGTAATATATGCAGCAGCTTGTTCATTAACTGCTGTAAGCAGTACAAGCAACAAATCCTGATAGAGATTTAGAAACATGAATCTTTCAGGTGTTTCCCTGGCAAAATAGAGCTTTACCACTGCTTTCTGGTAGGTCACAACATGGTTCTCTCATTTGGATACTATTTTTGCCCTGTTGCATATGAAGATTTTGCTCTTGTAGAAATGTTAACAGGGATGAATGGTCTCCACAGGTGTGTAATGTGATGCAGGGCATGTGTACAACCCAAATTCGGGAAAGCACTATTGGAGGGAGCAGGGAAGGTTATAGTGATTGCTGAGTGATGCTCTGGCCTGCTTTCTCATGCCTGGCACATGCAGGCTCTATTCCTGTGGTGAGTTTAATGCAGCTTTTAAAAACAGCAGATTTCCTGGTTAGGGTATTAAAAGTCACAAAGTGCTGTTCTTCACAGAACTCATTTAACTCTGCCAACTTATCTGAGCTATGCTAGCTGAAATAAGCTATGCTTAGAACATTGCTGTTATGGCTGCTTTTTAAGGTAGAGCTGTCTATAAACTCTGACAACTCCATTATTCCATGTGGCTTTTGCCGGAGTAAGAACTTTCATTGTTACACTGAACACATTTAGTTCATTTTGGGTGCTCAATGGGCTTGTAAAACGCTTTTCGTACAATACATGCTGTAAGGTGAGAGTTTAATTTCTCTGAGCATCCTGTAGCCCATCGGTGTTGGGTCTTTTTGTTTGCAGAATGGTTTGTCTCCGCTGCACATGGCAACACAAGGAGATCATCTAAACTGTGTTCAGCTCCTGATCCAGCACAACGTGCCTGTAGATGACGTCACTAATGACTATCTGACTGCGCTGCATGTTGCTGCCCACTGTGGCCACTACAAAGTAGCCAAGGTTCTCTTGGACAAGAAAGCTAATCCTAATGCCAAAGCACTGGTGAGTACACAGTGGATTACTATTTGCAGTTTAACATTCTTCCAAAGCTGCCGTGAGATTGATTTGAGAGTTTTCTGCCTGCTGACAGCTGACAGTGAGGGTATGTTGTGTTACTACAGCCCAGGAGATGATGCTCAAGGTTCAAAGCCTTGGTAACGTGTTTTGTGAAATCTGAGCAGACCCTTGCTTACAAATGATCAATAGATGGATGTATTTCTGGTGTAACTAGAGCACTTTTGCCTCCTGGTAGCTTGTTACGACTCTGAATAGATGAAGCAGCTGCAGATTAACTGCTGTAGTTTTTAGTACTGGGAGAATTCTTACTTTTAAATTTTTGTTAATAAAAATAATTACCTTAAACTTGAAAATTAAGAGAATTTTTATTAGCTCTCAAAGATGTGAAATGGTAAAAGTAAGAATGAGTTGCATAAGGATTATTTGTGGTATATCGTAATTATATCAATGGAGCCACATGCCCTTTTACTTCAAAACCAACTTCAACAATAAAACCTGTCAGTTTAATGAAACTACATACAAACTGAATTCATTTTGTTCTAAATTTTACTTGCAATCCACTGTCTTTAAAATGTCGGGCTTATTTGATGGGTCTTCAGTAGCTGTTCCAAATATTCTGAAATGAATTGGGGTGATGGGTTTCACAGCTATTAACTCATTCAGTACCTGCAATGTTACGTGAGCTTCTGAAACCCTCAAAAGCTGGGTGGGGTTGATTCTGTTTTGAAAATAGCACAGGCTCCAAAGATTGCTTCTCACAATCCCTTTGTTTTCTGTGTCAGATTAGGTGTCTTTGGTCAAGGTATTACCGGTTTTGTTCTCAATAACTGACAAGTGAGGAGGCTTCTGGACCTGTAATATTTGTTCTGGCCTTGTGTTATAATCAAAGCGTTAACAGTTTCAGCTTTTAAGTTGCCAGCAGTGGCCTATGATTGGTCTTGTAACCTAGCCACAAATTTCCATTTCACCTAAATCATTTAGGGTGTCCTTTTATTCTGTCTGATCCCCACTCAGGATGATTAAGCAGAAGGTAGCCAGAGTGCAGTACCTGGAATTTGGGCTCACCCTTCCCTGAAACACATCTGAGCTTACCCTGGATGTTGTCCACTGTTAAGGAGCAGAGTTGAGAGCTGCTCACACTTAACTGGAACAGACAATTGCACTGACCTGATGTTACAAAAGCATATGATATTATTTATCATCTGTCAGGTAACAAAGCTATTTTTGATCAGATCTGAGCCGTTTTCAGAATTACTCTGTGAAGACTTCTTTGATGAGTATATAGAGTGGCATCAGCATTCAGTGACTGGTGTTGTGGTACCAGTCTTGGATGCTGTGGACGGCTTATATCCTTGTGTTACTTGTTTTTTGCTGTATCATCTCATGCTAAATAAGATGGTAGTTGAAAATGTTCACCCTGCTGCACAAGCAATATTTTTTAATGGAGAAGACAAAATAGTGAAGTGGCAAGTAATTAAAGAAAAAATAGTAAGATTAGTTTAGGAAAGGATCCAAATGTCAGAGCTTGTAAATGTAAAGTGCTCTTTTTCACCAGCAGTTCTGAAAAGTCCAAGAAAAAAAAAAGTGAACACTTAATAAATTTAAAGTAAAATGAAATTTCTGATAGCTTTAGGTGAAAAGACATTTTTTAGAAATATTTTTTAATTTGAGTGGACAACGTATTTCATAATAAAAAGTGGTTGTTTAAGACATGTCTTTTTCTTCTTTAGAAGTTTCTTGTTTTACACGAACAGTTTGAAGCCAAAAGAAATCTGGGAGGTGTTTTGTTATCACAAAGGAATGTTTTATATGAACTTCATAACCAATTCTACTTTTTAATGCCATATGCAGTATCAAAAAGTATGTTCTTTCTCATTTACAGAATGGTTTTACACCTCTGCACATTGCCTGCAAGAAGAACAGAATAAAAGTAATGGAACTTCTTCTGAAGCATGGTGCATCAATTCAAGCTGTGACTGAGGTAACAAGTGGTCCTTTCACATTTATCTTAGGTTTTCTTACATTGATTAGTAGTTGAATATTTCTGAAAGAGCATGTGCCATTCAAGTGAACAATGATTTTCAGCTAGATATCCACAAATAATAAAACTGGATAAAGTCAGTTGCACTAATGGATTACAATACCCAAACAATTAATATACTTTGGGAGTACAGTGGCGATAACACGTGATACATAAGAGGCAAATTTTTCTGCATGCTCGTTTCTGCTTATTTCTGTCTGTAATTACATGCACAGAAAATGAAATTGACCCTGTTAAGGAGATGAAGGTGAAGACTGTGCTTCATTTCTTCCTGTGCTTTAAGTTCTAATTCTAAAGGTGTTTTAATTCACAGACCTTGTTTGGCTTTCCACAGAGAAGTGATACTCAATCACCATCACAGGTCATCACAAATCTGTTAGACAGCAATCAATATGCTGTTAGTTCAGTTAGCATGAGATGGTCAATAAGCCAGTTATTGACACAATTCAGAGATGAGCTAGGAACCTGTGGCAAAATTTGAGTTCTTTTTGTATGTATGTTCAGCTAAGTTAGGAGCAAAGGTCACATAGATAAATGTGTGACCACTGTGGAAGAAGGCAAATTAGAAAATGATAAACAAGGTACAAATGGAAGCAGCTCATCTCCCCAGAATGGAGTTTCGTTTGATCCATGGAGTTTTGTTCTAATTATTCAGTAGCAAATCACACAGTTCACTTCCTGGCTTTTCTGAGAGAACTGAGCCTTGCTACTGCTCACATAGCTCCAGACCAGTTTTGTTTTTTTTTAAAGCCACAGGGCTTATAGATGCAGTTTGCAGAAGTCATGTCAGCAGATGAGTGAAAGGGACAAAGAGAACCTTAACAGAAGAGGAATTACGTCTGTCCTCTATATTAATTAGTCAACCTGGATGTAGAAAAGCTGTCTGTTCATTTTTATCCCTTTTAAATACAAAGAATTACTGAAGAATAACAGCAACGCATAACTACATTTTCTTGTGTGAATAAACCAGGTTAACCATCTGATCAGTGTGCTCTGAATTACTTTTTCAAGCAAACTCTCCAAAAGCAAGAGGTCTTCCTTTATTTCCTGCCGCTACCTCACCACATGATCTCATACCACACTTGACTGGATTTGTTGAGATTCATCATGGTGCTTTACTGCAGGGCTCTGCCTGCCTGTCTTCCTACCTCTTTCACTGGCTAGCTGTACTGCAACAACCTTTTGAGGCAGAATTCAGGGCTGTGGCAGCATCCATACCTTACCAAACGTGTTGCAAATAGCCATTGATGCATATAAGCTGTGTGCTAAAGATAATGCTATTTATCTTCTTCTATGGTAAATTCTGTTTTCCAGGTAGATTCCATACTTTGGTTCATACATTCATTTTCAGCTGCAGGCTCGAAACCCTGCAGTATGAGTTAGTGTTTGTGGTCAAATACAGCACATGTTCTATTTTCTACAGTCTTATTTTAAAAGTATTTACTAAATTAGTGAAAGAGGAAAAAGAAATAACATACTCAACCAGTTATTCTGCCTTTCTGCTCGTGTTTGCTGTTCTGCATGAGAAAAGAACAAAAGCCTGTTTTCCTCATGTCTACCCTTCTGGGACTTGTCTATATTAATGGGGAAGTTGCCTAATCAGGGTATTTCCAGAAATCCACTGAGTTTTCTCCTTCTCCTGGTAGCAAAACTCCATTTTGCAGCCTCTGGCTGACTTGCTGCAGCTGTGCAGGAGCATCTGTGAAGAGGCTTTAGGGTAATTCTATTTGGAGAAATATTAAGTATTGATTGGATTTCTGAGGCAAAATCCTTGAGGTCGTGCCCTGCTAAATGACTGCTCTTTTCTTCTCTCCTTTTCCCTATTTCTCTGTCTCTCCAGTTGGTCCTTTTTACCCCGTAGAAGGGCACTGGTACAGATTTACAATGGTGATGGTGCTGCAAGGTGCTAAGGGAAGGGGGAATTATCTTCTATGCATGTTATTTGTGCCTCTGGCTGGATGCCATGGTTTTGAATGCAATTTCTCATGAAGAAACAGTAGGGGTGGAGCTCACCACTGAGATCAATAGGCCTTTTTGTTCACCCAAAAGCAACTGGATTTGGTAGGGACAACAGACACTAAATCTTTTTTGCATTAGCTGTATGTTACAGGAAGTCTTCCCTTTGTACTGAATTCCTATAGCATTCTTTCTGTTTGCTTATGAATCATACTTATAGGTATTTCAAAATCTGCCCCTTAAGGATGTGTGTATGTTTTTAAGTCAAGATCTTCTCAGAAGAGTAAGTGCTTTGGTTTACCGATTTCAGAGTAACTTGTTTTTTCCCCACATCAATCTTGTAAAAGAGCGTGGAAGTAAACGTTTGTCTGATGTTCATTCGGTTTTCAGTCGGGCCTAACTCCAATCCACGTTGCTGCCTTCATGGGACATGTAAATATTGTATCGCAGCTAATGCATCATGGAGCATCACCCAACACTACCAACGTGGTGAGTAACAGGTTGCTTTTCAGTGTGGCAAAACTGCAAATGTGTTAGAGTATCTGTGAGTGGTGCGGTTGCAAAGTGCCAAAGTCTGGTGTTGGCCGTCCACATCCTTTGCATTGTGGCTCCTGCTGGAGCCATGGGAGAAGGCGGCCTCTGGCTCCGGCCTGGGAGGTGCTTGACAGGTTGAGGACACCTCACAAGAGGCTGACCTTAAGCAGACTCTATTTTCATTATTTTTTGAAGTGAAGAATGAGATTTTCCTGTAGCTTCCCTCGTGTGATTTCTGAGATGTGTACTTGACTGTTGAGCACTGTTCTCCCAGGACCCCGGGGGCCTACCATTTAAGGGAAGTTCTGCTGTTATCAACAGATTGCAGCAGATTGTTGGGACATATTGCCTGTGTCCATACAACCATACAAGTGTGCCTTTCTACCGGATGTGTACCGTGTGCCCCAAGGCTCCCGGGGCATGTGTAAGAACTGAAGTCATTGTTAGATGGTACTTGAAAGTTGATAAATGGGAGTAAAGTCAAAGCTTGTTAATTGTTTTTAGCTCTTTGGCCTCAAAAACCTTTTTGGTGACTTAGCCCTTTGTTAAAGTCTTCATCTGCTAACTGTATAAATTAAATAAATTTGCAATGCCATTTTTGTGAACTAGGTATTTGTTCCTAAAGACACACTGATGTCCAAAAATCTAGAAAGCTGTTTCCTTCCTGAATTAATTCAGGTTTCCTTGGATTTTCGTTTCATTAAGTCCTTGAAACCTTAATGTAATTAGTAGTGATTTTTCCCCATGGTCTTTCATTTCAGTGCTTCTCGGATAACAAATGATCCTAGGGACATAGGGCATAGCAGGAGAAAATCCAGGAAAAATATGTTTCTAAATATACAAAATTTGAAAAAAAAAAAATAAAAAGTTGGACCAAATTAGGCTGTATTTAAATGGTCATAAGTTTTAACACTGTTAATAATGTGGTAATAAGTACAAAAATTGCACTCTCTTTAAAACAAAAGGCCTAGGCATATAGGCACTGTTGTTTTGAGAAAGTGAAATAAATTGCTTTGTAGCATACATCTCAGAGGTCAACTATTGATTTTATCCCCCATCTTGCTCCCAGGAAAACCTGTGTAAAATATTCTAGTGGTGATTATTCTGAATTGGATCTCCAGTGTATTAGTGTTTATGAAATATGTTGCATTTGTTTTTCCTGTATTTTTTTCTCTGCTGATATTTTGTTTTTGCTGCTGCTTTTTAGAGAGGAGAAACAGCGCTGCACATGGCTGCCAGAGCTGGCCAAACAGAGGTTGTTCGATACCTAGTACAGAATGGAGCTCAGGTGGAGGCTAAAGCTAAGGTAAGGCAATGATCCAGGTATAGTAACCCCAGGTTGTTCATATTTAACAAAGTAGGGAATTGCATTCATCTGACATCTTGTTTGGGAAGGGAAAGACATGTGAAGCCAAGGGCCTCAGCATAATGATCACTGATGTTTTATCATGTACTTTGTTACTGTAGTCATGAGTGAGCTGAATGTAAGAAGGAAGTCAGGATATGTCAAATTGATACCGTGTCTCCTTTTTCACCAATTTTTAATATAGAATATTCTGTCTTGGAGATTTGTTTTGGGGTAGGAGGCAGGACAAGGTGGGAGGAATGCCTCAGATCTATTTTCATTTTTGTAAAACTGTAAATCCTATTCTGCCGGTGTCTGTTGTCATGTCCCTGAAGCATCAGCCTGTATGCATTCAGAAGTAGTTATGCTTCTAAACAGTCCACCAGAGAGGTGGCAACTCTGAAACTCCTTAGAAAACAGGTGTGGGAGCTTTGGGGAGAGGATACAAAGGAAGAGCTAGAGGGGACTGTTTTAGGTAAGCTGGAAATACAGTGATATCAAAGGAGAAGAGCGAGTTACCTGTAAGAGTTGCTCAGTAGCAGATGAAGATTAAGGAGAGCAAGTTGAGTAGTGGGTGGATGAACATGGTAAGCTGTTTCAGTTGAAAGATCACTTTTGTGCATGGATGGGAAATGTATTAATTTAAATTATTTCTCTGCATCTCAAAGAGTGGAATAAAAAGGACGATATTTTGACAGTTCAAGATAGGAAAGAAATGATTTGGAAGACACTGGAAGAGCAAATTGTTATTACAGAGTGGCTCAAACAGTGATGGGCATGTTCGAGAGAAAAGCAAAACTGCCTGTGTCGACACAACCAGTGACTTGACCTGGCTGTAAGATGGGTTGGTCTGTCTATGGTAAAAGCAAGCTTGAATAGAAGGTGTGGGCACAAAGTCAAGTAAAGTTTGGAAGGCACAGAAAGAGAATGTGGTGTAGGGTTGGGAAAAAAGGAGCAGAAACAATTAACAGAAACAATTGCAACTGAGGAAGGTAACGGGGGAAGAAAAAGAAATGGTCGGGAGCCACTGAAGAATCATAGAAATTTACAGAAATTTTAGAAATTATAGAGTTCCAGGAAAACACAAAGGGAAAGGAGATTAGGACTGCCATATATTGTGTCCGTTTTTAAGTCAAACCAGGAAAGCTTTTTTTTCAAATAGTGATTAAATGCATACAATTTCCAATAAATCTGTTGGTGTTGTGAAATTACTGTGTGTGAATTGGCTCACAAATAAAGTTGCTAGTGAGAACATCTACTTATGAGGAACTCTTGACTAAATATTTATAGCAGATGTATTTCACGTCAGGAAATAGTCTGACAGCAGCAGTGAATCATGGGGTCTGTAAAACTCCAAAGAAAGTGACCAGCCTTGAAGGTGACCAGCTCGTACTCAGAAGCACTGCCATGCAAATAGTCTGTAAATAATTTCACACAATGAATTAATCTGTGCAAACTGCCACTGACTGTGATCAATTTGTTATCATAAATAACAACTAAGTATAAGTAATAGTTTGTACACCAGCTCTAACAGCAGTTAGGAATTTGTGGGAAACAGGTGTAAACTGGAAATGTTTAAAAATCATAAAGGTTTTTCACCAGGTGGAGGAGAATTTCCTTGCAGTGAAGCAACATTCACATCCTGACACTCTCTTGATCTAAATCCCAAGGATGTCAAATTCGTGTTTTGTAGGGTGGGCATGGGAGAAGTTTCCCTGTCAAAGAACACTCCAGAACTTCTCTGTGGCAGAACATGGGGTTGCACTGCTCAAAAAGCAGGGGGAAAAATGGGTAGAGAAAGCTGCTTGAATAGATTTATGAGGAAAAGGAAAATGATAAAGTCACAGACTTCATTGGCCATGCTGCTGTGATAGTGCGCTTACTCCAAAGATTGTACAACTGAAGAAGGAGGACAAAAATACAGAACCAGATAATGAATAAGGAAGAAATTATCAATTAGATGCTCCAAACATGGTCAAAAACTACAGCAGTATTTTCACTGAAAAAAAAAAGCGCAGACTCACAGCAGTACAACCCCTACACATAGAACCATCAGGGTTACTGTGTTTGGAATAAGCAGTCAGAAAGACAGGGAACTTAAGCATCACAACTTTTTTTTTTTTTCTTCCTAGTCTTTTTTAAATAGCTGAATTTAGTAATAATATATCTTTAAAACATTGTGTAGAAGTTAACTTTTCCAATTTACCTCCAATTACTGCTACTGTAAAGATATCTGTGAAATATCAGTGATAAAACAAAACCCACAAAATATAGCACTTAATACAAGTTAATAGGTGGTAATATGCTGAGCACCTCAGCTCATTCCAGACAACTAATAGGGTCATTAAATGTTGCTGAGATCATAAAAGAGATCAAGATGTGAGGAACAGAGCTGTATATTCTCTGCATTTTGAGGAATTTCAACATTAAACTCAATGCGCCTCAGTGGCAAGGTAAAGCGAGGCAAGTCCAGATTAAGAAAGTCGATCAGTTTATTTACTGCTAAGGATTATGCGTCTATCTGGAATATTTTGCGATGCATCAACAAAGCATACATTTATCTTTATTATATATATATGATGAAGAGAAAGCCAAGGTTTGATACTCATCAGGTACAACCTCAAGTAGAATCAATGTTTATCTGCAGTTTCAAAAAGCAATGAATCTGAGCATTTTCTGTCAAAATATGGGCTCAGTTTTCTTATGTACAATTGTGCTTTTTCCTTTATGTTTAGGATGACCAAACACCACTGCACATTTCTGCTCGACTGGGAAAAGCAGATATAGTACAGCAGCTGCTACAGCAAGGAGCATCTCCAAATGCAGCTACAACCTCTGGCTATACGCCCCTGCATCTCTCTGCTCGAGAAGGGCATGAAGATGTAGCTTCTGTTCTTTTGGATCATGGTGCATCTTTGGCTATCATTACCAAGGTAAGGGAGTTGCAAAGTGATAGCTTCAGTAGTGAAGTGTATCTGTAGCAAGTGCTTCTTTTGAGGCCATCAGCATAAACATACACATGAGCTGCATGTCGTTAAAAGAGTACAAAGCTTCACTCTCTTACCTCAGAGTCTGATGTATAACACATCCTAGTGGTCAGCATTTGCTTGGAATGAAAGGAATGCAGGGCAGAAATTCCTGATAGGAGTTGATAAGCTGTTGCCCAGCACTGTCCCTGGATCTTTGGTGGTGTGAAGAAAGGAACTGGCTCTTCCCTTTTTACCATCATTTTAATGCAGATAGGGCTTTTCCTTGCAAAAGAGAGTCTTCAGACCTGCCAGGGCAGTTGGGAAGCTGCAGACTTGCTGCCTGGACTTGGGACTGTTTAAGGGGATGGATAGAAATAATATCCTTGTAGGTCATAGGCAAACTTTGAATGCCTCTGATATCTAGGCACTTTGGGAAAAGAGTGCTAGAGGCTGTTATGTAATTGACTTCTCTTACAGAAAGGATTTACTCCTCTACATGTGGCTGCAAAATACGGGAAAATTGAGGTAGCAAACCTCTTGCTTCAGAAGAATGCATCTCCTGATGCTTCTGGAAAGGTAAGACAGAAGAGGTCACTGCCATTTGCACAGCAAACATTTGTGCACACATAATGTTCTAGAAATATCCTTCTACCATTGCACGTGCTAATATCCACAACCTGGGTGTCACTGAAATAGGCTTCTTGTAATACTCCAATCCCTGTTGGGTCTGTCAGGAGTCTGCAATCTCTTTAACAAAAGTGACTTTTATTATTATTAATTGACAACAAAATTGTTATGTCCTCTCTGTATCCATGCAGGGGAATGGAGACAAGCCATTCCCCTACCTTCCTGCCCAGACTATTTATAGTCCTTATCAGAGTATTCAAGCAGCTGGCTCTTGCTCCTGCAGGTCCCGTGACAGGGGGCAAAGCCCAGTAGGACCTCAAGCTTTTAAAACGGCCCAGCTCAGATTTTAACAGATCCAAGGGAGGGTTTACTTTATCCATGGCAGAAAAAGAAAACATTGCTGAGGTTTTGACCTCAGGGTCAAAATTCCTTACTTGCTCTGTCCTGGGGGCAGCACAGATGTGTGTTTCTCTGTTCATCTTCCCTGGGAAAAGTGAAAAGGGCTTTCACAGCGCAGTAAAGATTTTCAAATCTCTGTTTTGGTTTTTGATTCAAAATTTAACGAAGACTCCTGATACATGAATGAATAACAAATGTATTTTTTCACCTATCTACTCTAATTTTCCAAACTCCCAAAATTTCCCTGAAGATCTGTAACAGCACTTGTTTGTTCTGCATGTGTTTTTAGAGCGGTTTAACACCACTGCATGTAGCTGCACACTACGATAATCAAAAAGTGGCACTCCTGCTGTTGGACCAGGGAGCTTCACCTCACGCATCTGCCAAGGTACAAGTACTGGCCACTCTGGGGATCAATACCTAGGCCTTTTGTCACTTATTTCCTATCTACCTCTGCTCTTTCTAGAATGTGTGTGCTCACAATTGCAGGGAACCCAGTGTATTAATGTATTAATGTCTCACAACCAAATCTCTGTAAGTTGCTAGAATGATTCTGCAGGTGAATAAAATAGTTGTTTTACGAAGAAAAAAAAAGGCAAGCATATGTATAGAAAAAATCTGAAATGCTTCATTGCTCTGAAGTTCAGTCTTAGTGAATACTGAGTCTTGCTTTCACTTGTCCAATCTCCTTAATACCTCAAAACCATCTTAACATCTGTGCAGGGCTTGGAGTGCTTTGCTACACAGGGGTAGTAGTGTATTGTGCCAGAGGAAGTATGAGAAGTTTCTCAGTATAACATACAGTGTTATTAATGTACTTCATGATATTTACGCCTCAGTGTAAACGGACTGTAAAGAAAATAAAACTAGTCACAGCTCTGCTTCGTTTGTGATATACTGTAGGCAAGACAACACAGTGTAAGATCTCAAGTGATGTGAAAGAATTTACACTTAAATGTATAACAATTTGATCAATAGACAAATTTAGAGAAGCTTAAAGTCTCTATTTTCTGTGGATCCCAGTTCTAAATACTGGCCAATAATCAACTGTTGGACAGCAGTGATAAATAAAAAAGGGTGGAAAGCTGTGTAGGTTCAGGTGGGGTGCATTGTAAATACCCCATCTGAAACAACCCAGATACATTCCTAAAATAACCATGAAGAAACACTGGAAAGGGAGAGCTGGTGGAGCAGCTAGTTTTGTACACAGACGGCTCTCCTTGATTGCATTCCTCTCACACATGACTGAGTACAGCCATAACAGAAGAGCCCTTCTGCATGGCTAAAGAGGAGGACAGTCTGTCATACATGGTAGGTCCCCAAGTTTATGGTGCAAAAGAGAGGAAAGTTAAACAAACATGGATAGCCAGCAGCAACAGCACAGTCTAAAATCAATAATGCCAGTAGTGGCAGTCTGCCAGAGCAGTGTCCCAGGAGGTGAACTGGAGTGATCTCTGGTCTTTTACTGTTGCAACACAGCACTCTTAAATGTCACTGTGGAGAAGGAAGGACTTTCTCAAAGGGGCGAGAAGACATTGACCTGGTTTTCATAGAAAGAACTGCCAGAGGAAGCTATACATCATGTAGGGGCAGGGATTGCAGCTCCCTCTGCCAGGGGCTTGGGAAGCCCAAACCAAGGTGGAAACCCTATAGACTACAGTATAATAATACACAAACCCATGTGTCAGGTCACGTTAGCTTCCCTGTCTGTTAGGGAAGAAAAAAAAATTGACACTGCCACTTCGTGTCTTCAGTGCAAGCTGTAAGCTTCCTAAAAGAAAGCATTTGTTACTATTCCGCAGCAAGTGAGCCACAGCAACACACTGAGCAGAGCATCAGTACTAAATAAAATTAATGGCAGCATGTTTGTTGCTGTAGGCACTCACAGTGCAGTCATCTGAAAGATGTTGGTTTACAGCAGATGATCCTATTCCTTCTGTAAATGTGGTCTAATAAAAAAATGTGTTACATCAAAGTTCTCATCATTAGCTCCACAATTAGTTTCATCAGCATTTGTTTTTTCTGTGATGTTCCTCTGTTTAATGCTTATCTTAGGAGTAGCTTGTTAGCTAGGCCTTGAAGAAGAATCAGTGAAAGGGGATGAGAAGTGGCCAAGTATGAGTACAGCACTGTGATACAAACAGTTATTCAGATGAACCATTCATTCTTACAGACTAAAACCAGGCTTGTGCCCAATTTTAATTGGGCATTCATTCCCTTTGCAATGTTTCCCTTCCTTCCCCCCATCACTCCAAACCTCAGTCTTTTTCTCTGTCCTTCCGTCTTTAAACTTTTTCCCTTTTTACCTCTTTACCAAGGCAGCCAGAATAACCCAATACTCTCCCTCCAAACTTCGCCGTTCCTTTCTGCATTTATTTGCAGTGACAGAGCACAGCCCTTATCAAGAGAAGATACAGTCTGAGACAGAGCTGAATTTTAGTTTTTGTTTTTCATCTCTTTTTGCCTTTTCTTGGCAACCTGCTGTTTTCCATTCCACTGAAAGTGAACTATGTCTGTTTCTGAAGAAAAGGCTTGAAACTGCATTCGTTATCTTACAAAATATACATGAG
The DNA here is from genome assembly GCF_011077185.1 of Oxyura jamaicensis. Taxonomy (NCBI): domain Eukaryota; kingdom Metazoa; phylum Chordata; class Aves; order Anseriformes; family Anatidae; genus Oxyura; species Oxyura jamaicensis. The sequence continues at coordinate 6,589,832 of NC_048898.1, forward strand.
TTCCATTTAAATTATACAGGGTTTAGCATATGTGCAGGATTTAACACAACTAACAAGTGCTCATGTGGTAATGGCTGTTCTACACGAGTCTTGTGCAGGAGGCCTGAGAGGGGATTGTTTTTCCTGATGTGTTTCATCTTCAAAGTGAACATTAAGTCAGAGAGTACTTCCCTCATTAGCCGTGGCACTGCACTGCATTTTCTGGGTGTTATTTTGGCAGTGTTGCAGCCTGCTTTGCTGAGGGGCCAAACACTCTGACCCCACTTATTTGGTTCATATTGTACTTTGAACAAAGAGCATGAGCTGTGTCATGCTGACTACCCTAAAATATCTTCGTATCTAAGGCCTAAACCAAATCTGAAATGAATTTTGAAGGCTTCAGAGACTTTTCCATATGGAGTTAGTGCTGTGCAGCTCTCACTTCCAGATTACTACTAATGCAATCCTGCACTCATTGGTGTACCCCTCTGTATTTATTCTTTGCTTCTACCTGCATCACCCTGCGTCTGTTCTGTCCAGTCCTGGTGCCCTGTGAGGTACAGGGAGGACACAAGCCAGGTAGATGCTTTGTACCTTTAGATGGATTTTATTGGACTGTGTAATCTGAAATGCTCATGGTAATAATGATACTGTATGAAATGGTTTATGCAGCAAAGGTCTTGCCACTCTCCCCCCCCCCCCCCCTTCTTCCTTAGTCACATGCATACATGTTCATGTTTACTGTTTGCTTCAAAATGAGGGCTAATACATACCTGAAAGATAGAAAGTTCTGGATTAAACAGGTATTGCAATTTGTATCCAAAAGCCTGTCATGCTTTGGTCAGTGTTTTGGTATGTGCATTCTAATCGTTTATATTTATTGTTCCATTTTCTGTCAAATCCATTCTCCTTCAAAATTAGAAAGTTTTATCATGTAGTTTCATGTAGTTTCTGTTCTTGGTAGTGGACTTGCTGGGTTCATGTATTGGAAGGAAAAAAAGGAATGCAAGACTAAAGTGATATGTTTTAATTTTCCCTTGATCTGAACCAAGAGTCTCAGTAAGGTTAGAGTCCATGCTGCAAGGAAGGCTATATTTCATATACATAATGCTTTCATTCATACTGGGAGATAGGAAAACAAAAAACAAAATAGCAACAACAACAAAAAAACAGCTGTTCTGAGTTATGAACATGCATCCTGCTCTTCTCTTTGTTGAAGATTGTATCGCATTGTTTAATGAGTAGCTTGCAATGAAGTGCTTTCTGTTGACAGAATGGCTACACGCCACTACACATAGCTGCCAAGAAAAACCAGATGGACATAGCAACTACACTGTTGGAATACGGTGCTGATGCCAATGCTGTAACCAGACAGGGTATTGCCCCTGTACATCTGGCCTCTCAGGACGGCCACGTGGACATGGTGTCCTTACTTCTTTCTAGAAATGCTAATGTAAATCTCAGCAACAAGGTAAGTGTTTCCCCTGCTTGGTGCTAAGGCAATAAACATAGCAACATGACATTTGAATGCACATCATCATTTCTTCTTGCAAAGAGAGCAGTGAGCAGCAAACCCCATGTCACATTGGATGAACTGTATTTTGTAGTACCTAAGTTTTGACGATGCTAGTACCATATCCTGCAGAGGAATTTATAAATCCATCTCCTTTCTTTCCATATCATGTTAGTCTACCACCAGAGAGAGTATCTTCTTCACCCTAGTGGTTAGTGGGGTTGGAGTGCGTCATTTAGGATCCTCTAGATATACGCCTCCCCATTAAGCACTGGTAAAAACTAACTCGTTGATTTTTAATGGGGTAATAACAGTGAGATTGTCTGAGATTTTGTTCATTAATGTAAGTGATTTTTCCTCCCCGGGGGTTGTTCCTCAGAATATGGTGACTTTCAGTGTAATTTCTCCAGGGGGCATGAAAGAGAAGCTAGTAGATTTTAGTTTCTGTATGTATGACTTTATAGACTATTAAGTCTGCTCTATGGTAATGTTTCTAGCAGATCTGTAGCCTTAATTCTTTAAATGCCCCTCTAGTCATCAGAGATACTGTAAAGTGCAGTTTCAGTGTGGATTTATGTGGCTAACATAGAAAGAAAAGAGATTATTTTTTTCATGGAGAGTGTTTCTTGTTCTCAGTAGGCAGAAAGACTGTCCTCTGCGGCTGTGGGTGGTGCCTCACAGGGCTGCTCTGTTTTCCCAGTTTTCTAACTTTAAAGCTTAATTATTTTTGGTCCCTCCTTCAGGTAGCTTCTCTTGCAGTTGCTGATTTGCCCTTGTCTTAATCAAGCGAATGCTGTTGCGCAGGGCCGAATACACTTTGTATTCCCATAGTGCAATTTGCTGTGGGCACATTCTGCATCACATTGGCTAGCTCAGTTTTGCTACTGAGCCTAATATGTAGAGCACGATTACTGTTGTTTGGCATTTTGATTCAGCCCCACTAGACAATAATTATCTGCAACATCCTTCAGTCTGTTACTGCTCTGTTACAATCTCTCGTTTCTCATTATACAGATAACAGTACCTTTTGAAAATAGTTCCCTACTCACGTAGGGATACACGTTTCCTCTGAGCTCAGCGCCTACATTTGAAGCCAGATATTTAAAGCACACCAACTTCTGAGTTTTGCCATGAGAGTAAAAGGCCATTTGTTTTCTTCAGGGTCCACAGGACACTTGGGAGCTAAGTACTCAGAGCCCCAGTTTGGGCACTGAGCACTTAGTAAACATTTTTAGAAGGTTTGGCCCATAATATCCAGGTCTCATTAGGTAATTTGCAGTTGGTTATTTTTACATGTTTATGCAGCGTGACCCACCTAAGTTGTGGTGTCATCAGCATTGCCTGTTCAAGAGCAATACGGTTACCGTTGCTGGTAAGGAATCCACGGTGTAAGGTGTAAGGGGAAGCTATGTAGTTTTGTGGAGATGAATTTGGGTTTAAGGGTAGGAAAGTACTATCAGTAAAAGGTAAAGTTAAAATCTGAGTGAATGTTGCTACTAGAAAACTTCTAAAGTCTGAACAATCATTCAGTATTTCTTTTAAAATCTTACTTATTCTGAGGAAGTGAGTTCCCCAGGAGGGGGAAAAAATACTGTGTTTTTTTCTTCAAGTGCCGTCATATAATTTGATATCCCATATTTAACATTGCATGAAGAAACGTTCCTTGTGTAAAAGAACCACTTTATTCATGTTTTTTAAATTTCATTTTCTTGCAATTCAACAAATGTAATCAGGAAACACAATACACAGCTTGTAAGTGAAGGTAAAGTTTTTCATTTATTTAATTTCAGTAGGAGTTTTTGAATCTTACTTACAGTTGATTTTGTGTTTAATATTCACATGCCACTCTGAAGATTGTTACCTGTTGCTCCTAATTTACAGAGCGGGCTGACACCACTCCACCTGGCTGCACAAGAGGACAGAGTCAATGTAGCAGAAGTTCTTGTTAACCAAGGAGCTGCTGTTGATTCACAGACAAAGGTATGAACACCAATATCAATACGTATTGTTTTCTTTCAGGGAGACAAGAGCCTGTAGACTGGTCTAGTAATCAGTTTCAGGGTGAAAATGAAATAACAACAGTGAAATGTTTCTTGTAATAAATTGCTATAGAATATATTTTGAACACTGAAGACCTTTAAGCTTGAGTGTTTAGTGTTATGCTCAGTCTTTGAGCTATAAGCTTATTTCTTTCTTCTGTGCCAAATATTTAGATCAGCATAGCTGTATCCTACTATTTTACTGAAGGTAAGTGGGATTGATTGATCTGTATTTTTATGTAAGGAAACTTTCAGAAAAGCTAGAACTCTCTCTATAAAGAGTTTCTTTTACCATATGCATACTCTCATCTGCTTTTGGTAGTTCTTACATGTTGCACATACTTCAAATCAGCTGACAGTAGAAACCAAGCACAGGTGATCTGTTATTTAAAATATCTTCATTTACAGAAAGAAAAGCAATGGAAATGCAAAGTAGGCATTTCTGGTTATTAAGCGATGAATAGTTTTTCTGGTGACTTAAGATAATTTATGAAATGAAGTAGTCTTCTTTGGCTGAGCTGTTTGTTACTAAATAGCTATGCATAGGCATGATTCTGTAAGTACAGCCATTGTTCATTTGTAAAGACTTCCCCCTACTCTTAGAGCTTGAATCAGCCTTTAAGACCGCCTCAATTTCTAAGCCATTCTTTTTTTGCAAAGTGTAGTGGATTGAGCTGTTTTATAATATGGGTACATTTAGGAAGCAGACTTTTTCTTGTGTCCCAAAGTGAGACTTGGCTAGTGTTCTCCTGATGTTCACCTTAACCTGTTAGTTTTTAGGTAAATATTGCTCTTTTCTGTCTTCAAAAATAGAATTAGAAATGAACCAAATAGCTCTTCAGGACAAATTTGAATTTGTTTATTGCTGTTACCTAATATGAAATATAGATACATGATGGCGGTCCATTTCAAACTTACTTGCCTAAAAATACTTTTGTCTAAAGTAAATATTTGGACTCCTAAGTGTTGTGGTTTAGCCCGGCTGGCAGCTAAACACCACACAGCCGTTCTCTCACCCTCCCCCCTCCCTCTCTGGGATGGGGGAGAGAAACGGGAAAGTGAAGCCTGTGAGTTGAGATAAAGACAGTTTATTAAGATAGAAAATAATAATGATAATAATAATAATATGTACAAACAAGTGATGCACAATGCAATTGCTCACCACCCGCTGACCGATGCCCAGCCTATCCCCTAGCAGCCGGCCCCCCTACCCCGGCTAGCCACCCCTAGATATTGTTCAGCATGCCGTCAGATGGTATGGAATACCCCTTTGGCCAGTTTGGGTCAGCTGTCCTGGGTTTGTCCCCTCCCAGCTTTTGCTGCACCCCCAGCCTGCCCGCTGGCAGGACAGAGCGAGGAGCTGAAAAGTCCTTGGCATAGTGTAAGCATTGCTCTGCAGCAATTAAAACATCAGCATGTTATCAGCACTCTTCTCATCCTAATCCAAAACATAGCACCCTACCAGCTACTAGGAGGGAAAAATAACTGTCCTAACTGAAACCAGGACACTAAGTAAGAGACTTTCCAGGGTGTTTGGGGATGGATTTGGGGATCCCAAGCCATAACTACTCCAACTTTATGACATTGGCTTGAGTGTGATGTCTGTGACCTAATTCCAAGAGCCTGCTTAGAAATTATTTTATACTTACTGATGGTGTGTACAGTGCTCCGAATTTCAAGATTCCCTCAGTGTTCATTACACCTAGATTCTTCACACGTTGTATCTAGTAGATGATCATTAGATGGGTAAATCAGTTGTGATCAAGTGCTTGAACAGTAGTTGATCAAATCAACTAAAATTAACCCAGTCTCAGAGTTTGATCTGTAGATTGTAGAGAGTTGCGCAGCCTTTGCAACTTGTAGCAGCTTTCAGAACTCCATTATGTGTGTTACGCCCCGAGTTAACTGCTGTGCTCGCATCCCAGAAATATCCCTGAGTGTCAGACTGTCCTGCAATATTAGCATTTTGTCATCACACTGCCATCTCAAAAAAGGCTGAATCCATCATCCTTTCTGTCTGTAGGCTGGTTGATTATAAACCATGGTAGAGGCAAAAGTCATTGGTACCTGGTTTTGTGTTATATAACTCTAGCTGTACCTTTGTGTTAGGCTGTTGATTTCGATTACAGTATTCTGGCATGAAAATTAAATAGTTCTGCTGAAATCCCAGGATTTTGTCTGTCTTGATACTTCTGTAACATGTCTTCAGCCTCTGTTTTGCAGATGAATCAGTGTGGATTCTTACCAGCTGCTAGATCATCCAGCAGCAGATGAGATCTGTCCTGGTTCATTCTTTGCATGATTTCCTCAGATGAATATGGTTGCCTCTCAGGAGAAAGGAAACTTTACCTGGTTTTGGTTTCTGTAGAATGACATTGCAGAACCTGCTGTTTTACCTTGGTCCAAGAGCTGAATCACTTCCTAGTCTGCGAAGCTTGTCTGTTTGCCTTCTACTACTCCCTGTCCCACAAATAGTAAGTAGTCTAAGGAGACATTTACATCGACAGGTGCAGGCAGTCATGTGTCCCCTTTGCATCCAAATCGTATCCAGTTCAGGACTAATGGCCTTTTAGTCACATAAGCATGGTGCAGTGTGTGAGATACTGTCACAGCTGAGAAGGAGGGCAAGTCAGTTGGGTCTCAGGGCCAACTTGGCACAGTTGTACAAGCTCTGCACTGAACTTTGAGCTTGGTGGTATGTCTGTGTGGTGGAGCGGGCACGAGACTAGAGACGCATGGGAAAATGGCTTCAGTTTCCTCATTCAGAGGTGTCCTGTGGGTGGACCTGAATTTCTTAATTGCATCTCTGAAAATTAAACTAGTTAGTAAGTAAAACCGTGCACAAATTTAAAAAAAGTCATATTTGACTATCTGCAGCTTGAATCCTATCATCAGTAATTCACATCATTTTTTTTTTTAAAAAAAGGAAGTTTGCTTATGTTTTACTTTCATTCTTCAGTTACGTATGTAACTAGTGCAAGTAAAGAACAGTTTCCCAGTATACGCTTGTTTTCATGGTACTTCCCCATAGTTGTCAGGAAGTGGAGCAGGGACTGATAGATCAGGCAAAGTCCCCAGTGTACTTAAGCAGAATTGCTTTGCAGTGTAACAAATGGCATGTCTGGGAAAATGTGAATTAGTAATGCTGTAGGCCTCCATGGTGAAGAACACCTGCGATGGCTTTATTCTCCTGCCGACCATGCTAGCAGATCCTCTGCTGTAGGGGACCATCTGCTCCTTCGGAACAAAGCATCCACATGCCTTGTAGGATTGCATTAGAGTGGTGTGAGCTTGATGCTTTTTCACTGGCTTCAGCAGGGTCCTATCTGCCGGGTTTGCAGTGGGTGAGCCCTGCAGTGCTGTCTCCAGACTCCACATGGCCAGCCACATGGTCATCTGTCAGATATCCACTCACTGCGGCCTGTGATACTGGGCAAGTGACAATGCAGTGTCGTGTATTTTTGCATGGGATAGTTTCTGGGTAAACTGATGATCATCTTGGGATATCCCAATATATTGGGATATATTGGGATATATAGTTCCTTATGAATAGCTGGCAAGCTCTTAACTGCTGCAGCAAAGGAAAAAGTGTTATGGTTTAAGAACTGCCACACCTTGACTTCTTGTTCTATGCAGTTGAGGTTTTAGATGACTGGCTTGTAATATAGCAGCTCTGTAGTTGCAGCCTCTCTTTCTGAGATGGATTAACTATGGAATTAAAATGTCTGGGAAATAAAAGGTCCGTGCGTGCTGTCCCTAAGAACAGAGGCACTGGGGAGCAAGATCCAGCAACAGCTGAGTGGGCTGCAAAAGCAATGTTGCTGTGCTCGTGTGTTTGCACAATGCCATCCAGCACATCCAGTTCAGATTTGTTACTTTGGGCATAGAGTGGCATAGCTGTGGCCATCTGAGCCTTACGTATCAAAAAGTCAAGCCACACAGCTTAGTGGCATTGTATTGGGGATCTCTGTGTGCCACCACTAGTGTCAACACTAACCTTTCATTTTCTTTTCTCCATTTTGCATCCATATGTTTTTGTTACCTCATTTATTGTAGGCTAGGTGAGTAGTCAATAGGGTTTTTTTGCCTTTGTTTTTCTTGGAATAGATTCTCCCACCAATGTGTTTCCAGGTTAGGTAAGTGTTGGTTGTGTCACTCCTGTATAGTATCTGTCAATGAAGGGAGAACACAGAATCTCAGTAGGTCATTAAACTTTTTGGGTAGGGACCAGTGAGCTATCATCTTCCCCTTCTGGTACATGTTCTTTAATCATCGGTTATATATAACTTACACTCCCTATGAAAACATCACAGAGTTTGCAGCTGTAACACATGGAAGCACTTCTTATCCCTGCCTCAAGTTCAGAGAGCCACACACATGATTTGGGGTTATCTGGGGATGAAAAGGGAAGATTGGGCAGAAGCATATTTGGTACCTTCAAGCTATAGCAGGGAAGAAAAAAAATGTAACACTACAGAAAATCTCGTGTGGGAGATTGGTCTATATAATTAAGACCTGTTCTAGTTCTAAAACTTGAGAACATTATACAAATTACTCTCGGTAACCGTTGTTACTGTGGTTCTTACTTGGGGTGGTTTCCATCTCAAGAAATTTTTTCCAGAACTTCATGGTTCACCACTACAGTTGGTGAAGCTTTAGAGCCCTTCCCATTTAATAAGGTTAAAATAATAATAATAATAAAATTAGTGTTTAAGAAGGCATGATAGGGCCCTGCTACAAACACAGCAGTTTTTGTCGATTCTGTGATAGTTCAAGTGCCTGAATTTAGGTTTGTAAAAGAGTATTTGATACTGAAGCTGCTGTGTAGTATCATGCAAAAGCAAGGAAGTTAAAGCAAGGAGTGCTCATCTAACACATCATATTGGGAGTGAAAAATGAATTTGAAGCCCTGGTTGCAAGCAGATGTTCCTTCTCCGGGTGATCATGTTGAGTGCGTAAAAGCTCCACTGGTACATGTGATGTTGGTTTGTGTTGCAGGGCTTATGTGCTGAGAGTTGGCACAAGTAAACACGGTTTCATGGATCAGCAAGTCTCCACATGCTATTTTTCAACCCTTCTCCCTATTGGATAATGTTGTAGTAGGATACAGCATTAAGGTGATGGATTAGCCAGAGAAGCCCAATGGGAGAAGAGCACTGGTTCAGTCAAGGATGAAGAGCAGATTCGCAGTGTTTATCTCTGTGCAGGTCACTTTAGCCAAGCAGTTGTTACTCTGCACTTGGGCCTCTGCCAGGGGAACTGACTGTCTCATAGTCCTTGGTTGACGACTGTCTGGCTGACAAAGCCATCATAAAACTGTCTTGGTTTCTAAAACTGTAATATTGGTAGGAGATAAGGGTGACTAAGAGGTCATGATGTTTTGCAGGTTGGGCTGGGCCTTTTATTTCAGATTTATTGAGGTAGATTTATTCAGCTCTGCCTGCCCTCTTCCAACAGGAACTCTATACCAGCCTGAGTGCTACAGTGGCTTATAACTGTGATCTGATTTTTCCACTGGAATATCTAATTTTCAAGTGCAGAAAGATGGGAAGGAGCAGGGAGGGCGGGAAGTGCTGTCCAGAAAAATCCCTTTCACACAGAACAAATGCTCAGACATGGTATCTTCATAGTACGTTATCTGTCTTTCCTTGGCTCTTAGTGCTCAGTTGTTACCCAGGAGTTTATGTGGAAATGTCTAGCCTAATAATCTGAGATAAGGAACCTTTGTAAGGTACTTCAACAGGTTAGGTCCTGATTCAGCAAAGCTGTGAAGTGTGTACATATATACAGGTTTGTTTCATTGGATCATGGCTGGATGCCTTTGTTATCTTCAGAACTAGAGCATTTTCAAGTCTAACCAATGCTAACACTGTAGCTTCATTGTCTGACATTTATAGCAGAAAAACAAAAACAGAGCAGCTTGAGAGTCAGCATGACTAGAAAGATGCAGTAATTCAAGCTGTTAGGATTTATGGCTATTGCCAGTGGAGGATATTAAAGCAATACACTGAAATGATATACAAGGCTTGTGATAATTTCCCTCAAAAAAAGCATGGGCAAGAAAAGGGGTGCTCTGTGTTTGAGTGTTCCGTTAGAATAGGAAAGCTAAGTATTTCTGATCTTTGTTGGCACTTACTCTTGTGGCTTTTGATGAACCCTTCCCAGCTGCTAACTCCCATATTGCTGCTCATTCTGAAGAACAACTAAAAGCAGCATGGCAGCTGACTGCCAGAAGGTGATGTGCTTTAGAGCTGTATTAAACGAAAGGCCTGATTTTCTTGGAAGTAACTTATTTGTATAATTGCAGGGATTTTTTTTTCTCAATAATTATTAGTAGTTCTTGTAGCAAAATATTTTAGCCTCCCGGATACATTTCTGTAGAGAATGAAAGCAGCATGCTCAAGTAGCAAGGAGAATTACTGCTTTTATAGTTAATTTGGTTGCATAACTTCAGAATCTGCCATTGTTTCAGAAAAGTTAACAGAATATCAGTTTCAGTGAGGATGTTGGGATACAAATACAATTTTTTTTACTTTCCTGTGACAGAAACAGTTGAATATAGCAATCTGTACTGTATCTGAGAAGCAAAGGATATCCTTTCTGGGTCTCAGACATTGAAAAGACATGCTAATGTTTAGCGCTATTTTTGACCAGTGCCTTCACTGGTGACTGTCAACATGAAAGATGTCCTCTGGTGGCTGAGGAGGTCTAGCATGCCCAGTGAGATGTGACCCGCTGTGTCATATCTCTGTCGCTCTGCCATCAGTGACTGAGTACTGCATCAGGCACTGCCTCATCAAACATAATGTGATGTGACCACAGGGTACTTCAAACTTAAAAGAAAGCTCCCAGGCTCCTCCAGGGAGTTCAGATGGGGAACTGGTGTTTTGCCACGAGGCTAGCAGGTGCTCACATCGCTGCCTGGGACGTGCATGACTCCTGTGCAGAGAAGCTGCCTTTCAGTGAAGGCGTCTCCAGCTGCCAAGCCAGTGATGCCGAGGGCTTCAGGACAAGACTGCTTCAGCTCTGGGACACCAAGGGTTGTGGTGGGAAGAATAGTGACTGTCACCACAGAAATGTCATCATGGGGCTTTTTAAGCTTTCCCAGTTTCTACCACACATTTAGAGGGGAAAGAGGGAAAGCTTTCAATTAATCTCAGATTTCAACAGTGGGCTGGTCAGTAGTAACATAGAACATCACTAATTACTCTTCTAGCTGTTTATGGAGGTACCACAAGTAAACCTTTTATGTGCCATTTGTAGGAAGAAATCAATGTTGTAGTGCAGTGAATAGCAGGGTTCGTTCTTCAATATTTATTGTTACAGGCTGGAGAGAGGAGCCTTTATAGATCACTTTGAAGGGAGAGCTGAGATCAGCAAGTCTTGGCTCTCCAACTCTCTCCAGATTTTAATGTTTTAGAGTTACTAACAGAGAGTTCCCAGCGGGTGGCCCTTGACTTTGGATTTCATCTCCCCAGTTGCTCTTTCAATGTATGACTTTTGTTGACATTGCAGGTCAAGAGGCCTGTATTTTGAAGGGCTTGTAGGGAGTTAAGTTCCTGTATGAGGAGATTTCACTGCATTCTTTTGAACTGATGTTTTGGTAGTTTGCCTGTTTTAGTCTGAATTTGTCTTTGGAAGCTGTGTTTGAGGTACGAGTATGTTCTGAGCCCTGTCAGACTCAGATCGTGGGTACTGCTTGCAAGCTCTTAGCCCTATAGTAACAGTCACTGTAAGACAAGGTTCCAGCATTCATTACATGATGACTACTATTCTGGGGAAAAGTTCCTTGTAGTCATTTGGCATCTGATCCAATGTTCGTATAAGTCAGTGGAAAAAATCATTCTGCTGATGCCAATGGAATTTGTATCCGTCACTGTTTCTTGCAATGATTAACTCGTCCTGGTTGTCAGTGCTAGTAGTTTCTTTAGATGGCAATGGCTGTGTAATTAACTGAAGAAAACATAGACACCCTAATTCCAAGTAGGTGGCACTGCTACTATCTATACTATCATTGCAATATAAGTGATATTGGGTGAATTGGGTTCACTACTAAGTGAAGTAGTGTCAGAGGCAAAACGACATGAAGAGAATGGTTCATCTAAACCCAAAGATAGCTGAAACTTCTCTCTAGTGGAAATAGTTCACATCTGAGGGGTCTTCTTTCTTTAAAACAGCTTGAACATGCAGTGTAGGGCTGGCTCCTGAACCCCCAGTAGACCTTGGACTTGCCTCCTCAGTGCTTTTGACCAAGTTGTCTGACCTGATCACACCTCACTGAGGTGGACACACAAATGAAGGGTGCCAGGCTATGGCTTTTAACTCTATGCGCCTCTTGGGCACCAGGCTTTTCCCCTTGGAGTAGAAGAGCGAAGGAGCTTGGTCAGTATGAGAATAATCCATCTTTCAGTGTTTCTATACACAGAGTTGGCTTTTGGATCTAGTTCCAGATGGTTCAGTCTCAGTGTTAAACAGCCGTATGGCCAGAAGATTTTGGACTTTACCAGGAGCCAAGGCATGCATCATAGCCACATTTCCCCAACAGTATTATTACTGATCTTTCTGCCACTGGAATAAATATTCTCAGACGGCCCCACCTATTACCTCTTTCTGAAAGCAGAATTCTTACAAATGAACAGCACAGCACATTTGCAGTATATTTTATGAAGTGTTCAGTGTATTTGTGTTCCTCACATCAGATACAATTTTTAAAGACTGGCAGTTATTTTTTCCATTAAAAACTGGTAATGGAGCATGAGTCCAATACCACATTGGAAGCCCCACTGAGTAGCAAAAGGACATACTGGACTGGCAGTGTAGTTTCATGTAGCTCACAAAATGGTGAATGTGGACGCTGGCTGATATGACCCTTCTGGCATCTCAGAGCCAGTGGGCTCTTGAAACCTGACCTTTCCAGCGTAAAAGAATCCTGATGACTCACCTTCAGAGGCAGGGAAGCACATCTCTGGGAGCTAAGCAAAGCATCTGCTGGAAAGCCATTGAGCTATCAGTGTGAGCTGGGGGGGAGATTTTGGGAAAAGCAGCTTCTCTCCATGTGGGGAAAAACGTAGCAAGTGTACTGTTTAGAGGTGGCCATCTCCTGAACTGTTGTTTGTGCAACTCTAGATTGATTGTAAGTATGTTTGCTAAGGAAGAAAAGATAATGATGTCTTGAAGGGAAGATAAGGCAGGAAAAGATAATTACTTCAAGATAGATAATCTAATCATTTCTACTACGTTAAGAATCTCAAATAAGTCCAGACTGTTTAAAACTGTTAACAGTGTTCTCAGTAATTTAAAAGATGAGAAAAAGAGCAGTGAAAGCAAACTTTGATCCTCTTTGCTTTGTTTTATTGTATGTTAAATGTTAACTGTTGATTCAAGTGTTTATTACAATTAACAGGTTTGAACATGCTGTTTGACTTAAAGTATGTGGATTTCAAAAAGTAAATTCAGATTTAGCCTAGCAAGCCCTCATTTGCTACCCTTTTAGTCATTTTTTTTAAAGTGATACCTGATCTCCTTCTATTAAGCATTTTTGGAAAAAGTTCCAAACACTTAACAATAAAGAAACATTTAGCTGTGTTTAGAGCATTTGATAGGCGAGTCCCAGTGTTGACAAATGATTTTAGCCTGTTCACTAGTAATGACAACCAAGCTGCAGGGACAAATAGGAAACATTCAACTTTCCCATCTTCACAGTTGCCACAAAAAAGCAGTTTCTTCTAGTTTGTGTAACACAAGGCCAGACAGGAAAAAATTAAACCTGGTTGTTTTAGAGGCTTAACTTAAACGCTGGGGTTCCAGTTTTGGTAGGATTATGTTGTTCTTGCAAATCTGGCACATCACTTGCATGGTTTCAGATGTACCTTTTGGATTTTTCAGTTGGAATGGATGGGCTGCACATTGGCCTATATTGAGGCAGTCCTCAGCAGGCCTGGTTTTTAGTAAGTTGCTATTACTTATTTACTTACCTGTTTGTTATCACACTGTAGGAACACCAGTCAAGCATGAGAACCTCACTGTGCAAGGCAGTATACACATATTCATTTAAAAAACAGGCTCGCCCCAGGGACGTGATGATCTTAGCACTGGAGAGAAAAGCAAATTGTTAATCAACATTGTATATGTTGAAGATTACAGAATTACAAGGCAGAGAAGTTCACAACAAACAGGACTTGAAATGGTACTCTTGAGAGGCATGTTTTTCTGTAGTTGCATATTTCTTCTCATGGGAAAAGAAAGACAAAGAAATAAAGTTTGACAGGATTTTTGCTGTTTCATGTCTATTTTTTTTTTTTTTTTTTTGTCAGGGGAAGCATGGGGTTAGTCACATTTGCTAATTGCTTATGTCCATTCTAGATGGGATACACTCCTTTGCATGTTGGCTGCCACTACGGAAACATAAAGATTGTTAACTTCCTTCTGCAACATTCTGCAAAAGTCAATGCCAAAACGAAGGTGAGTTTTCTGCCTCTGCCTCACTCGTTCTGTGGGGGTGACAATCATGCTGTGCCCAACGCAGCCTCTCCCTTTCCTTGTGCCTGCAGAACGGGTACACGCCGCTGCACCAGGCTGCACAGCAGGGGCACACCCACATCATCAACGTCCTGCTCCAGCACGGCGCGGCACCCAACGAGCTCACTGTGGTAAGTGCTGAGAGGCCACTGCTCGGGCTTGCTTGGCCATCCCATCCTGTGTAAAGCGTTGTGCTCCCGCTGTGTTGAAGCAAGGGAAATGTGAGGAGGGAGAGGAAAAGAGCAAAGGAAGCATACTCCCATTGCCTCTGTGTCCTCTATGTTCTCCATTGTCTCTTCCAAAACTAGGACAGCAAACATCTGGACGGTGTTTTTCCTTTTCATCCCGATTCTGTAAAGAGTTAAAAACCTAGTTACATGTCCTACTACCCCAAATGTATTTCTTTCAGTCACTGACATACAAACATTTATGTGGCCTTTATTGTGCATTTTTCCATAGCTAATTAATAGTTTGTACACTTACTATTGCTAACATTCAGCTTTTGTTTTACATGTTTCAATTGCTAGAATGGAAACACTGCCCTTGCCATCGCAAAGCGACTTGGCTACATTTCAGTCGTTGACACGTTGAAGGTGGTGACAGAAGAGACCATGACTACAATTGTAAGTACAGCTCACTTCAGTAGTGGATGGAAGGGTTTTTCCTAAGCCAGTGTATTCAGTTTTGTTTAGTTAATTGTCTACTGAGATTTCAGTCTAGTTTCGACCTATCCTTTTAGTGCTTATGGAGTGGATATTAAATCAGATAAATCTAATACATTTTTAAGGTAGGCATTATTATATGTGTATAATACATTTTAAGGTAGTCATACCAATGAAGCAGAAAATGGACAGTTTAAATAAGTAGTCATAATTGCTGTGTTTCTTAGAGTGCATCTTGTTTATGTCACAAATGAAGTGAATTGGGGCTGATTTGTAGTTGTGAAAAGACATTCCTAGAGGCTTCCACAAACTGAAGTTGCTTCTCCCTTTTAAGGGAGCGCAGTTTGCCAAGGGATGATGTGTATTGGGTTGTATTTGGTTTAAGAGCAACCACTTCAACCAAAAAAGTGGTTGGAATTTTTTTAGAAGCTCCCCTTTGCCTAGGATCTGATTTATTCTGAAAGATGGCGAAGGCTTGTCTTCTGTACTCAGCCAAAGTCAGCTTCCACAACCCCAGCTCTCATTAACTGACATGTACATGATATCCATCCAGATCACGTGTCCTGGCTTTCAAGAAGGCCTGCTGCAGTGTTAGCCAAGGGAGATTAGAAGCAGTGGTTAAATATTGCCTATCAGCAAAACGGTAATTCACAGAATCTAAAATACTGCTCAAAGATACTTATTCACTAACATTTTGCTAAATTGCTTTATGAAGACTGTTCTCATAAGGTGAGGAGCTTTCATGAACCACTGTAGTAAAGGCAGAACAGAGTAGTAAGAACTTAAATTCAGAGCATCGTCTCCAAATTGACTTTCTTTTCTGCAACTTTTTTTTTTTTTTCTGATTAAAAAGAGAAATATGTGCATGTAGGTATTTTAGGCATCTCAGAGATGGAAAATGTTTACTGTATGTCCTATGTTTTGTCACCCATTTGTGTGGTCTGTTGGTGCAAGCAGGTGCTTGCAATATAGTGAACCTTTGGGAAGACAGGCAGGTTTTAGTTCTACTTCATGTGTCTTTACATCTTGTGACTTTCCTGGCTGTGGTTTGTAATACAGTAGCTTACATAAAATCCACCACAGAGAAGATAAAATCGTGCCACAATAAAATACAAAGGAATGTGCCAGAAAATAATCATGATTCTTTCTTACAGCCTCTCTCTTGATTTTCTCAAGGACATCTTTCTTTCTAGAAAGATTCCAAAACAATTTTCTACAACCTGACAAATTTGTTTTTGAAGGTTATACAGAGTAGCATAAACTTGAATGATTACCTAGTATACAACTAGATAGCTGCAAGAGAAGTAAAACCATGTTGTTATGCTAAAAACTCCCAATATCATAAGGTCATTCTTAATTTGCAGAACGAATAAGCTATGTGAGTTTGTGCCACAAAAATGACATCGTTTATTATGTTCCGTAGATGTAGAAGAGTAAAAAGGTTGTAGATCAAGCTGTGAATTGTTTTAGAAGCAATGTTAGAAGCTGAAAGGCTTGTACTAATACCTGTGAATGTCTACTCTCAAGCCCAGAAACATTTGCATGAAAACCAAAATATGCTGCTTATCAGTCAAAGTGTATAATTGGCAGACTTTGGAAACCTAATCATGAAATCTGATTTATAACTGAATATTTTAAAAACTCTTGAGGGTATTTCTTGGGTAATGTGGCTAAACAACTCCAAAAGGTACGTTCAGTGAAACCAGGGATGAGCATAGCTAGTTTACTCTGATTTATATTCAAACACCAATAAAAGCCACGTAGTGCCTGAAAAAAGTCCTGTGATTTTACCAGTGTAACAGCAACATGTTAAAAAGCTATGCAAGTAATTCCGACAAAATGAAATACCATGAGGCTTTTGATAAGTTTTGTGATGTTTGAGCATGCAGGCGCTCTTCTGCTGTTCCAAGTGATGGCAGTAGCCCAAGAATCATGAACTGCCACAAGTAATTATGAGGCTACAGAAAACCTGAAATATTTTAAAATAAATGAAGATAGAAAAGCTGTTTTGTCCTAAACTTATAAATGACTTCTTATTTGTATATGAGGGATGAGAAGTAATGGTGGTTTAAAAATATGAACAAAGATAGAACTGTTTTGTTTAATTTTTTGAATCCCACTACTTGAATGTTAACTCTGCAGCAGCTCCTGCATGATCTAAAACTTCACCAAAGTGCTTGTTGCACTCTGCCCCAGCTGGAGAGTAAAATGTGCATGGTTGTGTACTTTGTGGGAGGAATGGGTATTCTAGGAACAGATTTCAGACATTCGGAATATCTTTTTTTTCTGCTTCTAATATTTTTTATATTGGTTTTTGAGTCTGAATCAACATAAACATCAGGATTAAAACCAACCACTTCTGAATGTCTTTCATGCACAAATTCCTTAAGGGGAATCATTGAGCCTGCATGTGGTTACAATTGTTCTCATTTGTGGGGAAAAAACACATGGTTACTGACGAGGCACCTCTGAAAATCTTCACATGGAACAACCCTGCTCCCAAATTACAACATAGTTGGTACTTGATGATCTTAAGGGTCTTTCCCAACCTAAAAGATTGCGATCCCAATGAAAAAGACAAAATAGGTCCCTCAGAATGAATAACATTACAGTTGAAATATAGACGATGCATTCCTGCTTTAAATTTAGATGACTTTTTAGAGGGTTCTTATAAAAGAAAAACCTTGACTTATATAAATATAATATTGCATATTTCTGTATTATTTCAATGTAGTCTTTTTAAATTTGTAGTTCTATTTATCTATGAAAAGCAAGGGAATAAAAAGCTTTAAAAAAATCAAATCTCATCTTGCTAACTGCAGATAAAAATGCATCCTACCTTGTGTTTTATTTTTTGAAATAACTACAATGTTAAAAAAAATTAGTGAGCTCTGATTTTTTTTTTCTTTGACAGACTGTTACAGAAAAGCACAAAATGAATGTACCCGAAACGATGAATGAAGTTCTCGATATGTCTGATGATGAAGGTATTTGAAAATAAACAACAACAACAACTTGTCACTTATTTTTCAGTCTGTTGTTTTTGGAAGAAGTATTTGTTTAAAAAACAAACAAAAAATGTATGAGTTGGATATGGTATCTGCACATTCATTGTTTTACATTGTTTTTAACTCATAGTCTATGCTTTTATTTAATTATTTTGTTCATTTAAATCATGCAGTTCGTAAAGCCAATGCCCCTGAAATACTCAGTGATGCTGAATATTTGTCAGATGTTGAAGAAGGTATTTGTGCATTTTTGTATTGCAGTGTTACTTAACTTAAACCTCTTCCTCTTATTTCCTGTGTCTGTATATTAATCCTTTCAGATAACTTTCTTGTTATCCCACTAACAATTTCTACTTCACAATTAAGAATGCTTTCAAAAATTCTTTGAGCTGTTGCTGATAATCCTCTAATTTTCTGAGTGTCTTACTCCCAGTTTTTAAATCAAATTACCTCCACTTTCCTGGAATAGTCTTTTGCTGCTGCTTCTGTGGAGAATAGTTATATTATTGCAACAAAAAATTAAATACCAGACAAAAGAGTCAAATATCAAAATACTTTGAAAGAAATAACTGATAGTGAAAGTGAGGACAGAAAGAATGAGGTGTTTCTTTCTTTCTTTCTTTCTTTTTTTTTTTTAAATTCTGCTATGTGTTTAGCTGTGGAATGATTGATTTGCATTGATAGTCAACCCTTAGTCTGGAAAGAAGTGTTTTTAGTCTTTAAAACAAAGAAAATTGTGTTTGAGTTGTCATATTCAGTAAAACCACATCAGATTACTTTTGCGTTGAGTAAAGAGGATGCTGCATCGAATTTATCACATTATTTGTTGGGAGTAAGGTAAAACTTTTTAGTTGAGATTTCAGCTGTGTCATTCTGCAAAGTGGCATGAAATCTGTGAGCAGGGTAATAAAACCTTATTGTTTTGGTTCCTCTAAATAGGATTTCTGTGCTATTGGCACTAGCAACCTGCACATCCCAGCTCGATCCTTGGTGCTGGTGGCTTGGTGTGGCTTCAGTGGTCCCTAGGAATCTAAAACTCATTTGGCAGCTGCTTCCCTCCCTTCCACCAACAGCCCCTGCTAGGTCCAACCTTCTGTGGTGCGGATGCACAGGAGTCTGTGTGAGCCTCACCAGGAACTGCAGGTTTCCAGAGGCCACAGCACGATTAGGTTCCCAGGTCACATTTGGAAGCAGGAAGGTCTTGAGTTGATGAAGAGAAGGACAACAGCGTCCTGAAGGCTTTTTTGGCTGTGTCCCTGGTCACTAGCATTAGAGCTGCAGTTTTTTCTTCAGTAGTAGGCAAAGAAGTGACCAGGTCCAATTTACTTGTGGCACTTCTGTTCGTCTTTGTGCCTAGCGATACGTTTATTTTTAATGTTTGTAACACTTAAGCAGTGAGGTGTAAAAGCTGTTAGCTAAGCTCATTGTGTGCAGCTTTTGTTTAATTCATGCATTGAGGCTTCTGTTTTGTTTTCTGCTCGTCACTGTGTTCATATTGCTGCATTCTCAAATGGATCATGTTCTTAGCATGCACCTGTGTTTTCCAAATAATTCTTCTAGGCTATCGTACTGCTCAAAATAATGTATTGTTTTAACTGACCAGAACACTGAAGTTAGTTAACTGAGCAGCAACTATAGCCTCAGCCTCAGTGCAGATGAGCAATGCCTGTGTGGAATTAGAATATTAGATATGAAGATGTAAAACCTGTCTTCAATATATGGGATCACTTCTTACGGCCAAATGCAAAGGCTGAAGGGATGTGTGAGATTTGTGGGAGATTTTTGTAGTCACTAGGTCTCATTTTGAGAAAAAAAAAATACACCACCACCAAGAAAACCACAAACATACATATATAGAAGATATGGGTAATATAATCAATTCCTGACCTAAAGACTGTATTCTGCAAATTTGTTGTTACCAGGGGACCTAAGAGACTGGTTGATATGTAAAAGGTCATTTTCAAAGCCTAATGCTGAACAGGAACTCTCAAACTGAATAATAGGTATTTTATTAATCCATGCTGAAGCAATTCAGTGTGCAAGGCAGGCAGCTAATTACAGGCTTCGAGATAGTACCCATTGGCCTGTCTCTCTCTTCTGCCTTGTGCAGCCATGAAGATAACATACTGATGCATTTCCCCACAGCTCCCCAGTGCTGATAGGGCGTTTATACACAAAGCACCCACTTAAGCTAGTTGAAACACGTGTGTTCAAGGTGGTAACACACTCTGACAAAGCCAGCACCTGAGGAATGAATTCCCAAGTGAGAAGGGCACAAATTTACATCCCAAACCTGAACTCTCCCTCACTGAAAATTCATGCCCTCATGATGAGCATTCATCAGCTAAATTGTTAAATGAGAAACTTGTTCAGTGATTTCTCAATATGCCACAAATCTCAAGGTTTCTCTTGTAAGAGGAATTGAAGGCTTGGAAGGTATTCTTAGAGCTTGGAGGCAGGTGTCAGGAAACTATTTCCTTCTGTTTGTTTCTTACCGTGTCTGCTAAATAAGTATTTACACAGAAATTCTCTCTCTTCCCTGCAGAGGACAATTTAGTTAGAAGTCAGACTAGATTAGAGGGGACATCTTCCCTTCCTTTTCCTAGACTATTCTGGTAATTACACCTAAATGAGATTAGGTGCTGGGAAACTGCTACACCACAAAAAATAAATGGCCTTTTTTTTCTGAAAGATTTCAACACAATTGTGTGGGAAGAAATGAAAGCTCATGTTCTTACATAGCAGAAAGTTTGTATATGAATATAGAACACTTTTTCCGCTGCATGCTGAACAAGTGCTCTGCTTTTGTTTCTGAAGAGATTTCAGATCTTACAAATGGGAAGTCTGAGGCTGCCAAAACCAGGTCTTTCCTCTCACCATCTCCAGATGGAGCTTGCACTCCCACCCACTGTGCAGCTGCCAGCAGCACGCCCAGTGGCTGGTGGGGAGCCGGGGGGGGGCATCAGCATAGTGGGAGCCTTCTGTGGGAGGCCCCAAGGAAGCCTCCTCCTATAGAGCTGGATGCTCAGCCTCAGAGCATCCCTCTAAGAGGGTGCAAGACCTTTGGTGGTGGAAGTTGGAGCCCTGCTGTGAGTGCCACAGAGTGGCAGTGATCTCTGTCACAGCTGTCCCCTGTCCCGGAGGCAAAGGAAGCTGATACAAAGAGGGGTAAAACTATGTGAGCAATAAAGAAGAAACAAACAAACAACAACAACAACAACAAAAAAACAGCAAAAACTAGCAGTAGTTCAGATGCTGAGAATTTAGATGGTCAATGAAATACAATGAGCTCTTTTTTTTTTTTTTTTTTTTTTAATTTGGTCTTTAGTAGATAACTTTATTTTGGTGTAAATAAGGACAGTGCTTTAAACCCATTTAATGGATATTTCTCTCTCTTGGTAGGAGTAAGTATCATGCTAATCAGTCTCTGGCAGATTAGGCAGATGTCCTAGGAGGACATGAGGACACACTGCCTGATCCCTGAATAGGTGCTGGGATTCCAGAAATGAGCTCGTTTCAGACAGGTCAGGACGTCCTCATGCGTTAAAGTCTGTTACGGATTCTAGGAGGGATGGATTTATTATATTTTTATGCTCAGTTTTCTGAGACTGTCTCTATAAACTTTTACAGATTAATAAAAGTTTCAGTGGTTTGATACTGGCTTTTCTTCATCCTTGTGTGAAACCAAAACCTTGGCTACAGCTAGAAGCATCCTGCTCTGCCCTGTGGCTGTACCTCTTCTGCCATTAGGCAGCTCCTGACAGGCTATGAGGAGGGAGTGGCGAAAGCTTCAGAGATCTTTAGCAAAGCCAGTGTCAAATGTCCATTTGGATCCCAGGCTATGATTAAATTTTGTTTGGGACTTTTCCCAAGCCACACGATCCCTTCACTTCTGCTGCCAGAGAGAGAGCCTATATTTCTCACTGGCCTCTAAAAAGAGCACCCTACCCTGTGGTTTTGCAGTTCCCAGCTGTATGAGACAGGCTCTGACAGATCAGGAAAATGGGGAAAGTGTGGGAAAAGGTGACAGAGGTGATCAGAGATAGGGAAAAGTTGCTAGGGAAGAAAAGAGTAAACAGAGTAGGATTGTCTATCACAGAAGAAAATCTAAATGAGGGATAGGCTAGAACATCTGAAATAGTGGGTGGCAAAGTGAGCAGGTAATGGGCTGCTTGCTGCCTCCCCAGAAGTCCAAGAACAGGATGCACCAGTGAGACCAGCAAGATGCAGGTGAGAAGGGCTGCTCTCCGTGCCACAGCTGGTTACGTCGTGGGACTCCTTGTGTACATCCTTGCTGTAGGGAATGTGAGAAGCTGATGCGAGTTCAGAATGCAACTGAAACAACTAAAAAAGGAAAAAAAAAATAGCCTTTTGTGACTATACCAACTTCTCCTGGGTTCAGAAAATGTGTTCAAATCACTGCCAGCTAGGAAATGTCCTGGAGGACTTTATGCTGTTTCATGTTCTCGCATTCTGCTGTGAAGTGGGGCTGCTGTGAGAGAAGGAATATTCTTGACCAGACGGACCTTTGCTGTGACCTGCTGCTGCCATTTTTCCATGGGCTTCGTGATTTCCCATAGCTGCCAGGCGGTGCTTGCCCGTGGTGTACAAGAACATCTTTCTGCAACACCTAATGTACGGTGAAGGAAAAGAGACGGATGGCAATTGCAAAAAAGTGACGCAATTTTCTTTTTAGTTTTCAATGGGACCTCACTTTAGGGGCATTTCTGTGTACTTTGTGTCCAAAAGGCATTTTGTCTTTGTGTTTCGGGGTCCGTCTGTGAGACCACAGCATGCTGAGGGCAGCACTCCTGACCCGGGAGGCGGAGGATGAAGCAGCGCGGGGCTGCTGCAACGTGCACCACCCGTTTTGCCGGAGCCTCCCACGATCACAAAGCAACGCGGGGAATTCTTTGAAATCACCACTCCTAGGTGCAGCTCTGCCTTTGAAGGGAGCACCTCTCCAGCGCGCTCCAGCAGCTTGGCAGCAGCCGGCGGAGGAGCCGTGTCACCGGTCCCACCTCACCGCGAACCGGCGCCACTCCGAAGCAAAAACCTCACCGGCTGCCAGAGCCACGGCGCTCGCCTCACCTGCGGCGAGGGCAGGAGCTTCCCGGCTCGGCTTGGAGCCGCTCTCGGCCTCCCCACCTCCTCCGCCGGGGCCTGGGGCCTGGGGCCGGGCCGGGCCGGGCCGGGCGCTGAGGGGCGGTGTGAGCGCGGCGCCCTCCCGCAGCCCCGCTCCCGGCCCAGCCCCGCTCTCGGGTTACGGCGGAGCTGCACCCTCACAGCACCCCGATTTACATACAAATAACCCGAGAGCCTGCGCCTATGTCACCAGGCGAGAGGCTTGCCAAGGGAGGCTGTAATCCAATCAGCAGGAGCTTTAAAGGGATGTCTGCAGAGTGATTAAAAAAGGATTTTTTTTTTTTTAAACCGTAGTCATTACTTTTCATTTTGTTTCATATTTGAAAAGAACTTTGATCCGAGTTGCGAGGACAAAGATGCACATGGCCTAAAATACACGCGAAGAGATCAAGATGTTAAGAAGATCTCAGTTGTTGTGTGAGAAGCGAATATGACCCACAGGGATTAGTTTGCTTGTGCTGGTTTGGAGATTAACTCTAAATCACTGCTTTAAGGACTAATAGGACTAATAGGAATTCTTGGAAACATCAGGGAAAAAGTCTTCACCAGGCTGGTGAAAATGGCTTTCCAAAACAGTAAGACTTTTTAAAGTTTAACTTCATATGTAATGTTTCTTTTTTTTTTTTTTTTTCTTTCCTTCCAGTGCTTTGTGGTATATTATAAACTATTTTAGATTTTAAAGTGTTACTTAAAATAATCGTTGTTGCTGGGTTGGAGGAGAAATGGTCGTTTGTTTGCCGTTTGCAGAGCAGTAGCCGAACGGGTATTTTTAGAATTGATTGTTAGTTTAAAACCAGAGCTTGCCTGTGGTTTCCTGAGTTAAGTGAATGGAAACTAGCCGAAACTCCTTGAATGAAAGCTGGAACCGGAGCCGGGTGTGTGGAGTCGCTTACCTTTGCGAGTCCGCTGTTAAACTTCTCTGTTGAGCAACTCTTACACGCCTAAAGGACATTCACAACAAAGGAGGAGAGCGTGAGCGTAGGCAAGTAATGAGCTTACAGGGTGCTCTCTGCTCTGCATTGTAGAGAACAGGGAAAAAAAGCTCCTTCAGCCACATAAGGCATATTTTGGACTTGCTCTGTCAATGCAGGAATGTAGGTTTTGCATGATGTAATGGTATGCAAATGCTCCCAGCCAGCGCCAACTGCTCCGTTAACCCTTTGCGACATCTGCCCTCCTCCCCCAAGACTTAACTTTCCTATCTTTTTCTCTAACACGCTAATCTTCTACTTCTCAGCTGATGTCCGTGTATCAAACATGTCTGACGGTCTGAGCTCTGCGAACAGTGTCACTTTGGTGAATTTTGGCTGCCAGATGCTGCCGAACAAGGAGCACTTGTCTGGGGCACGGCTTTGTTCTGCTCCCCGCGGGTGTTATGCAGGAGCCTTGCCATAGCCCCTTGCCCCCCAGCTGGCTGTAAAGTCCAGAGCCTTGATAAAGTGCTTGTCTTACCTGGATAAAATCAGTCAGGGCGTGTAGAGCACTGCATTTGGGAAAAACAAAAACCCTCTTACATTGAAACTTGCCGAAGTTATTGAGAAATATCAAAGGTGGAGGGTATTACTCAGTGTCTGTTCAAGCTTCCTGCACTTTTCAATACTGATGAGCAAGCAGGCTGTTCCTCAGAGCTCGTTTCTTTTAGCATACAGAGAGACCCAATGTAAATTAGTCAGCTCAGGCTTCTTGGTAAGGAAAGCAAGAGTGAGTGTAATGGTTCAAAGTACAGAAGAACCTTTTAGCTCGCTTAAATGATTGGGCAAAAGTCATCCCTCGTATAGCTTTATTGGCTTTATGTCAGTGTGCAGACTTGCCTTTTACATTTGCCCCCAATAAAATTATTTTCTCAGGCCTGCTCAGAGGGTGCGTAATTGACGGTCTGTATGGAAAGAGCCTTAGGGAAAGTGGGGTTGACGGGATTGATTACTTGTTGGCAAGCAGAGAAGGGCGTTGTGAATTACTAAGCACACAAACATTTACGATACGTGTAGCTTCTGATTTCAGCTTGGCTTTTCTTCTGGCAGGTGAGGATGCAATGACAGGTGATACGGATAAATATCTTGGACCCCAGGATCTAAAAGAGTTGGGAGACGATTCTTTGCCCGCTGAAGGATACATGGGCTTTAGCCTGGGAGCCCGCTCTGCCAGGTATTGCATTTGGTGTTTCTTTGTTTGTGTGTCACCACAGTTACAAGTTCTTGCAAATCAAGAGTGCTCTTTCAAACAAAACTGGAGTCTGTTTTGAAACGAAGTGGAGGAGGTGCATTTCTGTGTTAGGATAATAATGCGCATTTAATGCATATGTTCATTGCTGTTTTATTTCATAATCTTTATTCATGTCAGCTTCTTATGGCAATGATACAGAAAAGTAACTTCATTTTTTCTGGTATCTGCTGATGTTCTGATCCGTCTCCAAGGCATGTCTTTCTTGTGAGTTTGCAACTGGTCTAGAAACTGATCAAGAACAGCCAGGTTTCTTTTCACTACCAAGTGTCAATTTGATACTCGTGTCTGAGTATTCGTCAATAAATTCATTTAGCAAAGGAATGTAAATGCCAGAAAAACTGAATGAAATCATTTTGCTATTTTACTGCTTTTATTTCTTTAAAGGTGACAGTGAGTAAGTAAACACAGATAATCAAAGAAATGGCTCCCAAAATTTTTAAAAAATATTAAAAAAATGGGTGTACCCTAAATTTGTAGTAGGGTTTCATTTGACAGGAAATACTCTGCATGTTGCAGCAAAGCCAGAGTTTCTGTGAACCCGATAAAATATTGTAGACTTAATATTACATCTGACTACTGTTGATTTAAACTCATGTTTCTAGATCAACATTTTAGATTTCTTCTTTGAATCTTGCTAAAGCCTGCACTGTGCATTGCTCAAAACAAATAAAACTGTATGAGTAGAGATTACCTTCATAGTTGTGGATTTGCAATGTGTTTACTGACAGTTGGATTCTACTGAAGCTAATAATTAAACCTCATAAGCTGGAGCCCTGAGGACTTTTTCCTACACTGTAGTTTAAAGATCTGTTTCAAAAAGTGAGTTCATTGTCTAACAGTGAATGGCAACTCCCATAAGGTAAAGCTTAGATGTCTGCTCTTCAATCTTGTTTGTTATGGTTGCATTAGAAATGCAAGCATGCAGTGCACATTTGCTCCTTATAATAGCCCAGCCATGTTTTGCTTCACTTCGAATTTTTAGGTAAGTTAATAAGTATTTATGTGATAATTCATTGGCAAGGAATGCCAAAATCCTTTTAAATAGTCTTTTAGCTAGAAAATCAGCAGAAGAGATCTGAAGGGAGAATCTTACATCTCTGTAAAGTTAATTAGCAAAGTTGGCGTGCTGCTTTTAAACACGAGCTGGCATGAACAAGGTCATCACATACAGCCCTAACTGATGGGGTCAGTTCTGAAGTACTGCAGCGATGGTGGAGAGCGTGAAGTCTGTGTACAGAGCTGGGCACTCTGGTTTACAGGACACCTTCCCCACATCACACTACTCTTCCTGCACTGGCCTAAATTCTCATTCTGCGAGTGGGAGAGCAGAATTACACTGTTACGTAGATTTGAGGGTTCAACTTCATATTATTTGTTTCTTTGAGAGAAATCTAATATTCCCATGCTTCTGATTTTAGCAGCGCCATTACTGTTTGTTGCTGCGTAACTCATTTTTTACATTGCCCATATGTTATGCTCAGAGGAGACAAATACAGTGTTTTTACTTAGCAAAAACGTTTTCTGGGAGCGTATCTTACTACTGATTCTGAGTGTAACATTAAGAAATGAACACATTAAATATATAAGCCATCCAGCCATAACATCTTGCTTTTCCCGTCTGATTCTTTGCTTTCTATTTTTCCTGTTTCTTTTCCACTGTAAATTGCTTTAGTCCAAAAGTCAGGTAAGAAGGCATGGCATCGTGTTACATCCTTCCGCTGCTGCCATTGCTCATCTTCATTTTATTCAGCATTAGAAAGTGACATGCTTTTATTTTTGAGTGGAGGGCGGGGGGAGATTGCTCATTTTAGAGATTATCCCTTTGTTGTTCTAACAAATGTAACTTGATTTCTTTATACCCTTTGTCATGTAAGAGTTTGCTTAACATATGTCTACAGTATGTAATAAAGATCCCAGTTCTGCTTCCAGCACAAGGAGGAAGGTGTGCTAAGGGACTAGAAAAGTTATACTAACAACTACAAGGTGCATGAAACAAGTTGTCAAGTTTTGAGTCTGAACAGTGTTGCTAGTTCAAAAGTGTTAATATGTTGTTGGATGTTGCTTCTTATTAATTCACATTTTTTACTACTTTATTTTTTGTCACGTAGCAAGCATGTCTAGGCCTGCAGCATGTTTTTAGCACATACCATTATGTATCTTCCAGGGTTAAGTGTAACACACTCCTACGTTGATTAAATTGCAGCATATTCAGAGTGATCATTGTTATTTTTTGAATAGTCTAACATGCACAAAATAATCCCAAAGCATTGGCATTTGTATTTAATCATTAAGAAGCAAATCTATTTTCTTTCCTCTTTTTTTTTTTTCAAAATTCTTTTTTTTTTTTTTTTTCTTTTCTTTTCCCAAATGAGTAACTAGGGTGTTTACAACAAAGTCAGGAGTGGTTCAGCCGCAAAGAGAGAACACCACTGCATAAAACTTGCTCATAGTTTAACCTGATGCAGCAATCATAGCCATATCATAGCCAGTCACTGTAACCTACCCACAGGTCCCCTAGGACCTGCCATCATGGGCCTCCTTGCAGGATTAGGACATGAAGACATTTATCAAAGTGCATCTAAATACTCAAATACACTTTTGTGGATTTATTCTAAAGCCACTGCATTGCTGCTAAAGCAGTAAACATCTGTTGTGATTTTGCTTATGTATATTTATAGGGAAGGAGATACTGAAATAGAGTCAAATACTACTTATTCCATTTTTCCCCTTGTATTTATTTCATATATTATGTATATTTTGCCATCTTATGCTATCCCTGGAAGTTGCATGTATTAATTTTTTATTTTTATTTTTTGTTCATCTCATTGTCACCTGCACTTTCTATGATAAATGGTAAATACAACAGCCTCCGCTCCTTCAGTTCGGATAGGTCCTACACGCTGAACAGAAGCTCTTATGCCCGAGACAGCATGATGATCGAAGAGCTGCTGGTACCGGCAAAGGATCAGGTATGTGCTGCCTCTCTGGCACCAGTATTTGTGCTCCTTATTTATAAGGAATGTCAGTTTGTAGCCCTCAGCCATGCTTGCAGCAACTGTCACTACTCATTGAAAAAGGAGAAGAGAGCTGAAAGAAAGAAATCATGGGTTTACCACATTGTGGTTTTGATCCTGCAAGAGACAGGATGATGTGTTCCCAAACCAAAAGTCTACAAGGGACCAGTTATGTTTCTGAATGTAAGACTGTTCATTCAAGTCATTGGGAGTATTCATGAGCTTAACGTTACATGCATCTTTAGAGTGCTTTGAGAAGCTGAGAACAATATATTTTACATTAAACAACCTTTGTCTGCACTGTATAGGCCATGGATTATGTCTGCCCATTCTGTCCAAGTAGAGTGGACTCCAGCTGCTGTTCTTGTTTTTCCACCCTTGGGAAAAAATTGGCCTTGTGAAGATTAAGCTATTATGCACTAACCAGTTTATGTATCTTCCAAACATTTGTGCAGTGACTAATACAACAAAAGCAGAATCTTTTGACCTGATTATAGCGTGGGAAAGTATTTCTAAAAGCTAATGCTGGAGGTGATAGGGTGCTGTACGCTTAATTTTGTGAGTTCCTCGGTGTTTGATAGACTTGAGCGAATTACTCAAGAGTTCCTAGATCATAGAAGCCAGAGGTCTGCTAGGAAGCTGGATAAAAATTCACCAAAAAGTCTTTACTTGGGAGTTAAAGGATTGTGAAGTAGAAATATTACGTCCTGGAGGAGCATAAGATAGATTTTAATGAAATAGGTTTTCTGCTGCCCTTTACACAGAGGTACCTTTCAGCAGCGGTAACTATTTCTGCGCAGGGGTTTATTGATCTCAGAGGATGCTATCATGGGGAAAAGGGTCCACAGGGTGGGACTCTAGTATTTTAAGCCTTAGTTGTATTAATCTGTAAGTTCTAGTGTAGTGCAAATTATCCAGTTTTACTACAGCTTTTGCACACAGTTTTATTAGCATTCTGAGAATGGCATAAAATGGATTGTCTAGCAATTAAACTTTTAATAATAGGTTGCTACTTTCAAATGAAATGCTTTAAACCTCCAATAAGCTTAGAACAGCCAGCTTAAAAAAATGATATTTTGAAGCTGAGAACCTAAAGGGGTTTCGACAGTTACTTCTCCTAAGCCTTCATTAAATCTTCTTGATATGATGGATGTAACAGAGGAGAGGAAGGCCCTCCCATCTGAGAACATATTGTTATTGTTTAATGGTTCTGGTCATTTTTGTGATTACCATCAAAGCATTGATTTAGCAGCTAGGTTGCATTTCATAAGTGACAAGACTTAAAAACAAGCACTGCACTAAATAACTCCATAGAGTATTGTTTGTTCATAATGTATACTGTTAACCTGCTTTGTATTACAAAATAACTCTTGAAAATTAAGAATGACTTATCTGTACATGGAGGAGTTGCAGTGACGCCACATCACATACAGAAGCTCTACTTTAGAGCAAACCTAATATTCTGTATGAGTGGTTATGGACCTCTGTGCTTTTTGGAGAATCCCTTGCAGTGGTGGTTCTTCAGCTAAAAAGCAACAGATATGAAAACCTCCTAGTGTTAATGCTGAGCAGTAGAGTCCAGGCTGTTTTCATTGCATTTATAGTCTTCATATTTTTGTAATTTCAGTTTTCATCCAGCAATGATTGTGCAATTATTGCAGTTCAGCTCTGATCCAAATTAGTCATGCAAAATGAAGCCAGACTGGAAGCCTGGCTGACAGTCTAATTCTAAATGTTATTTTAATCCTAATGCTCTAGACAAACTTCAAGTTTCTCATATCCAGGAACAGAGCAGGAATGATGAAGGTAATAGTGGAAACAACATCAATTCTAGTTCTGGGCTGTCTTGAGACGTTAGTAAAACCATGAATTCCCTGAAAACAAACAACAGTGAAACAAAGAATTACCTTCATGAGAAAAAAAAAATGCTGTGGCTTTTGCAAGCCTTAAAGTCCTGGCAAAAAGATGCATCTGTCCTCTGGAATTTTCTTCAGCCCAGCCCAAATACGTGCCAAAGGGATGTGATAAGCTTTATGGGGCTTTGGCTGAAGCAGGAGGAGTACATCTGGGCAAAGGAGAATACCCCGGCCTCTACATCCCTCATGTACATCGCCAGGCTTCCTGATAATCTGTGCTGTGACAGGAGAAAGTGAGGAAAAAAAATCCTGTGTTCCAGCCATGGAAGTCGTAGGAACAAAGATCATGATGACTCAAAACCAATATCCTGAAAGACCATCTGGAAGCTGATAGTCGTTGAGGCTGTGTTTTGGGGCACTGGACAACTTTGAAGAAGTAGTGAGCTATTGCCTATCTGCATATTTGGTTTTTCTTCTTTTGTAAACCTTGTAGTAGTCTGGAGTTCATTACAGCGGCAGCAGTCTCAGAGTAAAGGGAATTAATTTTATCACAAAAGTACATAAAAGAGTAGGGGTAGCTGTTGGCCTCTTAGGTGGAATCAAAAGATCCCATGGTCACTTCTTCTAAAGATCGCTGGGAGTCTTAGAAGTCTAAAAAGAATCAAATGAGGAAGACTTGAAACTGTTCTTGGCTGCCAGCATGACATGTTGGGTGTTTGCGAGGATTTTCTAATAATTGCCTGAGAAGTCAAGACATTCCCTCTTGTTTGCATTTAGTGCTTTAGGTGACCTATCCAACGGGGATGGCTGAGCCCAGGCCATACTGTGCTTCATAACCAGACTAGAGCAAAGTTAAAATTCCTGTGTCCGAGTGTGTTACCATGGATGCAGTAACTTAAACCAAATCCAAACGACTTTTCTCTGTGGAATAATTTACATGAGCCAAAGGCAGGATGATTCAGGCTGTCCATTGCATAGCAGCTTGCTGAGTATCTTCTGTCTGGATAAATTCATCTGGGAGGAAGCGTAAATTCTTCCGTTTGCTGAACTCTGGCATTACACAGCCTGGATATTCAGTTATGCAACCAGCGGGATTCTTGCCAGCAGAACTGTCAGTATTTTCATACATGCATTTGCATCTGACAGCGCCACACCCTGTAGCAATGCATGATTAATCTCCCTCAGCCTAGGCAGGGAATGCTGCGACCTGACCAAACGCAGGATCAATCCTGCGATTTGGTGTCAAGGATGATGTACCATCTCCTGGCCTGCTCATATTGCAGCTTGCACAGGAAGATTTCTTTGCCTGCCTGGAAAATCCAACACCTCAGCAGATCGACAAAATGAGATCAACAGATGTGTGCTGTGTGTAAGATTCATTTGTTCAGCCATCAGCTTTTATTAGCCTGTTTCTCTGCCAAAATTATTGGCTGCAGGTTTTGTGCTTTTGCTGGCTGTAAATAAGTCCTAAAAATCTGTTTGAGTGCACTTTGTCAGAAAGGAATGCATCCAAAAAAAAAAAAAAAAAAGGTCACCTCATACACAGACAGCGTAGGAATAGAGCAAGGGACCCTATGCATACATAAACTTACAGCAACTTGCGTGGATATAGCAGTGTCTCTGTCTAGCACAGAGCATCTTAGAGGGGTGGTATTTCCTTAGAAATTCTATGGCCCTATGTTGAGTTTTCTGCATTGTGCTGCTGGGAGATCTTAAGCATTGTTCATCTGTGTACAGTAAATGTGTTCCCATCTTTGTTAGTCAACGTGTATGTCCTGGTACATGTCTGGGCCTCAGCACAGTGACACTCCTATGGCTCAGCAGACGTTTGAATGACAAACTCTAAATTGTGTTGACATCCTTTTTTATGCATTTCTTACAAAATTTGTGTGTTGTCCTGTTTTTGGTGATAAAGTTCATCACTGGGCAATGGAATAAATGTATTTCTGTTTATCTAAATTTTTCAGCTCTGATACCAGCTGTTTGGTGTCAAAAGCGATCGCGTAGTCCATATGAGCTCTTACGGAGTTAAATCACTTGGAACAGCAGAAATCCACAGTTGTGGCTTTCCTGCTGAAACTACAGGCTCTTCAAAACTGTAGAAGAATCCCCTCTGTTTTACTGAAAATTATAAAACTGTCTTCGATAAACTAAATTATGAACTGTCTTTCAAAGCAGTGCTAATTAAATCCACTGTCATTGTTTAATTACCATTGTTCTTAATGGCATTCATTTTATCTTTTATGTCTCTTGGTGTGTTTCAGTATTTAGCATATGCCATGCTTTAGCAGTGTTTGCCTGTTACTGTTGTCTGTGCTCGTTGCCTGGCCCCGGTACCTATCTTACAGCACAAAGACTGATGGAAGATCCCCATAAAAGAGTTAAAGTAGCAAAAGAAGGAGGTATCAAAAAAACTGTGCTATGTACGACAAAGCAAAGTTGTACCCTGCAGCTAGTACTACTGATGGGCAGCAAATGATAATATTGATGGGAAGTAAACCTGAGATGCTCATTTGAATTGCAAGGAATGTTTAAAGTGAAGTTTTCGGGAACCCCAGAGTAATGTAGGAAGGTTGCATAGTCTGGCCAACACCAGAGCATTGTCTGCTTGCTTGTCTTGTGGAAGCTTCTGAACAGAAGTATTTTTGTATGTTTATGACTGGCTTTCTCAGATTTACTACTAACGCTGATATTTCCATTTCAAATAGTTCATTTACAGTACCTCTGCATGCCAGTACATAATAAAATACAGTAAAACTAAAAAATGAAAAATGAAAGGTGGAAGTTATAGAACTTCCCTGTGTAGAAGAGTGCATTTGGCTCAGGTTTGAGTGGAAGGGTATTTAATTTGAAAACAGCCCACAAGGTTTTCACGTTCACAGTACATGAGGAAAAAAAGCAGATAACTGCTCTCTCTAGATGCGTTTACCTGGGAGCAAAAAATAACCTGCCTAGAGACAGCATGGACATCTTTTTTAACACTGTCTTGGCTGAAGATGGTCTGTGCGTGTTGCATGACAGTATCTTGTCTTAGTCTTATTGATGTAACTTCTCATGGTGCTTCCTGAAACGGTTCAGAAGCTTTCATATTACCCTGGAAATATGGCCATACAGTATTTACAGATATAATCTGTTTGATTTCCTAGGGGGTAGACCGTATATATTTGACTAGAATGGCTTTGCTATACAGATAAGAGGATGCATAGCATGAGGCCTTGTTGTGGGACACAGGATTGCCTGCATGTGCCTGCGCGTGTCCACAGGGAACAGTCAGAAACAAATTGTGCCTTGATGTCTGTCAGATGGGGCAGTTTATTTATAGCACTGCTGTGCCAGTGCTTCACAGGGTTAAAACTATTTATATATAGGTGAGTAGG
Source organism: Oxyura jamaicensis (assembly GCF_011077185.1). NCBI lineage: Eukaryota > Metazoa > Chordata > Aves > Anseriformes > Anatidae > Oxyura > Oxyura jamaicensis. The sequence continues at coordinate 6,623,166 of NC_048898.1, forward strand.
GACAGCAACACTCCAGAACAGTGTCCATGGTGGTGATTGTACAGATCTAAGTTCTGCTTTTAAAGGGTCGGTCCAATGGCATTTTCTCTGTGGGGATGTTATGCTGCCTGTCTGTATGGTGTATGATTGCAGTACAAATGGTAATAAGCTTCTCTACTTTTTCACGTGTAAATAGAGATTGGAGAGAGACATACTTGTAACTGAAGGAAGTGGCAAAAGCAGACAAAAAGAAGGTTTGAAAGTATAAAGATGTGTAAGATTAATTTCTCTGTGGATTCCAAATTTCTGTTATGAGATTTCTTGTAATTTAACTCCTGGGATATCAGCACTGTTATGTGGAAAGGGGACAGATTGAATTTTAATGAAATTATATTAACAAGGTTATATTTAAGACAAGCATTTTACATCTTAATTTTAAATTTCAATGATATGTTTCTTTTTTTAAAGCACCTGACATTTCAAAGGGAGTTTGATTCTGATTCTCTCAGACACTACAGCTGGGCTGCAGACACCTTGGACAACGTTAACCTTGTTTCAAGTCCCATCCATTCTGGGTAGGTTGCTTAACAGATTTCCTTTATCTTTAAATGTGGAAATGTATTGTTAGCTGAAGAATACAGCCTGCTGTAATGGCTGGTAACATGCCTATTCCTGCTCTCGTTGAAGCCAGTGGCAAAATTTGTACTGACTTCAATGAGGGTGCTTAATAACAGGAGTCAGGCTAAATTCTTGCATATCAAACCAAAAGCTTGCTTCTGCACTTAATTTTCTGAATGCCAAAAACATTGTAATCCTCCAGGCTTCTCTTTAATAGTCTTGTTTTGCTTTTTCTGTTGCTTATGCTTTGCTTTGAAGTGTCACAAGGTCATTTTGTTTGAATTGTATTAAATTATTTGAAATACGCAATCAGAGATAGAATGTTATGCTTTCTGTTCTTTCATACAGGCAAAAAGAGGGGGCTCTAACTTCTTATTTTATTTATACTCCAAAATATGTAGTTCGAGTTCAGTTATTTACTTACGAGTCATCAATGCAGTTACAGTGCTTCTTGAAAGTACCACATACACTTGATTTAAATGCAATAGGAGTAATTTTGGATTGCGTGTTTTAAAATTTACAAATAAATATGTAGCTGTAAGGAATCATTGCATCTGAGATTGTCTAGTATAAATATTTGTTATAAAATTTTCAAGATCAGGACATAAATTTCATACCCTTTTTAATTTTGACTAATTCCATTCTTATAATGAAAATGTGTTCAGCACATACCAAAAGATTTCAGTTCAAAGCAAGTCCACAAGTTCCACAGCAAGTCCCACAGCTCCAAAGCTAGTGTGCCACAGTTAAGTGTAAGCACCTGAAAGAGCTGAATAGAACTAAAAAATGATGGATTTGTAGGTCCTGATCTAATAAAACACTGCATATGGTCAATGCTAGGGTTGAAATATTAGGAGATGTGGAATGAAAAGCTGCAATCTGTTGGTTAGCACGGAAGGGTATATTAGCAAAGGACCTCAGAGAGCTGGTAGGCCATCCACTTGCATTATAACAGCATAAAATGTAAGCAAGCCATTCCTGAAATAGGTTCAATTTCTTCACGGTCACTTAAAAAAAAAGAGTGTCTACAGTCCATCAGCTTCAGTGGCTTGCTATCCTTTGCTGCAATATTTCTTTTCCTGATGTTCAACTTAAAATCTCCTTGCTGTGACTTAAGCCTATTTCTTGTCCTGTCCATGGTAGTCATGGAGAATAATATCCTACTTGTCTCTTTGCAATGTCTTGTATTTTGCAAGATGCGTAGTTGTCTCTTTTGTAAAGTATAATTTCCCAGATTTTCTTAGGTGGATCTTTGCACATATCACCAGATTCTTGCTTGCTGTCTCCTGATTCTCCCACTTTTGATGTTAGATTATTTCTAACACCAAACTCCCAAAGAGATGGCACCAGTACTGGCTAGGTAGGGCACGACCACTACCTCCTTGATCTAACACATGACACACCTAGTCTAAATCCCGCAGTGAGAATTATCATTTTGGTAACTACAGCTCCTGTTAACTGATGTTTGTGATTTGCTAGAGTTTCTTAGTTCCTTTCTGAATTTCTGCAGTCTTAGTATTTTTTCTGTGTTTTGAGCTTGTTTGGTTTCTTCCTTATGTTTGCATTTGCCTTTACTGCCGCCTTTCAACTTGTTGGTTTCAGAATCCTTTTCCATTTTAGCAAGATAGCTTTAAATTTGGACCCTCTTTTCCAAAATGTTATCAGCCCTTTCTGTCCAGTGCTCAAACCACGAATGAAGATGTTATCAGTACTTGGCCCAGGACAACACAGTGAAATCCCTGGTGGAAGTTTTCTTTCAGTTTGACAGTAAAGCACAGGTGGTAACTTTTGAAATAGTTTCTCAGTGATTGTACATTTACCTTATCTGTGCTGTTTCATTTGCTTACTGAAATAAAAATACAGACCTTCCACACATCCACTGAGTAAGTTACCCTGTCAAATAAGTTAATTTGACAAGTTATGTATATTTTGGCTCTTTGTTCTTTTGAAGGACATGGGATCTTTTGAATCAACTATGTCAGATCTGCTCACTTTATACATCAGTGCTCACTTTATACATCAGTCCTCACTAGTGCAGCCATGGCCTTAGCTGCTGCCCAGAGGGGAAGGGCTGCAGACCTGCAGCAGGGGGGAAACCAGGGGGCTGCAGGGGAGGTGGTGGGGGAGATAATCTGATCACCAGAATATTCTGCCACCAGGTATAGCTTTTCTGACCTACCACATTTTTCTTTTGATGGATAAAGTCCATCAGAAATGATGTTGTGATGACTCAGTTCCTTTCTCAGAAAAAAAGTCATTGCTTATTTCTGTTGTGGCTCCCTATTATAATATGATATTGTTTGATTTTCCTCATTATCTTCATCTAGGGACAATCAACAGATGTTGCCTTCTCATCTTCCAGTAGCATGGCATATCTGATATGCGTTGGATCATAACTTTCCTCTTTTCAGAAAAGCAGCTCCTTTTCTGCTTGGTGGTGGTGCTTCATCTCCTTGCCTTGTCCCTGTCTGTTCTGTGGCTGTGGGCAATGGTGTGGCAGCTAGGGTCACCAGCCGTCAACAATCCTTGTGGTCTGCTCTTTGCATTCCTCATCCCCCTAAGCCCCCCAGTGTGCCATGCCAGGGGAGCCCCTCCGCAGTGTGTTCCCTTGGGTTGCTCCTTTCCCTGTGTACTCACTGTCAGAAGAGAGCATCAACATTTATTCCCATCTCTAATCTGAGGCAGAAGGGGAATTCTGGGGAGCCAGGGTGTGGATATCCAGGAATGTATCAGTGAAAGAGGAAGAAAGAAGGAAAACTTGGCAGTAATTTTGATTATTCTGGTTTTTCTTTTTTTTAAGCCAAGATGGTGCTTCATGTTTTTGTTTTTGAGTTCAGATACGTTGTTTTGCCAGGATGTGCTTTGAACAGCGTCTGTTATAAGTAGTGCACTGAAATGTGTCGGGAATCTTGAGGCCTCTGGAAAGGTAGAGCTCCATTACCAAGGTGGCCTTCAGCTTTCAGATGTGAGCGTCCTTGTACATCTTGAAATGCGGCTGTGCTCTCTTCATGTTGCCTTTTTTAATTCCTTGGTTTCCTGACCTCAAAGAAATAAACTAATGTGTCATATTCTCTCCCATACTGAGAAACTCAGAAATGCTCGATCCACTCATGCAAGGAGTTGTACTTGAAGTTAATTGTAGTTTATGCCAACCTCCTGTACACACAGAACTTTTCTGAAAGCAGTGGCATGAATGGCAAGAATTCTATGATTCCATGATTGATACTCCCTTCAGGCATCCTGCCATACATATCTTATACATTATACTCTGTGAAATAAAACTATAAGAAAGCACAAGAACTGATTTTCCATGGCGCAGTGGACCATGTTTTGGGAATTATAGAAGTTCTCTTAGAATAAATTCTCTGTTGACCGGAGTAAATCACAAGCGCTCTTCTGTTCCATGTACTTCTGCACTTTCCAGAGAAATTCTGGACTTGTGCTGACTAGTAAAAATGAATGCTTCATACATTTTTTTTTTTCCGTGGGTAGCATATTTTATATGACATATTTTACAATATGCAAAGCAAAAACCAAATCATTTATAATGTTGGCCTTCAAATGTGTTGCTTTTGTTATTTTTCTGATTGTTACTTTTCCTTTGTGCTTATTATTGATATTTTCTGTTGCTTGCCTCTAATTATCTTACATTAATTTTTCCCATTTGCTTTCTAAATTATTTTGCAGCTATTCCTCTCCACTTCCCCAGTATGATTCAAGGTGATAACTCTGTGCTTTCTGTGAATCCTCATTTTGTGTTTTTTTAAAGTTGTTTCCCACAGTCAGAGTGTATGTAGATGTCCGTAGTGCATCCGCCCACATCCTCATCCCTTCCATGTATCCCAGTAGAAATTGCTCACCGGCATTTAGCATTGTGTTTTAGAGATCATATTGTAGTTTCCATTGTTAGTGCAGCGTTAATTTAGGCTACTAATCTTCGTAATAGAAAGTGCATGAAATACTGTTTGGAAATACTGTTACTGTTTCAAACTATAAAATACTAACTTGAAAACTAAACAAAGAAAGAAACAATATGCTGCTGACGACGATTACCTTTATGTGGGATCAATGTGTATAAAGGCTGATCTGCTAAGGGTTTTGTGTTCACTGGAGGCTGCAGTGGTGTAGACACCCAGGCTGGCTGTAAATGGGCTAGTTCCTGTGGTGGAGAGTGGGCTGGCGTGGAGGACTAAGCTCCCCTTGCTGTGAGTAGTGTCCGTTAGCAGTGCTGAGCCCCAGGCTGCCAAGGCTGGACCAGTGTAAGTGCCTGTCATCAAATCTAACATAGCTGTTTCTGCACAACCTTGAAATCTGCAACATAAATGTGCCTGAGAACTCTGGGCCCAAATTTCCTACATACTTCTGACTTCCACTGCTTTTTGGTTAATTTAAGTCAGTTGATTTAGGTGCCCTGATTTTTGAAAATCTACTCTTACATACTTGTACCACTTAAATAGTGTGGATGCAGAGGCATCTTATCTGAGTGGGAGCTCTGGCAATTTTGCATAAGATGAAAACCTTCTTGATTAATTATGAGCTGGCGTAACATGCCAGTAATCACGTACACGATAGGCAGCTCTCCAAAACACTGCCTTGTACAGAGCCATCAGGCCAGGCCCAGCTTTGCCAGGCTCCCCGGGAGGCCTCTCTCTGTGGCTCTGCGGTGCACCGTGCAGATGTGCCTCCCTGAGCAGCCCTGAAGTGATGGATGCTCCAGCCAGCCAGGCCCCTGCTGCCCTGTGCACTTCCATCTAGTCAGGGTTGGCCCTGTCTTCTCTGCAGACCAAAACCATGTACAGTTAGGTGTAAGAGGATGCCAAGGCACAACTGTAACAGATTCCTCTTAGTATTTTCCCAGCGGTGACCAAGGACTGAGTCCCCACTTAGTATTTTACCTGGCTTCATAGTAAATTTTAACGGATTGTCTTGAACTCCCTTCACAGCTAGTCACAAGCTGGCTGCTTGCCAGCTCTGAAGACCAACATTGGCCCACCTTTTCACAAGCTCAGAGGCAACTGCCTTATCCCCTCAGCATTCACCACCCACTGTATAGAGCAGTCGTAGGGAGGAAACAAAAGCAACATACACAAGCTGACAGGCTCAAGCACTTAGTGAGCGAAGAGAACCAAAGGTCCAGGCTCTACAGCTGTTGTCTCTGCTTGTTGCAGCCCCGTTGTAGCAAATGGAAAAGGTTCCAGTCAACAAAGTGTGCAGGACATCTAAGATCTTGTATCTATAAATATTAACATTACCATAACTTACTTACGCTGTAATTTAAAGATCAGGAATACTGCCTTTGATACAGATTGTGTATTTGTAGAAAGTGGTTAACCATTCAGCAAATATCCCCTTCCACCGAAACAATTCCTCTTACCTGGAATTGGGGTACCCCAGTGGCAACATTTTGGATTTGTTCAGTGGTATGCATGGTGTTATCTAAGAGAGAAATGCAGATACAATTTACTTGTATGAAAACTCCTGTAAAATATGGTGAATATTGTTCCATGCTTCAGCCTTGTGAAGTATCTAGGGCACAAAGAATGATAAATTGGAGTTAGGGTCATCTCAGAGGCCTGTTTTACCTTCCCATCTCTACTAACATATTTTAATTTGGCTTGAAGAACAGCATAGCATTTTTTTTCCTCTGTAATACAATTGGACAACTTTTTATTTGCTTTACAGCTCACATTCCCTCTCTGCCTGTCTCCTACAGAGCACTAAATTCAAAGTTTTGATTATGCTCCTGCTTTTGTGCAGATTTTTCCCACCCAGTTGGCTGGACTTAGAATGCAACTTATCTGCAGGGCTGGCCAATGCATGTCAGCTAGTACTTCTGATATCCTGCTGGTCTCAAAAGCAAATTAAACTGTCTTACATAAATTCACATTCATATTTAAGAGCACTTGGGGTCTTTTTTTAAAGGATCTTCATGACCCCCCCCGGATTATTGGCTCTTACCCTAAGTTCAATTTACAGTAGGGAGCCAGGAAATTGAACAGATAAACCTCTTAATCATCTGAAGATTTAGCCCATAAGTTCTGGAAGTTTTTGCAACAGCTTTGAAAATAATGAAACTCTTCAGCAGATGTGCCAGCTATGTCAGTGCATACCAAACAGAAGGAGCAAACAAAAAAATATTGGCGCCAAGGCTGAATTCATAACTTCACGTCCCTATTGATGCTGGCCCATTACCACACCTATCTGAAACTATAAATCTCTTCAGCTTATGGTAGAGAGAGAAGGGAAGGTATTTTGAACCCCGAAGGAGTCCCTCAGTAACTGCTTAGCCCTGCAGTAACCTGTTTGTTTTGATTCGCTTAAATGGGAAGGAGCTTTTGCAGCAGAGTTTTGAAAGAACATGAGGTGTGTTGCTGGTCCTGGAAGGAGGCTGCATTTCCCTGTCACTGTCCTTTTCTTAAGGACAATAATATTTCACACACACAGCTTATCATCATTCCAGAGATGAAATAAACCATGGTTATTAACAGTTAAGCTTGTTAATATTATTATTCACTTGTTTAAAAAAATAAATTAAAAAAAATCCCACTTCCACTTAAAAATATAATTGTTTACTGTTTTGTTATTCATTGAAAAATTATGCATTGGAAAATGTGTTTTTCTCTAATGTAGCTTTTTGGTAAAGAATGTCATTTTCATAGAGGGGAAATGACATGATTTCCTCAAGAGTGCCAGCAGCCTAAAGAAAGTTACATACATTTACTGATTTTTACATACTTTACTTAAAGTACATACATACTTACATACTTTTACTGATACTAAAGAAAGTTGCTGATATTCTTACTCATTCCCCAGCAGTAGAAGCAATTAATAGCTTGGACTGTCACCCACAGTGCCCACATTTGCTCTGCCGGCCACCAGGAGTGTTTGCAGATGAGAGTGTGGGGAGATTTTGAAGACTGAGATCCCTAAAACAATAAGCACTTTTGATTCTCCTTTTTCTACACTGTCTGGTTCCTTTCTGCATGTGAGGCTAGTTACTCATTTATGGGCAGTAGAGCTAACAGTAACAGAGGGCTGATTTTAAATTCCAGTATGTCACTACTAATATAACACTTGTGTGCTCTTTAATCCAAATTACTCAGTAGCACCTGTTTGTTTCGCCATATGTTGCTAGACCTTGAGAAATTCCTGCTCTTGTTAACCAGTAGTTAACATGTAAGTATAAGTGTTAAAACAATCTTCAAGTTCTTTTTAGTTTAGCTGGGAATGGGAGGACTTTTACGATAATATTTTGAAGATAGTGGTAGTTGACTTTTTGCTGTTGTTTTTTTTGTTTGTTTTTGTTTTTTCTTGCTTGCTTATTATTTGACTGTTTTCATTGACATGTTTCCTTTTCCCCACAGTTTCCTGGTTAGTTTTATGGTTGATGCCCGTGGGGGCTCAATGAGAGGTAGTCGCCATCATGGAATGCGGATTATCATCCCACCACGCAAGTGCACCGCACCGACCCGCATCACCTGCCGCTTGGTGAAGAGGCACAAACTGGCCAGCCCACCACCAATGGTTGAAGGAGAAGGATTAGCAAGTAGACTTGTAGAAATGGGGCCAGCAGGGGCACAATTTCTAGGGTGAGTTGTTTTATGAATTTAACTGTTTACACTCATGTTGCATCTTTTGTTTCCTTTATCTTGTGGATCTAAGAAGTTAAACATGGACTCTACCTCATATGACCATGTAAGATAGGCTACTTGTTTGGAAATAGTGAAAAATGCCAAATTGTCATTCCTACCTTGAAAGTACCCTTGTATTTTAAGGGGATCTTTGCTTGGATCTTTGCTTCTATGATGGTTGTAGGGTGAAGCCAAAGGTAAGGAAAGCCATGAAAAGGCCAGATCCTGTCCCCTGCTACTCATGCAACCTCTCTTTGAAGTCAGGAGGAGTTGAGCCTGTAACCCAGAACAGGTTATGACCCTCCTGCTCATAGAGTACCAGAGTAATGTCACTGTCGCAGAAACTAAAGTTGCCCACATTGAACTCTGTTCCCTGTGCCACGGTGCGTGCAGGAGCCATGCACGAGTTGCTGGGAGCTGCCTCGGTGCCTCCCAGTGAGCAAGGCCACTGCGAGCGAGGGTGGAGTGCTTACTGGAGAGTGTCAATTAGTTCAAATGCTAGGAAATGACTTTCTTAAAGATTAAAGTAGGGGAAACAATCCACTATGATGTGGCTTTTTTTCCTAATTATAAATTTTGTTCATTACCGTGAGTGGCACCCTGGTATAAACTGCCGGTTCTGTCGGGAATGACAGCTTTTTCCTAATTTCCCCTTCTCATTTCTCTTCCTGCTGCATGGATGTTATTCAGTAAACTGCATCTTCCTAAAACTCCTCCCCCTCTAAATGAGGGCGAGAGCATGGTTAGCCGAATCCTGCAGCTTGGTCCACAAGGAACAAAATTTATTGGGTAGGATATGTATGGAAAAGATACAGAATGTCTACAGTTTTTCTTTTGTTTCTATTTTTTTTTGTTATTCCCATTTATTTTTTTATTTTTTTAGTTTTCTGAAGCTTTCAGTTGATTTATGTCACTGAAAGAAAATCATAGTGGCTTGATTTAATATAGCTCTGCTACTACCTTGTGCTTACAGGCATGTAAAATTCACTGCCAGCATTCTGCTTTCATAACTTCTGTGCTTCTGTAATTTTTTAAATTTGAAGTGTTTCAACTGCATCAAATACATTTTAATACACGGTGACGGTCCTTTAAGTTCAGCCCTGTGGTAGAGAAGGTATTTACAGGCCTTGAGTGAGTCTGTTTTGGGAAGAGCATTGTAAAATGTGGTCATATAAAGTCTATTATTTATGAAAGATTATTTAAGAAAATCTCATTGAGCAAATAACTTATTTTAACAATGGAGAAACATTAATCTTTCCAAACTGCGAGAGGCATCTTGTTAAAATAGACTTACAGAGCCAAGTATGCTACCCAAAGGAGCTGCAGTGTATGGTCTAAAATGTAAGAATGTTTCTGTACATTTTTGACTGTTGTTTTCAAGCCATATTGTGAAATTTATTGCATTAGGTTTTCAAAATATTGGTGAGTGTTTGGTGTTCAATACCTGTTTAATACCTTCTCACTGAGTATTCTTGTTAAATGTCATGCACAAAATTGTGTGGTTTCTAAATATTTACAGAGACAGTATCTGAAATATTAGCCTGCAAAGATTGTACTACAGTGTTAGTCTTTAGTTTACACTCCTTTTGAACTAGAGAGTAAACATCTGAACAAGCAATATATTCAAATTTTTGGTATTTACTTGCTACACACGATGGGAGACAGCAGCCATGTTTCTATTTCTTGCTAAAGGACTTGAGATTGGAGTAAGAGCCTGGGTATTCTTAAAAGTATCTAAAATGCGTATTAACTGGGAAAAGTATTATGTAACTTTCCTCCCTTGGTATGTAACAGGAAAACTGGACTCCAATTCTTATTTTACTCCTGATGGCTGTTGTGATTTCCATACTCAGGTAATGGATAGGTTACTGCAGCCAAGCACCTTGCTGGTGTACCGTACTGTGGAAGTGCTGCATACTCCTCCCATCACATGGTGTCACTTTTCACTGAGTTGTTACAAAGAGGTGAAATCCTTTACAACCTCTGTAGGAAAATAATGATACTGTCTATTTAAATGTCTTAAAGCTGCATAATCCATAATTGTTCACTTACTGCGTGATTTCAGTCAGTTGTCGTAGCATACTTGAAAATGCATATCTTGCCTGTGAAGTGTTTGGCAAAAATGTCTGTTTTGATAAGGAATGGCACATGAAGTGAATGGTGGTTTCTGTCGATTGTTCACAATAATTGTTCAATAATGCACTTGCAGTCCTCTGTTTAAGGTACATTGTCTGTTGACCTAAGTGTATTATTAACCACCTTCCCGTTCTCTTCCCTTTCCCCAAAATGTTTGACAGTAACTAATATACATGTGGTCATGATGTTGCTAAACTCAGAAAAATCCATTCTGTAAGGATCTAAACATTTCCCAGTGATGTTTACAGATGTTGCAGCTGTGATTTTGGGCATGAGAACCAGAAAGTGAAACTAATGAGAAACAACCTATTGTATTTCACAGGAGCTGCATCAACAGAGAGCCAGGGAGAGCTTTGAAAAGTTTGGGACTTGGTTTGAAGCCTAAAATCTACACGCAAACACAATTCTTGCTGCAGTCAATAGCTGTTGCATAAATTCGATTTCTGAACTAACTTGGCCACTTTAAATTCCTTAAGCCAAATCCAAATTTTGACTATGGTAATGTCAGTTAAAGGTCAGCAGTGCTGCATGTGCTAGATTGCCCACATGCCAGGATATATGTGCAGGGAGAATTGTCTTCAGCAAAATTTGTAACCATTTCTTCATGTAGGTAGCTATTTCAAAAGATTTATATTAAAAATAAGCTACATACAAATGTTTCTGAGTTATATATGATCTACAGTTTAAATGATAAAGGATTGTGCAGCTTTGACAATTTTAAAAGCATTTTTACTGTAACAGTGCTTACAATTTAAGATGACTGTAGTTTTCTTAAGGATTTAATAACCATAGGAAAATTAAGGGTGGTGAGGAAATATGTGACTTAAAAATAATATGATTCCTTTTTTGTCTAGCCCTGTCATAGTGGAAATCCCACATTTTGGATCAATGCGAGGAAAGGAAAGAGAATTAATCGTACTTCGAAGTGAAAATGGTGAAACATGGAAGGAACACCAGTATGACAGCAAACATGAAGACTTAACTGAAATACTCAATGGCATGGATGAAGGTAAACGTTTTCTCAAAGTATTAGCAAGCGTTATCTTTGTGCAGGTTTGCTGACATGAGCAGACTAAAGCAACCTAAAATAAAACAGTGTGGAGGATATCTAACTCTGGGGAATACAGTGTGTGTTACATATTAAACTAATGGAAGGATTGTAAAGAAAAATTGTTCAGCAGTGGCCTGGAGACATCCTGAAAAGAGTGGTAAGCTTTGGTCTGAAGTCGTGCCAAGTTTAAGCAAAGTTGCACGGTTGCTTTACAGCACGGAGTTGAGAATAACATCCCAGCTGGAGGTAAGTGTGTTTCTGCTGCTCAGGCAGGGCCATGTGAAGGTCATTCCAAACCAAGGGTAAAGAGTAAATACCAGTTCTATTTGACTTTCCCACAGATGCAGACCTCAGCCTATAGATCATTCTTAGAAACGGTATTGTTTCTAAGGGGTTGCCTCCCCCAAACACACAACCTGCTTCTCGATGCCCATCTGGGAAGTCTGGCTCCCTTGTGTTGTGTGGATGTTGCTGGTTATGTGAGTCTCTTAAGATGAGAGGACTCGACTGTACTCAATTCAGAAGATGCTGTGACAGATGGTTCCTGCGGACATGTTGTGAGCAAAGCCAGGCTGGGGTCACAGAGAGCCTGTGGCACCACTGCTTTCTTTTCCTAGCAAGTATTTTTCAGTGCTTGTGCTGATAAACCATTGCTCTAGCTCTTTGCATCTGAGTGTGAATGAAATAGCCTGTGTGTAGGACTTCGGTGTTCTGTAAGGGTTTACCCACAGGATTTTCTCTGGATAACCTTTTACAGAAAGTCACGGTGCAGTGAGCTTTCCACAAGCTGCAGGAAAGTTTTTTCATTATCAGCAAAAGTGTTTGAAGCAAATGATCAGGCTGTGGATGGCAGCTATGAGGGGTATCTGTGAGCAGGCTCTGTCTTTGATCTTCCTTGTTTGAAGAGGGCAGCCTCAGTAGAAGACAAACTTTGAGGATATAGAAAGGAAAATAGTGCTGTTGCGAGGGGTTCCCTGGGCAATGAGATTAGCATTTTTACTGATCTGGTCATCTGGGAATGGAATTTGCAAGATGGGCTGGTGCAGTATTGTCACTTCGAAGTAACTGAGCTGTACCTGAGCCTGTAAAAATACAGAGCAAGTGCAAAGTTCTGTTTGTTACATGACGGTAGCTATTTATTTGGAAATAAATATGATAAAACCAATCAAGCACTAGGGCAAAAACACTGAATATGTAGGGTCAGTGGGTTTGGAAAAATATAATAACCCTTATCACAGAACGGTACCTAAAAGCAGTGGAGCAGGCAAAAGAGCAACTGTGGCCCAGGACGGTATTGCTAGGTTAAGAATTGCACTGGGATTGAAGGTGTAGTTTTAGCCTTTCTGAAAGAAAAAATCTCGCCAACACCCCCTGCCTCTCCGTGCACTAGCATATGAAACAGAAAACAATGATTTGGCACTTGGGTGAAATATCTGTGCCTTGTCCAGGTAGCCAGAACTGAAAAGCAACTTGCTTATTATTTGCTTTTTGTGCTTTTTAATCTGAGCTTAGTTCAATTTGGGGATAGGAAGTCTAGGCACAAAACCCTGTTCTGGAGTGCTGCAACTTGCATTGATAACGGAGGAGCTCCCCAGGGTTGCTGTATGGATAAATTCACATCTTGCAGAGAAAGAGGACTCAATAAATAAGAACAATTTGAGTGGTGGGCATGTAGCCCTCTGTACTTAAAGCCTAAAATGATAAGCTTCACAGTTTGGAGCCAGGGTACAATTGTTGAGGATTTTAGGTGGCTCTTCCCTTCTGGGGAGCTGCTGTTTGAGGTTAGTGGGCAGAAGTGCAGCTAGTAAATCACAGAAAGTGTGATGGACACTGAGCTATTCCCTTAGAGTGAAAATATTTAGCACCTTAAACGCCAGGCCACAAAAATGCCATTTATGAACCCAGGCGATCATTTATGTGAGAGAAAGGAGAAAAAATATTACAGTCACACCCAGAGCATTGTGTTGATCATTTGTTCAGTTCATTTTACTTGAATTCTTCTCTAGTTAGGAAAACAAAACCTTCGTTGAAATAGCACATGGGCCTTGACAAAATTCTTCTCCATTCAGATGACACCTTTTCTGTTTCAAAAAGTCTAAGTGATATTATAAAACATATATGTGTCAAATTAAAAACATTTTTTTATATGAACTTTTTATATGAACTCTGGAGGCAGAAGCAATCTTGACTGAAAGAAAAAACAATCGTCTAGATGCTTAGTCGTTCTTAGAAGTTTAATGTCTCTTTGCAATAAAATTCATCTGTGCAATCATCCCTAAATGCTGGATGATTCCATGACTGTTTCCATGCTGCAGGAATGGCCATTTTCCTATTAAAGGCATTTGGTTTATTCTGTGTGAGACCTGCTGTGTTTCACTGGTTCTTCCTATCTGTGTAGAAGGACAGTCAGACTTTTATTCTTGAATCTTTAATATGCTGACTGTTTTAAAGGTGCAGTCTGCTCTTCTGTTCTGGTTTTCCTGTTTTGCTGTGCTGCTCAGCCTGTGGGGATGACAATGAGGAAGGACATCTTTGCTCCTCTCCTGACATGGGGACTGCTGAAAACCTGCCTGTTCTTTACTTGAAGCAGCACCATCTGCTGGAAAAATGTGTCTCAAACTCAAAATAATCCAGAGCAGAAGGCAGTACTTCAGGGTATTAAATGCAGATATTAACTAATAGCAGAACTTTGCTTTTATTACCATGGAAGAATAGTTAACCACGATGCAAAGAACCTGTTCCTTTGTTGCCATCAGGCTTCTGCTTAAAATAATGTTATTTGAGAGATGGTGCTGGGTAAAATAGGGCTGATGGAATACAGGGATTTTTGTTTGTTTGTTTGTTTTGTTTGTTTGTTTGTTTGTTTGTTTTAGGAATAGGAAGAGTTTGATTCCACATACAAGAGTACTAGTTCACAGCTTTTGACCATATTACATTTATTTAGAATTAAGCCAAGTGAAATATATGTGTGTGTGCCTTTATATATATATAAAAAGAAAAAGCTCTCTGTCTTATAAATAGGTTACGTTTTCAGTAAGGCTTCTTTTAGGTATAACTTGCATTTGCTTTATACATTCTTGCACCTTTTACAGGTACTTTTCTGGACCTGTAGATAAATTATGGGCACAAATGCACACACCAGGGCAGCGAATGTTTTGACAGTCATTTGCAAACTATGGAATGAGACAAGAATTGCAATTATTTGTGGCTACAGTATGCTGGCAGCTGCACAGTGTGGTTTCAGATGGGAAGAGGGAGTTTTTATACAAATGCTTCTTTGAATCTACAGATCAAACCAGAGTGACCTTGTTTGCGCTTGAAGTTTAAAATACCACCATAAATCACTCTGCAGTGATTTTGCCACACTTCCAAGAGAAGTTTTTAAAATACCACTATTAAACCGTATGTTGTGAACAGCTAGATAAGAGACTGTCCTAAAATAGACAAAGCAGCACATAAGGGACATTGCTTCATTTGAAGATGAGGCCTCCTTGCTAGCTGTGGCACTGGAAGCACCTAGTTATGGATGTAAAACCCTGATGCTGGGAGGGGGCATTACCAGCATTGTTAAGGCAAGTCTCAATGCCCTCAGTTTATCCTTGGCCCTTCCTTTTCTGCATCCCTCCATCTCCTGTAATTTTTTGCATGTGAGCACCCCCTCCTGTGTGACCTGCCTTTATTGCAACAATTTCTTAATGGGCATGTCTGTTTACTGGGGAAATCAGTGTCCTATGCTTGTCCCATCTTTTGGTCTCTGCAGAGACAAGGTCAGCTCTGCTCTAGCTAGTCAAAAGTGTAGGAAGGTTGCAAAACTTAAAGAGCTGTTCAGTCTTCTAAATACAGGTGAGCTTTGCTTTTTCAGAGCTAGCAAAACTCCTTCTAAGGCCCTGGCAAGGGAAATAAGATCCCAGATCACACAGAGACACCTTGGAGCTCATGGAACAGCCAGGTGTTCTGTGTCTTCTCTAATACTACTAACAGGTAAAAGTCACTTGCTCTGTGTTAATTTATTGGAAAGTAAAAATGAAAGGTATCAGATATGAGATGGAGTTGATCCATAGCTGCCACTCACCTGACAAAACTGGTGTGATTGCATTTCTTGACCTGAGCTAGCCTATGTGAGGTCCACCTCTGACCTTGTAGAATGTGGCTGGTTTTCTTCTCTCCCGTCCAGGAACCATAACATAACACTCATATGGCATGGGCTAGAGGGAGGGTAAGGAGTGATCTTCCTTTCCTACCTTCTTTCCTTCTCTGCATCTCATCTCTGGCTACTCACTCCGTCCAGCTGCCATAGGATAAGTGTACCATATACTTTGGAGGCAGGTGAAGACCTATACAAGGAGTATGTGTAATACCTTTCTCTTGACATACCAAAACTCAACGGCAATAGGTGTTCTTTGGACTATTAGCACAATCTGGGAAAATGACACTGGGAGACTTCCCAATTCTGCCATTAACCTCTCTGTTTTGCTTCTCTGCTTTGCTGTTCCTACCTGTAAGTTAAGGTGTAAAGCATACTTCTCTATGATTTAAAAACAAACAACAGCTTTGAGGTTTCTAATTGTACTACATTACATAGGAATGAAGTGTCAGCAGTTGAGGAAAATAGTGATGCTTGTTCTTGCTGTGAAATGCATAAGGTGTGTTCAGGAAACGTGATCTCTCCCAAGACAAGTTTTCCCTGTTTCATTACTTCTGCCATGCTAACACTGCATTCCTTATGCATCCAGAGAGGTGGTTTAAGATTGCTCATCTTCTGTGTTTTTTGTGGGTCTTCTGTTGGTTTTTGTTAGAGGGCAACTTCACATAGAAGCTTACATACATATTGCTCAACATAATGTCCATATATGTAGTCCAGCTCCTCTCCATGCCTGGCTGTTGTTCTGCTACTCTCATCTGTGCGCCTTCCTCCTCTAAAGGAGAGTGCCTGCCATGCTCAAAGGATTTTGAAAAGTTCTTACATAAAACAATTTTCTACTTTAGGAGAATTTTAATTATCCTTCAGCTCTGTGAGCATTTTACAGTGGGTTTGTCTCTAGTGACAAACACTAGAGTACACAGGATTTACCAGTCAAGATTATACCTGCCTGGGAATTTAAAGATGCAGTTTGTCTCCAGCACAAGCCATTGCTTCCAGACGCTGCAGGCAGAATACCTAATTCATTAGAGGGCTTCAGATATCATCTCTGAGTCAAAGTAAATGGAAGCTGACGTTATGATAAGAAATTATCTTTTTCTGGTAGCTTCTTATGATCCACAGCAACACTGTGCAATTAATCCAAATTAGCTGCTGAAGGTTTTAAATGGAAAACTGACATTTTACCAAACAAAAATTCTATTTCTTTTGGAGCTGTAATTGAGCTTACATGCTTCATGGAGGAAAATGTCTCAGCCACACACAGACTTGTGCAAGTGTCTGTTGTCACGGTACCATTTTTGGTCCTCTTGCTTTCTCTTGCTGCATCTGGTAGAAGTATCATCTTTTTGAGAATAAGCTTTCTTCTTTAGAAATGTGCTTTTTAAAGGAGGAAAATAAGAGTGGGGGCTTGTGGAGTGCTGGAGTAAAACCCAATTACAATAGCTAAAAGGCAAAATGCAAGAAAATTACAGGAGAAATGCCTGGTAGTCACATAATTATCTCCATTTGTGGACAGTGTTTATATCCCAGGGATTTCATTAGTGCATGTATATACGTATAGATACAATTGCATGGTTAGTTGTACTTGTAACACAGCAGTTTTCCTCAGTGCATGCAAGTACACAGAATTTACTTAATACAGGTGGATCCTCCATATCCCTTTCTGAGTCCTGGTGACCCCACATGCTGGGAATGTGGCAGAGCATGCAAATTCTTGGTGACCTGTTTCTGTTCCAGGTGTTTCTGAGAACTCATTAAGTATCTCTGGGAACTGAGGAGCACAATGCAGTTATTTTGGGGCATATACCTGCATGACTGGAAGCCTGATTTGGGAAGGGATCCTCACTGTGGTTTCACAGGTAGTGCTGGCAGACAGCTCTGTCACATCCACAGTCTACCACAGCCCTCAGTGTCTGGTCAGGAATATGTGGATGCCACTTTGGGAGATAACTTTCTCAAGTGCTTTAGCTGGGCAAGCTCTGGTTTAGACACATGGTATAAAGTTAGTCCATGAACTGACAGTGATTTTCTCTGCATGCCGGAGCTGTGTGAGGGAGGGTACTGGAAATACACATCTTCTGAAGGTGTGCTCAGAAAGATCAGTGCACTTAGTGCTTCCAGATTTGCATGAGGGAGGAAAGAAGCTCGACTACCTCTTCCACATCTCGGTGGGTTCCAGTGGCAGACCTGCCATCCTCTTGCAGCTGCTGCTGCAGAATGTTACATGCCAGTGCCTCGGTGCCCTGGCAGATCTGTGTCTGATGCTGCTGGCACTCAGAGTCATGATTTCAGCAAAAGCTCACTGAGCAAACCAAAGCTTGATGATTAATAGCGTTATTTTTTGTCTTGTTTTGTTTCTCTTTATTTTTCCTCTAGTAAATTTTTTTTAAAAAAAGTTTAAAAGTATTTTAAGGCAGACTAAAAACCTTACACGTACTGGATGTGACTGGTCTGAACCTGGACAGGTAATGTCAAGAATTTTTAACCGTCTTCTCCCACCAGAGCTGGACAGTGTTGAGGAGCTAGAGAAGAAGCGTATCTGCAGGATCGTCACAAAGGATTTCCCTCAGTACTTCGCAGTGGTCTCACGAATCAAGCAGGAGAGTAACCAAATCGGCCCAGAGGGAGGGGTGCTGAGCAGCACAACAGTGCCGCGCGTCCAGGCATCCTTCCCTGAGGGTGCTCTAACCAAAAGAATCCGCGTGGGGCTCCAGGTAAGGACATAACCTGTGTGGTTGGTCTTAATATGCGAAGCTTACAGCTGAGGAGCCTGCTGCTCCCTAGTCCCTAGCAGCGAGTTGTGGCTCACACCTGAGCTCTGAACTGGTGTGTGGCTGCCCAGGCACATGCTCTGCATCAGTGCTCCCCTGGTGCAGGCGAAGCACAGTCCTCCACCCTGTGGCAAAAACCCAGCTCACCTTGAGTATTACTTAGCCTCTGAAAAACAGAGAGAAAAGGCAGAGGTTTGGAGCCACAGCAAGCTGCAGTGATAGTCTGTGAGCTGCACAGACACTGTGCCGTCCAGTCTCCTGTGGCCAAGTAGCAGCTTGTGGCTGGTGTCAATGGACATAGCAGTACATCTGGGAAGGAGCTTATGCAGCTGTTTGCCAGCTGTTTCTGGGTCAAAGATCTTCTATATACAGCTTATAGCTTAGGACACTGGTGTTCCTGGCGGTGGGTAGAATCTGGGAAGAGCAAATAGATTAAACTCTCCGTGAACAAACTCTACAGAAAGTGGAGAAATAACTCTAAAGGATGTATATTTTCATTGGGTTCTGCTAATTATCACTTAAAATTACTTAATAACTTGAGAGGTCTGATGGGTTCATGAAATCAGGATGCTGGGTTGGATTCCAGTGCTTGGAATTCACTCTGGAACATTTTTCATCCACTAACAATATTTCACATTGGACTTGAGAAACTGGAAGCTCTGCTATTATAGTTATACAGCTGCTTTTCCAGAGCTATCTAATGTGAAGGAAATGCATCTGTGTATGCAGTGTTGTCACTGCTGAGATTACAATGTAGCTGCATAATCTATCAGTACAGTGTGTAGTTTGAATAATGCAGCAAGTCACAGTTCAGCCTGATTGAAACAAGGACTTCAAAATTATTAATAAAAAAAAGCACATGCAAAATGAGAGTTTCCCATGAGATGCTTATCTGTCATTTTTGAGTTCAAGTCTTGAGTGACAAAAACTATTAAAATTACATAGTTTTTTTTTCCATACTGCTTATTCTTTCTTCTTCCTTTACCCCTATAAAAAGTTGGGGAATCTCCAGAGGCACAAAACTGAGGTAGAAAGTCTGAAAAATTGCTTGTATCTCAGCTGTTGCTTACAGCAACTATTTGCACTCTGTATGAATTTGACCCAGGCAAATAGTAATCAGTAATGGAATGACGTAGGAAGCACTGGGGACAGAGGTAAATCAGGAGTACAAAGTGTTCCTTTGGAGCATGGGTTTGTGCCTGACAGGTGTGAGAATTGTTCAGCATCTGAGACAGCATGTCTAGTCCCCACTTCTCAATACTCTGCTAACAAAGTAGGGCTCTTCTTGCATTTTGAAATTTTATTTAATGTCACCCATCACTGTAAATTAAAAACAAGCGACCTCAGAAAAACTCTCAGCAAACACTACGGGCAACCTTCTGAGATGTATAGCTTTGCTCAACAAGTTAGCTATTAGGAAATCATAAGTGGGTTGTGGAGAAAAATACTAAGGCATGAATTGCACCAATAATCACACTAGGGAGCTATAGGAGAAACCTTCCTAGGAAAAAACACAATTCTATAGAAAATTAAAGGAAAATTGAGTTACCTTTTCAAAAACAGTTGTGCATATCCGCAGACAATTTGTAGCACTAGTTTAAAATATTTTCCCTGTGCTGGCAGGCTCAACCAGTTCCAGAGGAGATCGTTAAAAAAGTCCTTGGAAATAAAGCGACTTTCAGTCCCATCGTCACTGTGGAGCCAAGAAGAAGAAAATTTCATAAGCCAATAACCATGACAATTCCTGTGCCACCTCCATCAGGAGAAGGTGTAACCAATGGGTACAAAGGAGACACGACGCCCAGCCTTCGACTTCTATGTAGCATTACAGGTTAGATAAAATCATTGTCTTTGCAAAGGTTTCGGTGACAGCAGTGCCTCTGTGCTCACTCAAGTAGCTGTACAACTCGTTCTTTCCAGTTAGGGAAGGCTGATGTGCTCGGTCCAGTAGATTTCAGATCACTTCTCAGCAAAGCCAGCTGAGGTCACCTGGAAGGTTCCCACTGATTCCCTGGGCTTTTAGTCTCATCTCATGTTATTGTAAAAGAACTCCTGCCAACAGATATTAAATACTATTTTATATTTAGCTAGTACAAAGAACTTCAGCCTTGGCTATTAAATGTAGTTGTCAATAAAAGTAGTTTGCAGAAGTAGTTCTGGCCTACCTGCAGAAGTCATTCTGGCCTAGCTGATATCAAGAGAAGTTTCCCTATAGACTGTAGGTATGTATCTTGCTTACATCAGCATCATTTCCTGGTATGTAACATATGACATAATACATATATAACTTGTAGCTCAGCTCTTGGAAAACATTATCTAAGTTGTTTTTTGCTGTGTAGGCTGTGCTTGACTTTTAAAAGAAAATCTCCATGATTTATATTTATGTAGGAGGTACTTCACCGGCACAGTGGGAGGACATCACAGGCACCACTCCGCTGACATTTTCAAATGACTGTGTCTCATTCACAACCAATGTTTCAGCCAGGTATGGTGGTAGAGTTTGTCAAATGTACCCAGGGAGTAGTTACTGTTGGTTAACAGTGTGTATTATTGTGAGGGTGCTTTTTTTGTTGTGGTGATGGCGGTTTGTTGTTGTTTGGCTTTCTATAAGTCTTCTGAAAAACTGATGAAGCAGTAATGGACCAGATGCTTCTTTGTCACTGCGTATCAGCATACCACATATTTGAGGTTGCACATGAATCTTTGTCCTGGCCTTTTCTGCTAGGGGTGAGTCTCCTGGCAATCACACATGCTGTTTCTCTAAACAAAGGTGGCAGTGCCACACAGGGGTTTGTTTTTCTGGAAACAGCAACAGAATAGGGAAGTTGAAAGTGGACATTCAATAAAAGAATTTGAAGTTATTGACATTACATACATAGGAGAATTTGGAAAATGTACATTAAAATGTAAAAGTTGCTGCTCTTTGGCTTTTTAGTTGAAGATTATGTAAAATTACTTTCACAAAAATATAATTTACAAAAAAAAAATCAAGGTTTTAATTTTATGGAATTAGTAGAGTTCTTTTTGGTTTCTTTTTAGAGGCTTGAGCGATGTTTGAACATAATGAAAAGCTGCTTTAACAGTTTTCTTTCTCGTGTTCAGATTTTGGCTTGCAGACTGCCATCAAGTACTAGAGACTGTTGGGCTGGCAACACAGCTTTATAGAGAATTAATATGCGTTCCTTACATGGCAAAGTTTGTTATATTTGCCAAAATGAATGACCCTGTGGAATCCAATTTGCGTTGCTTCTGCATGACTGATGACAAAGTGGACAAAACTTTGGAGCAACAAGAGAATTTTGAAGAAGTTGCAAGAAGCAAAGACATTGAGGTATATTTCTTACAGCTGGCTTCCTCCTTGTAAACAGACAGTGTGTTTTCCAAATGGCAGTAAGTTCGGCAAAAGTCACTGTGATCGCAGTTAAATAAAGGTTCGCAGCAATGCTGTTTCAAAAAGCTTCTTGAGGTGATGTCAAAAAAGGACAAGGGAGGGGGGAATGTGAAGAGCTGTCTCCAAATGGATGCCCCAGGCGAGTCTTTGGTGGGGTTTGCACCTGCTGTTGTCAAGTAACCTTGGGTTTTGCAGAAAGCTGACCTGGAATTCTTTCTCGCTGGCCTCATAGACACACAGTCACAACTAGGGCTGGTTTATAGGCACCAAGACATAGTTTCTTGAAGGAAGTCTAGATATTCTTACTTCAGAAAACCACTCACATAGCAGTTTCCCAAACTGCTGGCACTCAAAATGCCTTGTCATAATGCACAGTGATTTTCTAGTTTGTCATTGAATTTAATCTGAATGGAGATTTATACTAAACTCGGGAACTGTAGTGGGGGAATCATGCTAATACTTACTTGTGTGGATATACTATGAAATGAGTGTTTATTGATTTTCGTTTTATTACTTTGATAGGTTCTGGAAGGAAAACCTATTTACGTTGATTGCTATGGAAACCTGGCCCCTTTGACTAAAGGAGGACAGCAGCTTGTTTTTAATTTTTATGCTTTCAAAGAAAATAGACTGCCATTCTCTATCAAGGTAAAAGCAAAAAAAGCCAGCTAATTCTGCTGAGGTGTTTTTTTTTTTCTTGTGATAACTCTTTTTCAGCCAAATAGAACTAACTTGCCCCGAGGATGTAAGTGTCATTGTTTAATATGTGAATAGTGTGGAGAGTGCTTTGCATGAAGCCACAAAAGAGTTGCTGACAAAGCTGGGACCAGAAAACCCATGACAAGGATTCATGAACTTCTGTTCACAAATAGCAGAATAGCAGCATTAGATCGCTATGTCTGAGGGACTAAGAAAAGGTGATACGTTTGATAACATACTGTACAGCAGAACAGGCTCCAAAATGTGCATACAGACTGGTCTTCTCTAAATTACCATGAACGGATACTGAGTTTTCTTTGTATTATCATAGCTTTTGCGCAAAAGAAGTTTTTAAGCACATAAGTTTTGAGTATAAGTGCAGAACATTGCAGAAAAAAATGAAGGTGAGCTGAAAATACCTCTCAGTTTTATATTAGGATATTGCTGTCTGTTTGGACTCAGATAGTGTCTTTTCTTACATGGATTGCAGGAACTTTTTTCCTCAGAGAGTTTCATGGTCACAGCTTTTATCCTGCTGAGAGAGGAGGCTGAGTCCCAGCTCAGTAATATTGGTCTTGACTCATTAGATAGTATCTTGTGGAAGGGAACTCTAAAAAAAACCCTCCAGAAGCCTCCTCTAGATATCTAAGTTACTGCATATTACTCAACTATACTGTAATTTCTTCTCTAGGTAAGAGACACCAGCCAGGAACCTTGTGGACGTTTATCGTTTTTGAAAGAACCAAAGACTACAAAAGGACTGCCACAAACAGCTGTTTGCAACTTGAATATCACTTTGCCAGCACACAAAAAGGTATTTGTTGGGAAACAAACATTTGTGTTAGGGTTGGTTTGATTTTATTTTTGCTTTTTTAGTTTGTCTTTTTTCTGCTAAAGAAACTTTAAGAAATGCTGGTCATGAGAATGCTTTGGAATATGGTAAAGGCTTTTTAAATTTGTTTTACTGGTTTTCTGTATGTAGAACGCTTTTAAAGTCTCTTGTTACTGTGGTGTCAAGTTCCTATAATTTTTATGATTCTGTTTACAGCTCATGCTTCAGCCTGCAAGTCATAGGTTTATGCATTCAGTAATGTCACACATTGATTTGCATTGGATGTAAGATTTCTGTGTGTGTGTGTGTTGGCATTTTGGATTTGCTTTGCCTTATAAATCAGCTTGCATTTTGTGCTCCCAATTTGGTCCTTTTCATATCCTGATATTCTTTTCCCTGCTGTCCATTATAATATTCCTTGTCTCTGCAATGCATCTTTGGACCAAAAGGAAACAGAGTCAGATCAAGATGATGAGGTAATAAAAACACTGTCTTCTGTTTTCATTTTCTTCAGATGTAGTGAAGAAAAGTAAATATGTTACAGAAAGTAATAAATAATATTTTTAACTATGGCATTGAAGTAATATTTACAGAATAACCATATCCTCAACATACTTTGTTGCAAAACAGTTGAAGTTCACAAATGGAGAAAAAAAATATTATATTTTACAAAATTAAACTACGTGTTGAATAATAGTAGTCTAAAATATAATTTCCTTTTGATTTAAAAAAAAAAAAAAAGATATAATTACATAATTTCTACATTTAGACCAAGTCCATTTTTTACAAAATTGAGAGGAGCTTATTGGGTGTGATTTTTAGCTCTTCAAATAACACTGCTGGTACTTTGGTAACTTGTGTGTCTGAGAAAGTACTAGCAACGGTAGCCTATAATATTTTATTTCTGAAAATAGACTGGACTCTTGTAAAAAAAAAAAAAAAAAAAGGCAAAATAAGAAGAATTTCTAAATATTGTGTATAAAGCTATTTAATAATAGACCTCAGTTATTTGCAGCTTAAAAATCCCCAGTTTGCTGGAAACTGCAACATTAGATTGTCAGGAACTTGAGTGGATTTTACTCTAGAGATAGCAATAAATGAGATCACCTTATAAAAGAAACGACATAGATGCATCCGTTTTACCTAGCAGCAAAGTTTTCTTCTCTTCCTGGTGGAAAACAAATATCAGTAGCCACCTGCTGACTAAAATAAAAATAACACACTCCTTACACGTTAAAAAATAATAATAGCAAGCATATCACTTTGTATTCACAGTGTTTGATCCCAGTGAGCTATTATATAGCTAGAACAAAAGTTTTCTTTCTAAACAAAGCATATACTTTCTAAACAAAGCATATTTTTAGACACAGTCAAGTGAACTGATTTCTAAAGGACTTGAAATATTGAAGATGTCACATTAGCAGCTAACCCATCAAATGCAGCAACTTACACTGCAATTTACTAGTTAACAGTAGTAGTCTGCTTTCTAATCTGCATCTTTGCATTTTGTGCCTATTAAAAAAAATCCCCTCCCATGCCTTTTTTTTGTCCTTAATGTATTCACTTTAAAGCCAGTGTACATTGTGGTGTATGTGTTCTCAGGACAAATCAATCTGGGGAGAAATATTTGATCAGTCGAATTTGTACTTCTCTGAATGTTTTATGTCTGTATCTGTAGTCTTTTGTGTTGATCTCCTGTTCTCCTAGTCAAAGGTGGTTTATTTTACAGAGAATTAAAAATATCATGCCATTTCTAGTAGTATGAAGCAGTTTATTTAGTGATAATGGGATAAGCTAGTATTGAGATACAGCAGGGCAGGATCATGAGCTATGTCTGCTAAGCTCTTCCACCTCGTAAGCAGAGACATTGAGCAGGAGTGAGTTCATGTGGTCATCTCCCAGAGATGCAGTCTCTTCCCTGCTTGCTCTAGAAGGGTGGTGGTTCATAGCAGGTTTCTGCCACCTCTGGTAGCCATGCTCCCCGCTCCATAGTGCCTGACACTCATTACACGTCAGACAGGAATGGAGACCAGCTCTGGCCATTCCCTGCCTGCTTGCCCAAATCTGGCTCCAGCATGCCTTCCTGAAGCTGAACGGAGACATCCGTTTTCCCCTGTGGGGATATGTACTGCAAAATGTGGCCTGTTGTGCTGAGGTTTGATGATTGTCCAAATAGGGGATGGCACCAAACAGCATTATGTTTTGTTGCAGACGGAGAAAGCCGACCGGCGTCAGAACTTTGTCTCCCTTGCTTTACGTAAGCGCTACAGCTATCTGACTGAGCCTGGAATGAGTGAGTTGCTCTTAACAAAGTACTAAACCATATATACGTGATTTTTCATAAGAAGAGACATTTTTTCTATAAACGTTGTATTTAGTGTCACTTTAAAAAAAAAAAAAAAAAGGGAAAAAAAAAAAAAAACTCTTGGATGGTCTGTGAAATCTTGTGTTGTGAGAGCTTGAAGAATCCTGACTGGCAAATGACGTGCTAATTAAGTAGAAATACATCCTTTTAAATGCTATATAGCTCCAGATGAGTAGGGTTACAAATTGCTTTCAAAATGAGTCTGTTCCTTTTCCCTAAGGGAGCAATATGCAAAAGTTCAGCAAAGCTGGAAAATGCCATTCAGATAAGTGTTTAAAAGTTTAGATGCTTAGCCAAAACAGACTCTCATATTTTATATCTCCCTCTTTTCTCCTCCTCTTCCCTTTTTCCTCTGTTCCCTGCAGATGCTTTTTATTCCTTGGCACCACACATTGCTTCCTCTTAAACTCTGTACTCCTTTACTAGACCCATGGCATCACTTTCCTTCCCTATTAAGTACAACAATGCATTCAGCTTAGCTTTTCTTCCTTCACCTCCCCTGCTTGCAGTTGAATGCTGTTGTTCCCCATTTTCAGACTTTTCCTGTCTCTTTCTGCCTCATAACTTCTCAGTTGCTACCCTGCAACAGACCCTTTGATATAATTCCGTAAATCCATAGACAAACTTCGTCAGGTCTTGGGAGTTTCCACTGGATGGCTGCTCCTTAATTATCCTATAAGATCTGTGGCTTCTTTGGATCAGAATATATCCAGAATATATTACACTTCTCAGGCCTGGAAGAAGACTTCAAGCATATAACATCTGAAGAAGCTATCAGATCTACTGAGACATCTTGATGGACTGTTAAGGTACTGTCAAAGGCTTGTTGGGAACCGAGAGACAGGGAAAAGGAAGCTGCTTGAAAGGAGCTTGACTGTGTATGTTGTTTACAATTACTTTTTCAGGCCTCATTGGAAGAAAAAAAAAGTCTTGTGTTTATTCACCAAAGGTTCATTAGGTCTCATTTGCAAAAAGTGGAAGGAAAAAAAAACAAATGCACTTAATGAGCTTTACGCTAGGAAAAGGTGTGTTGATATAATAGAAGTCCCCTGCCATTCTTTAATTGTTGTATCACTATTGGCAATGGGTTCTACTTGTGGCAGTGAGCTACCCAAAAAGGGTATGCAAACATTACTGTATTTGTCAGGAAAGATGGCAGACAGGCTTTGGCTATTAGTCTGAGTGCCACCACCTCCTGTGTACACGTAGCATGCAGTCATCAGCCACCACCACCTGCAGAATGCTGGTGCGAGGGGAGGTTGCAGGTTTAGAGGCGCAGCTCTTCCAGAGCGTGTGCACACTACCCAGCACAGAGCCAGCATGGCTGTCGTGGCTGCTTTACACTACAGGGTGTTAGCTCTGTTGATCAGAGATGAGTGATGAACCTCTCCCTCCTTCCAGCAAATTCAGTGGCACAATTCGGCAGTTCTGTAGTAGCAGGGGTTGGGCTGTTTTCTGTCTCAAGCTCATGCATGCACACTGAGAGTTTTCTTTTTGTTATTGTTTTTTTTTTTCCTCTGCACCTCATTGTCAATGCCAGTGCTAGTGCAGAAGAGAGTGAGGAAGGTGGGGTATTCCCCTGCCTACCTGTCCTTATCCCTGCTCTGGAAAAGTGGCCAAAGGACCCCTCTGCCCTCCCCAGCAGTGAGGTCTCCTACAGAAGAGGAGTGGGTTAAACCTGCTCAGTGCTCACTGTTTGCTTGCAGCTGAAGAGCAGCAGGAGCAGGGCTGAGCTGGAGCTCCTTGTGTGGGTTCACTCAGTGCTTTCAGTTACCAGCTGCAAGCAAGGAAATGCGATTTGGTGCACAGAAGGTAGTAACATCTGTTTCCTGATAAAATCTTGGATACAGAGTGATGGAAGCTGCTTTGGCCAAGAGCATCCAGTAGCCAAAAAGGGCTGTTATGAAAAACCACTTCACTTTTTAGAATATTATCCCACTCTAAATTCTGGCATGGTTGTGGGAATTTCTTTGCTATTTCAGAAAGTAAAATGGCCTGGTTTCATGCTGTTTCAGTTGTCATAGCTTCACATGCTGGTAAATCACTCCATTTTCTTTGTACCAGTTCTTCTTGACCGTGATACAGAGCACAGAAAAAGCATCATAGACATGTCTGAATTCGTGATTTAACAGGAGAAAGAGCAGTTAAAAGGTCAGCCTGTTGATTTGATTGCCTTGCTAATCAGCTGTGGCACAATGGCTCATCACAGTGCAGTGGGGTCCCTCTAAAGACATTCCCAAACATGAACTGCTGAACAAGTTGTTTTGATGTTGATTCTTCCCTGAATGATTTTGGGGTTTTGGTTTTTACACTTGGGACTGTATGAACTTCTGGTGACCGTTAGCAGTTGCTGATAGTTAATCTTTATAATATAGTTCATTTCATGAAGTACACAGTGTTTTCTTCTTTGAGGGAAGAAAGTATGTTTGTGCTTAATAATAAAATTGCAACGAGGATGGGAAAGTGGATCTTTCTTGAAATAGGCTGTGCCAGTCAGGCCTCATATTCAAGCTCTCTTCAACTTAAATGTTCTAATATTGCAGTATCACCAGCCATCCACATCAGCTTCTGAGCTTCGATTGGCTTTTATAGGACCAGCATATTTCTCCTTGCAGGATATGGACCTGTGGTGTACTGAACACTTATTTGCTATTGTACGTGTGTGTGTGCTTTAAGTTTAACAGTTCACTATTAGCCTTGCTAAGCTTCTTTCACTGTAAGTTACTGTCTGTCTATAAGACAGATCAAGTAAGTTTGACAAATTATTAGTGTAACTTCAGAGAAAGGTGTGTTGAAGAAGTTGCTTGAATATTTCAGCCCCATTTCTAACTCCAATGTTAAACAGAAGGAAAAAAAAAAAATGAAAAAAAAAAGTCCTTTAAGTTACTTTCAGTGTCAACTCTCTGAATGTTACTGCTGTATCAGAGGATATGTATGCTGTAATGGGATTCCCAGAAATACTGTCTTCTGGCATGAGTATTTCCTGTGATGCAAAATGTATTTGATGATGATTCTGTTCAAAATGCCTATGAATAAGCTGAGTGTTCTGGGGGATGACAACAGTTAACAGGTTTGTCCTTGCCAGGAAGTTTTTGCATAATATATTGTTCTTTGACTGCTTTTCTAATGTTACCTTTTGAGAAATGCAAAGTTGAACAGGTCTGTCTTTGAGCTGATGCAAGAAATCTCCTCAAAAGGTACCAAGACACTACATCTTGTAGAAAAAGTGTACTCTTCTTTTAATGGCCTCTTGTGAAATGTTTTTTTTTTTAAGGTTTACATATTTGTGCTTAATACAGCATACAAAATGTATTAATGTGTGCTCGTTTTGACATGATATATTGTGCATGAATGAAAACTGATTCAGTTGCTTTGCTTGCTCACGTTTATCATATATCATACTTTCCATATTTGATGTATGACATATGCTTCTTAAAATCATTTCATGTAAAGTTTTACTTTAGTTTTTCCAACCAAAAGGAATATCGCATGATAAACAAATGCAAAAGTTCCTTTTCTTCATTTATTTTTATTGTTTTTTTAAATATTGACTCAGAAAAGCTCTTGCTCTTATTGGCTTTGTGAGTGTGAAGCATATCCGAATTGTGCATGGGAGATAGAGATTTGAATTTATTCCAGTTGCTTCACAGTTTGCACATCAATTGCCTGTCACTTAAAGGAATTTTGGGTTCTGCATGAAATAGTTCTTACTGGTTTAAAAAATAAAATAAAATTAGATATATAATGTCTTGTTACACAGGTTTATATTTTGTATAGGTTCAATATCTGAATAGAATGACAACAACAGAAATAATTAAAAGGATAATTCTAATAGTTGTGCAATTCAAAGACATACCTAAACAGGCAAAATAGAACTGATACAAATATTTCAGAATTACGACATCAGAAAGTCAATAGGAAGTAAGAGAAGAATTTTTGATGTGGTTTTTATTTTTACCTTGTGGATTCCTTCTTTGTGTTTTCTGTTCTTCATTTTTTGCAGACTTGGTTGCAATGTGCTTTCTGTCTTTCATTTTACGTTGCTTTTTGTTTTGAACCAATTGTCAGTATATGGTTCATTCCTATTTGTTTATTTCCTTTTTAATCTTCTTTTGCCTCCTCCATCCCAACTCATGCAAACAATTGTATTTGCTTTTTGTAATATTACAACGTTTACTGACCAATTTTCTTCTCTGGTCTCTCTGTTTTTCAACCATTTTTGTTGATTTTATGTTTGATTTTAATTTAACAATTTAAGAAACAGTTGAACGGAGTGCAGGAGCAACAAGATCCCTACCTGCTACTTACTCATACAAGCCATTCTTTTCAACACGGCCATATCAGTCATGGACAACAGCTCCAATTACAGTGCCTGGGCAAACCAAATCAGGCTTCACTTCCTTATCAAGCTCTTCCTCTAACACTCCTACAGCTTCCCCATTAAAATCAATATGGTCTGTTTCTTCTGCTTCTCCAATCAAATCCACATTAGGAGCTTCTACCACATCTTCAGTTAAATCTGTTAGTGATGTAGCATCTCCGATTAGATCATTTCGGACAATCTCTTCACCAATAAAAACTGTGGTATCACAGCCTCCATACAATATACAGGTTACTTCAGGCTCTTTCGTCAGAGCTCCTGCAGTGACAGAAGCTGCTAGCCTAAAAGGGCTGGCATCCACTACCACATTCCCCTCTCGGACATCTCCAGTGACTACAGCAGGGTCTCTCTTGGAGAGATCATCCATAACCATGACGCCTCCAGCATCCCCCAAATCCAACATTAACATGTACTCTTCAAGTTTGCCTCTTAAATCGGTCATCACATCAGCATCCTCACTTTTATCGTCCCCTCTAAAGTCAGTGGTGTCACCTGCTAAGTCAGCAGTTGATGCTGTTTCATCCTCTAAGGTCATGATGGCCTCGTCTCTCTCGTCGCCAGCAAAACATGTAGCTGGGCACACAGATGTACCATTGCTTAATGGATCTGTGTCACCTCTGAAATACCCATCTTCTTCCAACCTAATAAATGGATCCAAAGCTGCAGCTGTTTTTCAAGACAAGATCACTGCAGCTGCACATTCTGCAAGTTGTGCTGCTAGCGCAGTTGCTGACACAGCTGAGAGAGTGTTTTCAACTGCTTCAACAATGTCATTTTCTCCACTCAGGTCATTTGTGTCTTCAGCACCATCAGCTTTCCAGTCAATAAGAACTCCTCCTGCAGGTGCTTTGTATACAGCCCTTGGGTCAATATCAGCAACTACCTCATCCGTAACTTCATCAACAATAACAGTGCCAGTATATTCTGTAGTCAATGTTTTGTCTGAACCAGCACTAAAGAAGCTCCCAGAGTCATCTCCACTTACAAAATCAGCTGCTGCGTTGCTGTCACCTATTAAAACATTGACTACAGAGGCACGCACACAGCCTCCCTATAATCGAACTTCTTCTCCAATAAAATCATCCTTGTTCTTAACACCCTCTGCTCTCAAATTGTCCACACCATCTTCTTTATCCTCCAGTCAGGAGATACTGAAAGATGTTGCTGAAATGAAGGAGGATCTAATAAGAATGACTGCAATACTGCAGACAGATGTCACAGAGGACAAACCGTTCCAACCCGAGATACCAAAAGAGGGTAGAATTGATGATGAAGAGCCCTTTAAAATTGTTGAGAAAGTAAAAGAGGACTTAGTAAAAGTTAGTGAGATACTGAAAAAAGATGTGTGTTTAGAAAGTAAAGGGTCGGCTAAAGTATCCAAAAGTGATCAAGGACACCTATCTGAGGATGACTGGGTAGAGTTCAGTACAGAGGAGATTGATGAAGCGAGACAGCAAGCTTTGACAACTCCTATATCTGTTCCAGAGAAGGTCCAAATTAAAACTAAAACCATGTCGGAAAAGGATTATAACTTGTCAAAAGTTATTGATTACTTAGCAAATGATATTGGTAGCAGTTCATTAACAAACATAAAGTACAAGTTTGAAGAGGGGAAAAAAGAAGGTGAAGAGAGACAAAAACGCATTTTAAAACCAGCTATTGCTTTGCAGGAACATAAGCTTAAAATGCCTCCAGCCTCCATGAGGCCTTCAACATCAGAAAAGGAGTTATGTAAAATTGCAGATTCCTTTTTTGGAACAGATACAATTTTAGAGTCTCCGGATGACTTTTCTCAACATGATCAAGATAAAAGTCCCTTATCTGACAGTGGCTTTGAAACAAGGAGTGAAAAGACACCTTCTGCCCCACAAAGTGCTGAAAGCACAGGACCCAAACCCCTTTTCCATGATGTACCCATCCCTCCCGTCATTACAGAAACAAGAACTGAAGTAGTTCATGTAATCCGCAGCTACGAACCGTCATCTGAAGAAATTCCAGAACAGAAAGCAGAGGAACTACCAGCCTCGAAACCTGCACCTACGTTTATGGAGCTGGAGCAAAAGCCTGCTGGGTCTATTAAAGAGAAGGTTAAAGCATTTCAAATGAAAGCCAGCAGCAGTGAGGAAGATGACCACAAATGTGTCCTTAGCAAAGGTGTCCGAGTAAAAGAAGAAACTCATATCACTACGACGACTAGAATGGTTTATCATAAACCTCCATGCACCGAAAGCACATCTGAAAGAATTGAGGAAACAATGTCTGTTCATGACATAATGAAAGCCTTTCAGTCTGGACGTGACCCTTCCAAAGAACTAGCAGGTCTGTTTGAACATAAATCATCAGTAACATCCGATGTTAGCAAGTCTGCTGAAACTTCACCACAACATGCAGAGAAGGACAGCAAAATGAAACCCAAACTGGAGCGAATAATAGAGGTCCATATTGAAAAAGGTAATCAGGCTGAACCTACTGAAGTGATTATTAGAGAAACAAAAAAGCATCCAGAAAAAGAAATGTATGTATATCAGAAAGACTTACCTCGGGGAGATATTAACTTAAAAGAGTTGGAAAAACATGATGCTTTTCCTTGTTCAGATGAACAAGGTCAGCAAGAAGAAGAGGAGCTCACAGCCGAAGAGTCACTTCCTTCTTATCTGGAATCCTCTAGAGTTAACACTCCCGTGTCCCAGGAAGAAGACAGTCGCCCTAGTTCTGCTCAACTCATGTCTGATGACTCTTACAAAACACTGAAGCTTTTGAGTCAGCACTCAATAGAATACCATGATGATGAGTTGTCAGAACTAAGAGGGGAGTCTTACAGGTTTGCTGAGAAAATGCTTCTTTCAGAAAAGCTAGATGTTTCTCATTCTGATACTGAGGAGTCAGTTACTGACCATGCTCTACCCCTTAGTGCAGAGTTACAGGGGTCTGATAAACGATGCAGAGAAAAAGTAGCTACTGCCCCCAAAAAAGAGATTCTCTCCAAAATCTATAAAGATGTTTCTGAAAATGGTGTGGGTAAAATGTCTAAAGATGATCATTATGATAAAGTGACAGTGTTACACTATACTGGAGATGTTAGTAGTCCAAAACATGCGATGTGGATGCGCTTTACTGAGGACAGATTAGACAGAGGTAGAGAAAAGTTGATATATGAAGACAGGGTGGACAGGACTGTTAAGGAGGCAGAAGAAAAACTGACTGAAGTATCACAGTTTTTTCGGGATAAAACAGAGAAGTTGAACGATGAGCTACAGTCTCCAGAGAAAAAGCAGCATAAAAGAAATGGTAAAGAAATACATTCTAGCCAGAGCTCTGCCAGCAGCAGCCCTGAGAAGGTTCTGCTCTCTGAATTACCAGCGTCCGGTGATGAATGGAGTAAGGCAAAGCAATACACACATGATGGGAAATGTTTTCCCAAAGTGGATGAAAGAAAAGTGTCCAGTTTGCCCAGCAGTCCTGAAAAAAGGATATTTGTGCAACCAGCAGAGGACTCTAAACAAACTATGGAACACAAAGGGAGTGCTCAGCAGACTGGAGTACCTGAGGTTTCACAGACTGGATTTCAGCTGAAGCAATCAAAGCTCAGTTCCATTAGGCTAAAGTTTGAACAAAGTATAAGCCCAAGGAGTAAGGATCTAACTCAAGAAGAAAAAAAACTGGACAGTCAGTCCAAAATTCCAGTAAAGAAATTGCAAGAAAGTAAGTTACCAGTGTATCAGTTTTATTCCAGAGAGAAACATGCAAAACAAGTAGAGCTCGTTGATGGGAGCGCAGCTTTACAGAAAGAGGTGAAAATACAGGAAGATTTTGTTCCAGGTAAAGGAAAAGCTATAGAAGACTTTTGTGCTTCAGAGACACAAAAGCAAAGAACTGAAACGAGTAAAAGTGTGCCAGAATACTTTTCAGAACTGCAGACAAAAGACCTGGTGTATGGCTCAGACTCAACAAAGGGACACTGGGACAAAAAAATCTATAGGACATGGGAAAGTCCTGGAACTTCTAATCATAAAACACAAAAAGAAAAACTTTCACATGTACTGGTTCCAGATACAGTAAAAGAAAACCATGTTGATCATGTTGAAGCTAAAACTGACAAAAAAAGTGAATTTATCACTGTGACAGAGCACAAATTGGCAGCAAATGGAATTCATTCGGAAGAAGTGAAGGAACTGACTGTAAAATCTCCCTCAAAAAAGGTCTTATACAGAGAATTTGTTGTCAGGGAGGGAGAACATAACGGTGAAGTAGCTGATAAAATATCCAAAAGGAAAGAAGAAATTGCTGTGTCCCATATTCCAGTCAGGATTGTTGAGGAGAAGAGAGCCATGCTTGATGGAGTTTATCAACTTTCAGCTAAAGTATCCCAATCAGCTGTGATTAAGGAGAAAGTTGAGAGACAGATTGATTATGTGGAAGATGATCAAATAAAGCATTCAGAAATCAGAAAAGTTACCAAGCAGCAGAGCTCAATAGGTCTAAGTCCTCCTGTTGAGGAAACTGAGTTGTCCCCTAGCAAATCACCAGATTCTTTAGAATTTAGTCCAGGAAAGGAATCTCCTTTGAGTGACTTAGTTGACCCCAGTGCCAGTGATTACTTGAATAAAGTTGCACCATTAGTAAGTACTGAGGGAGTGAAAGAAATTAAGACCTTACCTGTTTATGTCAGTTTTGTTCAAGTAGGAAAGCAATATGAGAAAGAGGTGCAACAAGGAAATATAAAAAAAATTGTCAGTCAGGAGAGTAAGACAGTACAAGAGACAAGGGGGACGTTTTACACAGCTAGACAGCAAAAACAACCTCCTTCTCCGCAAGGTAGTCCAGAAGATGACACCCTAGAACAAGTGTCCTTTATAGATAGCTCTGGCAAAAGCCCTTTAACACCAGAAACACCAAGTTCAGAGGAAGTGAGTTATGAGTTTACATCTAAAACACCTGACTCACTAATAGCATATATCCCTGGCAAGCCCAGTCCTATACCTGAGGTGTCTGAGGAATCAGAGGAGGAAGCAGAGGCTAAGTCAACCTCTGTAAAACAGGCAGAAGTTGAGGAACCACAAACTGACAAATCACTACCTAATCATATAAATAAGGACTCTAACAAAAGACCAAAAGGTAACAGAGTTGCCTACATTGAATTTCCTCCTCCTCCACCACTGGATGCAGACCAAGGCGAGGCAGAAAAGAAGCCCCACTATTCCACTGAGAGTGAAATGGAGATGACAGAAGTGAACTTGCAAGATGAACATGACAAATACCAACTGGCTGAACCAGTTATAAGAGTGCAGCCACCGTCTCCTGTGCCACCGGGAGCAGATGTCAGTGACTCCAGTGACGACGAATCTCTCTATCAACCAGTTCCGCTTAAAAAATATACATTCAAACTGAAAGAACTAGAAGATGACCAGAAAGAAACCTCAAAACCCAGAGCCCCCGAAAAGGTTGAGAAACAGAAAGAGTTAGGACATCCCACTTCTGGGAAACCTAGTGAGTTTGACGTTGGGCTTGATTCACCCCAGAATGATGTAGTGCAAAATGGGAATAATAATGACCAGTCTGTCACAGAGTGTTCCATAGCAACCACTGCAGAATTCTCCCATGATACCGATGCGACTGAGATTGACTCTCTTGACGGTTATGATTTGCAAGATGAAGATGATGGTTTAACTGAGAGTGATTCTAAACTTGCAGGTCCAGCAGTTGAAACCAAAAAGGACGTATGGACTACAGAAGGTATTCTAAAGCAGACTGATCGCTGCTTTAGCCAGAGTAAACTTGAAGTCATTGAGGAGGAAGGCAAGGTAGGCCCTGAAGAAGACAAGGTGCCTTCGAAGGGTCAAGCTTCTGAAAAGGCCGGAGATAAAAGCGAACAGAAGTCAGGGGCACAGTTTTTCACTTTGGAAGGCAGACACCCTGACAGGACTGTGTTTCCCGATTCGTATTTCAGTTACAAAGTAGATGAAGAATTTGCAACACCTTTCAAAACAGTGGCCACTAAGAGTCTAGATTTTGACCCATGGTCCAATAACCGAGGTGACGACGAAGTGTTTGAGACTAAATCAAGGGATGATGAGGCTAAGCCATTTGGTCTGGCAGTGGAAGACAGATCTCAAGCAACAACACCTGATACAACTCCAGCCAGAACTCCAACAGATGAAAGTACGCCAACTAGCGAGCCCAACCCCTTCCCATTTCATGAAGGGAAGATGTTTGAGATGACTCGCAGTGGTGCAATTGACATGAGCAAGAGGGATTTTGTTGAAGAAAGACTCCAATTTTTTCAGATTGGTGAGCATACTTCTGAAGGGAAGTCAGGGGACAAGGGGGAAGGGGATAAAAGTACAGTCACTGCCATCACACAGCCACAGGCAGGGGACAACACTGTAGAAACAAACCTAGAGAGACCAGTAGAAACAACAGCAGATGAACATAAGCCCATCATCCAGGCCAGTGGAGATTGCATGGAACAAACACTTGGTAGTAACTCACTGGAAAAATCATCGGCAGCAGTAAACGCTTCTAAAGTTGATCCCAAATTGCGCACACCAATTAAAATGGGAATTTCTGCTTCCACCATGACTCTGAAGAAAGATGGCCCTGGTGAAGTGCCAGATAAGATAGAAGCTGTGATGCCAAGTGGTCAGGGATTAGAAAATGAAACCGTAGAAGCGATTACGAGTTCAGCTTCTAGCCAGACAAGCTGTAGGCAAACAGAAAACACTGAGTTTCCAAAAGATAATTTTAATAACAACAACAATTTGGATTCATCTGCTGTCCCTACAGATGATATTACCTGTAATATAGTGCTAAAAGAACATTTGGAACCAAAATGTTCCCTGCAGAAAGCTAATCAAGCGAAAAGCACTTCAGGAAAAGGTACAGGGACAACACAAGGACACAGAGTAAGAGATAAGCAAAAAGCACACGGAGAGCAGCAAAAGTCAACAGAGTTGGTAGGGACTAGAGGAAAATCAAAACTTCCTGTAAAGGCCAGCTCAGTAAAAGAAGTCTTGCCACAAAATAATGTCCAAAGCAATGCAGGGAGTAAAGTGAGACGGGCTATTAAGCCTGACAAAGCAAAACAAGATAATTCTCCTCCCTGTCTAGAAGCAAGGTCTAGGATTCCTGTAAAAAATACACATAGGAGCCATCTAGCTAGAAAACCTCCAGCCCTGCCAAAACAAGAGCAGGTAGAGAAAGAAAAACCAAAACAGCTTCCTTCTAAATTACCAGTAAAGGTAAGATCTACCTCCGTCACAATGACAACAGTTAAAGTAAGAAAAAATCAGCTTAGGGAGGTATGTAAACATTCTATTGAATATTTTAAGGGAATTAGTGGTGAGACATTAAAGCTTGTGGATCGTCTATCTGATGAAGAGAAAAAGATGCAGTCAGAGGTCTCTGATGATGAAGAAGACAGTACATCAAGGAACACATCATTATCAGAAGCTACTCAAGTTTACCAGCCTTCCATTACATCGAAGTCTGCTAGAGATATGAGAACAGAGGCAGCATCTATAAAATCAAAGATTGAAAAGGCCGACAGTGAGAGGAGGAGGAGTAAGAGGACTGGTGAGAATGAAGGCAGTCAGGTTTCTGGAGCTCTCATGGCTCACCTCGTGGAGATCAAGCCTAGTTTGTAAAACTTTCAACTTGTTGATCCTAGTGCATGAACTGTTGTGATTGCCTGTGGAGTGACTTAACCGTAGTTTTCATTCTGTCATTGTCATCTGTATGTGCTGTCTTACACTCTTCTTTCTTCCTTTAAACAAATCCTGTACTGTAGAAAGCTAGTGAAGCATGCCAAAGACATTGTTGTAACTCAGAAATTGAAAGTTTTCTTTTGTGACAGCAAATTTGTTCTGTCAAAGTTGAGAAAATAGATGTTAATCTGGACTTGGTGGTTTCCACCAGTAAATGAACAACTTGTGTACAGTCTAATGGCTAGATTGTCAGCATGTTTGGTTTCATTACACGACATCATGTAGTTTGACATTTGGCTTTACACAGGTGAAAAAATGTGCTTTGTAGGTTATTAGGACACACGACCATTCTAGTAAACAATATAATCACCGGCAACTTAGTTGAATTAAAGCTATTATTTATAATAAACTATTGTCCGGTATTATGGTTTTCTGTGCAAAACCCTTTTAATCGAGAAATTGTAAATCACAGGTCCACAGAGTCCATGTGAACGGACAGATATAAGGATGGCAATTGTAGCCGATCACCTAGGACTTAGCTGGACAGGTAAGCTTTTCTGCTTTTATATTGAAATCAGCTGTTACATTCTTAGGTAGTCTTTTTACTAAAAGCTGCAGCAAGTCCCCCATCAGGAGAAGGCCTCCCTTCTCTTGAATTTGCACTGAACCCAGCCTCCCAAAATATTCAGCAGATTGCTTGGCAAAGATGCCCAATACAAAATAGCTGTGAAGAACCGTCTTACGGGCTCACAATAAATCAGACAGAAACTGACAGAGCAAACAGTTAAAATGATTCATCTCCCAAGATGTTGCACTCAAATAGTTGAGAGAATCTTATCTGCTCAGGGTCAGGGCTGTCTGTGTCTCGGGACAGCAAATTCGCCAGAGCACTGGAACTTGCAGGGGTCCCAGCAGCTTGGTGCCATGAGGGGTTGCCTTGTCACACACCCACTGTACCCTCCACACACTGATGTGCAGAGCTGGCCCTTCGTGGGCTTATGGGTGCAGCAGCCAACTCTCCCTGGGCATAGGTGATCACAGTGCTAGTGCTCGAGCTGCACAGCAAGCTCGCAAATGAATGATGGTCACCAGAATAAGCACATTATCAGTGAGCAGTGACGAGGCCTCCACGGAGCTTTACTTCACTCTGGTTAAGTGTCTTACTGGGTGTAAACACAATAATAGCTCAAAGAGATGTGATTGAAAATTCAGAATTGTGCCTGTCTTAGGAAATTAAAGTGTAAGTGTATAATGCCACGTTCATCATTATCTGTTAAGATACCCATTTATGTCAGATAGTCTTGTCGATGTCTGTGTGATCTAAGAAAGTTAATATTTCTAAGCCTGACAGGATAATTGAGAGATATATGCTTTGTTTGGTATTTTTGTTGTTTTCTTTTTTTTCCCTTTTTTTCCCTTTTTTTTTTTCTTTTTGCTATATAGAACTGGCAAGAGAACTGAATTTTTCTGTGGATGAAATAAATCAAATCCGAGTAGAAAACCCAAATTCTCTTATTGCTCAAAGCTTCATGTTATTAAAAAAATGGGTTACCAGAGATGGGAAAAATGCTACAAGTAAGTTCAATTAGTTACTTCTGTTGTTTGTAAATTATAGCCCGTTCCAAATGTTGCCTGTTCTAAGTAGGTTAAATTGAAGAAAACATAATGAACTTCTTTCACAAACCACTAATGGAAAAAAAAAAAAAAAAAAAAAGTTTTAGTTATATTTTTACCAGAAGCCAGAGATGTGTCATATTTATTCAGTACATATGCAGAAAGAAATAATATGTTCTCTACATCCATAATTGATGGGACAAGTAAGAAACTTAAATTCCAGCAAAGGAAGTATTAGGGAAAACTTGCCAGTAGCAAGGAATGTGAAACATGGAAATAGGCTGCCTGGAAATTTAGGTAGTCTCGCAGTACTGCAGGTTGTGACAAGGCTATACCGTTCTGTAAGGAGTGGCGGGTGTGACTGGGACAATGGATCTCTTTGAGGCCATGTTTCAGGGCAAATTCTGCTATTTTTATCTGTGCTTGAACTGCTCAAATTGAAATAGAAGGTTGATTTTTGCATTAGGTCAGTGGTGTTTGTTACAGTTGTCTAATCCACAAAACCCTACACGGTATTTGAGTCAACTTGGATCTTTTGCACCATAAAAGTTACTGTGTTTTTGTAACACAGGATTATTGTAAATGAGATTTCAGGAGGTACTGCATGAATAGCCTTACATGCATTATTATCTACGTGGCTACCTGTTCTGTTCCTCAAAGTAGAATGGTAACAAGGATATGTATGTTCCCTTTATGTTCCAGTAAAAGGATATTTTGTTTCAGTAGTAAGTAAATATATTGTTTAAGAACTCCCTGACCTTATTCTTTGTGGTTCTTGTGTTGTAATAGGATTATACTTGGGGAGGGAAGAATCTTAATAGGTGTATATCTTGAGTAAGTAGGCAGCAGAATGTCTGCTTAGACAAATGGAGTTTGCTAGAACCAAAGGCATTGGGACAGAAACGTATGCAAGCAACTTCTAATTAACAAAATATGATTGCAACTGAGAAAGACAATTACACAGTTCTGCAATGCTGAACTTTTTTTCCTGATGTCTTATTTGTTTTTCAGCTGATGCCTTAACTTCTGTATTGACAAAAATTAATCGAATAGATATTGTGACCCTATTGGAAGGACCAATATTTGATTATGGAAATATTTCAGGCACCAGAAGTTTTGCAGATGAAAATAACGTTTTTCACGATCCCATTGATGGTAATGAATTCCATGGTCATATTTAGTTCAGTGTCACTAATGCAATAATGTTGTATGAACTAGATGGTGGTTTTTTTTTTTTTTTTTTTTTTAAAAGGAAAAATTAAATTCTAAAGAAGTGACTGGTTTTCATGTCAAGGGTTTTTCCTCATGGTATGATATTTAGGTTGCACATCAACATCTCAGAGAATAAGCTCAGGATCCCACAAATGCACGCCTCAGTGAGCTTATTCCTAAGCTTATTCCTACCAGCCTCAGTGTCAGTTGACAAAACCTGATTTTTTTTCTCCTGTGGTGATTGTGTTTTGATGCTTGCCCAAGCATATTTTTAATGTGCTTGGTATTGCATGCTTTCCAAGCTTGCTGGAAATAGACACACATACAAGTGCACACATGTATATATATTTTCTTTGGATTTCTGTCTAGGTAAGTAACAGAATTCTTTGAAGAAAAAGGAAAAAACAAATCAAGTCTGTAGCAGTTGCATGAGATACGTTAATGTGCAGTTTACTACCCAGCCTGAGACAAATAAACATCCATTATTTTGAGTTTTTCACAATTTTTTTGTGATTTTGGACCATTATTGTCCAAATGTACAGTGGCAGTAGAAAAATAAGAAAATGTTTTATTATTGCATGAGAGAGTATCTTTGTCAGCCTACTAATGAATAGAACCGTGCAGTGATCTTCACATGGAAGCTGTACCCACTGAGCACAGAATTGTGCAGGTTAATTTTGAGCCAGATCTTAAAAGGATAAATGGAGTTCTGCTTATAAAACAGAATTGCTGTAGGTATACTTAATATTTATCATCATGTTGAAGATGCTAAATATTGTTGTTTTGTCTTTTAAATGTTAGTTAACGGGCATGGGGTTGCTGCATCCTTTACTTTCATTTTTGACAAGTTTATTATAAATAGCTTGTTAAGTAAGACTTTTCTCTTTTGAGTTCTATTTCCTTTGCTTTTTGTAATTGGTTCAAATATGTATTAGTCTCTCTGTATTTTAGTAGGATGTTCTTGTAGTCAGAACATATAAGCTCAGTGTTCCATTACTGAGCAGCATTACTGGTCATTGAATCATTGCATTACAGAAAAAAAGTTCTGTTGACATTTTAAGAAAGTTGCTCTTGAAATGTTACGTGCGCCTTTCAATAGTAGCATCAGTATTTTTATGAAAAAAATACGCTTTTCTGCAGTTGCTTGCTGTCTCTCCTCTTCTCTGAGCCTTCCTCAAGCTTCCTTTCCTCACCAAGACCAGACCACCTTTACCTTTCTCTCAGCTGATTCAGGAAATAAAAAAAAAAAAAAAAGGAAAAAGAAGAAAAGAAAAAACAACCCTGTAAATGCACCTCCCTTTGCAAGCAGCACAATGGCCAGTTAACCCCCACACAATGTATTTTTTTCCTCTTGTAGGTTACCCAACCTATAATTTGCTGGAGAAAATTTCGGATTTTGTTGTCATTTTATATTTATATTCAGTTTAATCCTTTCGTATGATTTTCCTGTGTTTTCATCAATTTCCTTTTCTTTTCTCTCTTTATTTGATCAGTGTATCTGATTGTACCCATGTCGCCAAGATCACCTCAGTCTCCAAGATCACCAAGATCTCCTTACTCACCACAGTCCTCTCACCTGTATAGCTTTACTGTACCTGAAATATTCATATAGCTCTCCCTGTGTTTTCTTATCCCTTTGTTAAATTCCCTTTTTAGTTTTTTATCCTGCTGCATATTTAGATCTACTATTCTTTATTATCCTCATTGAGATCCATTTCTGTTCCTTGTTCTTTAACTGTTCCATTCTTGTGGCTCTGTGGTTACGTGGAGATATAGACTAGTAGCATTGTATTGCTAGTGTTGTGTACTTTTTGGTATAAGTATGTTAAAAATGTGGACCTGTTTTAAAAATAATACCTACTTGTAAAGAAGTGGCTGGCCTATGTTTTGATCTGCTTCTGTCTTTAAAGTTTATTTATTAAACTTCCAAATTCAAGGAAGTAAAAACTGGGAAAGAAAGCTATACACAATTTGGCTGCAAGATATTGGGTTGGATAAATGGACAGCCACCCCTGTCCACATTTATTTCCTTGCA
Source organism: Oxyura jamaicensis (assembly GCF_011077185.1). NCBI lineage: Eukaryota > Metazoa > Chordata > Aves > Anseriformes > Anatidae > Oxyura > Oxyura jamaicensis. The sequence continues at coordinate 6,665,725 of NC_048898.1, forward strand.
TGCTCATAAGGCAATCTGCTATAGCTTGAAAATGTTCAAATGGCTGCAAAAAAAAATTGCTGAAATCTTGACAGACTATTTACAAAATACTCAGAAGTACCGGCTTTGCTGTACTAGCTATTTTGGCAGTGCTCATTTTTTTTTTATCTAATTAGATCAAAGTAAATGAATCTATCAGAACTGCATTTGTTCTTAATCCGCATCTTCACAGTTTTCATACTTTATGTAATTCATGAATCATTTGACATTTGCTGGTTCGTTGCTCCATGCTTCATCCCAGTTAGTCCAAATGTGCTGTCTTCCTTAGGTTATCCCTCCATTCAAGTGGAACTGGAAACTCCCACTGGGTTGCGCTTTGTGCCACCCACCCCCTTCCATCAGGACGATTTCTTTAGCGACACCTCTAGCCTAGAGTCACCCCTTAGAACTCCCAGTAGACTGAGTGACGTGGTAGTGACCTCCCAGGGACATGTAGATGGTACAGCAGCAGCACCGCCAGTGGTGACTGAAGAAGATACTTCTCTGGACGACAGCAAACTCGATTTCTCAGTGCCTAGAGAAGGAACACCTAAAGATATTTCTGTAGGCCAGAGCCAGTTGGAGGAAGTGGACCTTAAAGATTACCCGCGGTATCTTGGTAGTTATGGCGGGATACCAAAGGATGCTAAACAAAGGCAGAGCGAAGAGACTAGCAAAACAGGAATAAGGACTGAACAGCCTGAGAGAGAAAAGTCTGGTAGTGATGAGGAGATGACGGAAGAAAAGTTTAAATCTCTGTTTGAGGACATTCATCTGGAAGAAGGAGCTGAGTCTGAGGAGATGACGGAAGAGAAAGTATGGTCAATTCTTAAAGGTGTTCAGCAAGCAGAACGCGAAATGTCTTCAATTACAGGTTGGCAAACCGACTCGTCAAGTGTCACTGAGCCACCAACGTCGGGACGCAGAATAGGTGGTAGCCTGCTAGATCGTCTGGATGATAGGTGAGTATCTGCTTACAAAGGTGTGCATGTAAGCAAGCCTCACTGCACTGCTTTCACCTTCAGAAGCAGTGCTCAGGCTGTGGTTCTGTAGTTCCCTGTGTGGATGTGTTTATATACATATATGCATGTGTATTTTGAAGAAAAAGCGGTGCTTAACTCAGTTAGGCCTGAAACGCCTTTAACTTTAAACATGGATATATAGCAGGTTTCATGCTTAACATAAGATCAGTTTTTATTACATTTTCAAGATAATACTGTTTTTCACGTTTTTTGTAATTGTGTATTTCCATTTTGAAGGAATCTAAGCAGGCATAGATGGAATGTGGGGCTATTAAATGTATATCAGTTGAAACTGTAATACTGCATTACTCTTATTTCTAGAGTACCTTTTTAGCAGTCACCCTTTTCATGGCATCTCTCTGCTTTCCCTCAAGTAGTCATTACTTTTCCATAACCCAATTTTTAAATTGTCACTGGTTTTATTACACTTAATTAAGTGTGTTGTGTCAAGCTAATTTACTTGATGTTTTAGGAGATGAGATGCAAGTCATAGGAAGGTAAGAATGACAGACAACACCAAATCCATCTCGTCCCATATACTGCCTCCCAACAATGACTGAAAAGGATGCTTGGGGAAAAAAATGCTATTTTTTCGTCCTCTACTTTCCCAAGGTCAATTTGCTTTCAGCATAATGACCTGCTAAGTTGGTGAATGTTTTCTACATATTTATCCTCAACGTATTTCTCTTGCATGAGTTTTGGCAGCCTCCCTTTGGACCTACATAAGTTTTCAGCATTTACAGTACGTATTGGCATGTTTGGCCATACTGGTACCCACTGGGTGAAGATCATCTGCTTTTTGAACTTGGCTTCCCTGATTACTAATGGAAGGAGCCAGCTCTGCATGAGGTGTAAATCAGCAGAGAATGACTGTCTGCAGAGTGATTTTCTCTCTGTCAGCAGTTTATATCCTTTGCATCTTTGACTCAGTGTTTAAGGGTTCCAGGTAGCATGAGGTACTCTTACTGCATCAAGTGGGAACATGGCCGTTGATTGCAGCAAGCTGATTTTTCTATCAAGGCCATAAAGCACTTGATCTACTAGCGATGTGATTTCTGTTGTTATGTTAAGCAATGCTTGTTATTCTGCCTTCTATACTCTATTCAATTAATAGAATATCTCTTCTAGAAGTAAAAGGCCTTCCTTAGAAGATGGCCTGTACATTTCTAGCTAGATGAATTCAATTTGCTATCTTCTATAACAGTTTTGCCAGCAAATAGCTGTAGTATTTTCACGTGTACGGTCCAACTGTTTATTTGAAATGTAAGCAAAATAGAAAACTGTGCATCAGAAGTGCAGGTTAAACCTGTCCGTAGGTAATCTGAGACAAAGTTTTTGGCCAGAGCTTTCTATCTCGTAGTAATGTTTCTTGCTGTCGGCTCTGTATATTATTGAAACTGTACTGAGGAATTATTCTTGAGTACTAATATTTTTTTTAAGATGGATGAGTTATTTGGAGTACAGGTACTGCAATTGGAGGGGAAAATAACCAAAATTATTAGTAACTGCAGAGTAACAGATACTTTGTTCACCTCCTTGGTTAGAGAACAAGTTAAAGAATTACTGCCTTGAGGATTTATCTCATGTGATTATAAAAGGGAAATTGTAGGTTTTGTGTATTTTTCTTTCTCTTTTTCATTTTTTCTTTTTTTCCCTTAAGTGGAAGGGAATTAACACATAATATTTGGTCTTGTTTCCAATATTCACCATGTTCTCATTGCTTCTGAAGATACTGTGATGCAAAGACAAGGCTATTAAATAGATTGATGCTTGCACACTGAATTGAAAATTTTACTTTGAAATGTGCACACTGAGTGAAGGCTCAGTAAAGGGGTTCAGTGCTTCTGCCTCCTGTAGTGTGATTTAAACACTGAATGGCTGTCTGTTTTTTTTCCCCTGTAGCTCGGACCAATGTAGGGATTCTGTTACCTCATATGTCAAAGGAGAAGCAGGGAAGCCGGAAACAAATGGAAGCCTCTCTGAATCCACAGCCGAGATGAAAACCAAATCCTATGTCCAAGAATCTTTAAACGATGTGGGAAAACACAGTGACAAAGAAACCCTGAAAACAAAGCCTCAACTTTCAGCTGGTACTGATGAGCAAACGTTATCATCAACAGCATATCAGAAATCTTTGGATGAAACTAGCAAGCCAACAACAGAAGGCAACAAAACATCTGTGCCTGTCAGCGTGAAGAAGATGAGCTGGAGTTCTTCAGAAGATGGCAAGCCAAGAGCAAGCATCCAAGAGGAGGAGGGAGCAGTAATGTCTGAACAGAAGGTACAGTGTGTCCTGTAATTATTAACTGCTTGAGGAGTCCCTATTGCTTAACATAATTTTTATAGGACTTGTAACATTTTGCCAGGTGTGGTTTGGTTTATTTAATCTTTCTTTATGCATTTTCTATTTATTACTAAATTAAGAAAATTGGAAATTAGTGGAAATTTATGTTCTGCGGTGTAAATAGAACAAAATGTAGTCGGAGCAGGCAGAGGAGCCAACCAGGGCTGCATGATCTTGTTCTTAAGGGGCCCCGAGCCTTGGAAGAGGTTAGAGCAGGTTGTGACTGCTGTCCTGCATCTCTGGGGAGCAGGCCCCCCTCCTGCCTAAGTACCACCTGTGCAGCCAGTGCCAAACCACTCGGCTGTCCTCGAGCTGCTTCCATAAAGGTGATGCCACTGTTTTCATCTCTATTTGTGACATTGAGGTGAGCAAAGAGAGGTACTCTATCTTCTTCCTTGTCCCTAACACCCCTGCATTTTTCCTTATTATTTTTTTATTCTGTTAATGTGCAGGAAAATAAATCTTGAGTAAAATCTAATCTCTTCCATATATTTTGTTCTTTGGCTTCATTCATTCCAACTCCGAAGTGCATCCAGCCAAGAGGAATCAAAAGATGTGCCAATGTATAAAGCACTTTTCCAGATGGTGGTTTGTTCTTAAAATACTGCTGAGGGGCTCTCCTTTGGTTCTACCTTGCCTGGCTTGCACATCCGTACCTGTATTATAGTGTCTCACTTTTAAGTTGGTTTCAGACAACGAAAAATTTAATAGGTTTCTCAATGGCTTGTATTTATTTCCCAGAAGCTTAACAGTAAAATTGATGCAAGGAATTGCTTATAGCCCAGTGTAGGGATTGGGGCTGGTGGGTAATCCCTAGGCTCAGTGATTGTGAAATAGGGAACTACTGAGTTTCTTCTACATTTCTCTCTTTACTGATACTGTCTTTTCTTGGGTATAGTACAGGAGGAGACTAGAACTTCTGGAAGTGATGCACTTTAGTAGATGCATTTGCTTCTACATGATGTGGCATTTTTTTATTGTAGCACAATAAAAATGTCAGCTGTGGTGGGCTGCAATAAATCATTCAAGTTTAAATTACTTCGTTTTAAACAATTCTTTCCATTATACAATCAAGAGTTCTTTTATTAGATAGTACCATAATCAGTCTCACCAGTTATGCAGTGTATGATTGTTATTATCTTGTTGTTAATTCGTGACATAGTTAAAGCAGCAAAGATCTTTCCTAATGCTCACTAATTACTGAATACTTAAAAAAAAAAAAAAAAAAAAAAAAAGTGAGAGCCTGATGCAAAGGCAGCTAAATGCAGACATCAGAGTTCCTTTATTTGGCTTTGGGGCAGACCTTGGGTTGATGACATCATGCTCAGTTTAAACACAGGGATAAGCATAGAAGCGCCCTGTAACACCTGCTGGGGGGTGTGCAGCAGTGGTGCACTCCCTGCTCTGGATTCCCATCAATGAGAAGTTGTCATCCACTTCTGTTTTGTCTTCACTTTTGGATCTGGATTGGTAAGAATAAGTGTGTGCATTTCATACGTGCGCTTTTTGCACTACTTTTGCTTTCTTGGTAAAGGGTGATAATCTTATCTTCCAAGTAACAAGTCTTTTTTATGGACATGGTCTTTGAATCAACTGGTATCAGAAAACAATGTAATTTCTAAACCTGAGCCTCTCACCTAATCTTCTTGAAGTCGGTAGTTTAATTACTCTGCGTCCAATTCATAGGGAGATACTTTGTATGTTGTCATGAAAAAAGAAAAGTTTCAATTGCAGTGTCTCTGGAAGGCATTCTTCAGAAACGAGCCTCAAAGGGGTAAAGGTTTGAAAGAAGCAGATTCATTTCTGTGGAAAGAAGTGGGGAACAAAAGAAAATGACTTCCTAATGTTAGCAGTTTTTTCTGTGACCATGTGGGAAACATCTAAGAAGTAGTAAGCATTCACCTGCCTGGAGGGGCCTGTATCAGTGTTTGGCACACAGTTCTGCACCAGAAGATAAACTTGGTCCATAGGTACTGGGCTGCTGCCTGGTGAGGTGGATTAAATGAATTGTTGGCTTCATGGCAAAAATTTTAAAAAAGCAGTGCTGTGACAGTGTAGGCCATGTAATGCTCTGTCAGTGATCAAGCATCCCATTCAAGTGACTTTTGGAAATGAGAGGAGTCCAGCGCAGTTGTTCTGTTACCCCAAAGATGTAACGTCCTGTGGTCACGGTGACTCCCAGTGTCAGAGTTTTGGCAGGGCTAAAACACTTGAAGCTGTTTATTAACCACTCTTCTTCCAAAAACCTTTGTGCCCTCTTGGGAATCCTCTGCTTCCTGTTACTTGTTCAGGATTGCGTTGGGTGTTTTTTTTTGTATTGATATATTTGGCTAGTGTCAGAAGACAGCAGGAGACTTTGTGTGCAGATGAGTACTGTCATCCTGCCCCAACTGCTTTTTGTTACATAGCCCTTTTTTCTTTTTCTCCACCGCCCACCTACTCTTACTTGACACATCATTTCTGAGAAGTGCTTCTGGTTTGGGATGTCTTGGGACAGATTCAAAAAACAAAAACAAAACAAAACAAAAAAAACAGAGATGCAGTTAGCAATATCCACTGTACATGTTTTAGAGTCAGTTTTGGGATGCTGTTGAGTTATTATAGAGAAAGTTGTCCAATTTCTCTGTTCAGAAAACAGTAGTTTGAGCCTACTTCATCAAAGCCTTCTCTGCCAACCATGTGCACACACAGCTGCTCAGCCCCAGAGCCCAAGAGCTCTGTGGGTTTTGCAGGGGAAAGCATCATGGCTGTCGGAGGGCCCCAGGACGGAGCAGATGCAGCTGCTACACAGTACCAGGCTTCTGACCTGGCCTGAGCTGAGCTCTGCCAATTCCATTCTTAAAAAACACAGATGATTGTGCTTCACACATCAGCTAGTGCCATTTAAAAATAGTTAAATACCGAGTAGGAAAACCACTTACATGGAGAAGGTCTTCAAAATGCTTATTTTTAGTCTTTGGTAGGTGGGCCACCGAGTCTTTGTGTGACCGTTGCCTTTCTTTGTAAGGGAATTCACTTCCATACCTTGTGAATCCATGTAATTAGTCTGAATTGTTAATTTTTGAGGAGGAAACAGCAAGCAGTTATGACAGGTTTTTCTGCATACAATGTTTTTAACTACTAAGATAAAGAAATGTATGAGGTTAGATGCATTCCAAATACTATTTTCTTAGGCTTAAAAGCTGCTGCAATATTCCATACCTGGTATACTTGTCAAGCTCTACAGGATATCAAAGAACAAAAAGGCCTCCCATCACATACTTTAGGAGCAAGACTGCAAGTTATGTATATAAATACAGACAGGAAAAATGTTGTCCATGATAACCTCTGTTTTCTTCTTGTAGTTCTGATAGCACGTTGTGTCTTGCAAATGTGCTGTTCAAATGTACTAAAACTGCATTTATTAGGAATATAGTGACAGTGACAGTGAGATTCAGAGTGATTCAAGCTCAGGTGAGGAGCAGAGGATTACTACAAGAGTTTATCGACGGCGGTTGATTTTGAAGGTATTTTGTGATTCGCGTTCTTGAGGCGACGTTGGCATGGATGTGGGTTTGGACTGCCGTGTGAGAATGTCAGTTCTGGCATAATGGAGTCCCTCTGGTATATGCTTTCCATGCCAGTTTGTTTTTATAACCAAATGCTACGTGGCTTTTCCTTGCTTAACCCAGAGGTTTATGGTTGTCTTCTGCTGGAAAACTACTGTGCTGCATGGCATGTTGTGTTCTTCACTGTTTTGCATGCCATCTTAAAGACTGCAGCTAGATGCAGTGTGTTGGTCTGATGCAGAGCAAAATGAATTACAGACAGATATGGCTGACACATTTTTTTCATTTTTTCTCTTTTCTAAAAAAAAATATCTAAATTACAAGTTTACCAAAAAAAAAAAAAAGTCAGGAATGTGCAAGAGTGGGATATAGGAGAGTCTGGGCCAGGTACTCTGGCTGAATGTTGTCATCCAGAGGGCCTGGTGTGTTCTGGAAAGCCTCTCCAAAGTAGCAGGTGATCCTGATTTGAAACCTTCTGTAGTTAATAAGAGGCCTTGCATCGCCTTCAGTAGGCTTTCTTTAGTGTATTTATTTACAGATGCCCTAGCACAACATACTTTATATGCTAATAACAGTGGTGGAGACAAATGATTGCATTTGCCCTCATGTAGTTTCTTGTACGGTCGCATAGTATGGTAGTGTTTGCCTTGAGCATATAGCATAAGAAAATAATTCTTCATCAGAAACAATGTTAATTCTCAGTAATTTACAGGATTTATTAGATTCTTATTAGAAAATCATAGTAATGCCATGAAAAGGACAAACAGCCACAGTGGTGCTATTACAGCAATAGCTGAGTTTGCTTAGGATATAATTGTTACTTCAGTAATGATTAGTGACGCCTACCTATGTTGCTGTTATTTGTGCATTCAGTGAAGGGTACATACACATGCTCTGCACCTTTTGTAAAATGCAGATGGCAGATTAGCTGCTATGCACAGCCGTTGATCTCTCCAAGACACAGACACTTGGAAGATGCAGAATGACATTTCTGACCGCCTTCACCCTGTATTTCTTCAGTGTACTAGTTGTGTTCCCATTCTGAACTAGGCAATAATTGCAAAAAGGAGCTCAACAGTAGTAAATGTTTTATCCAAGACCTCATTTTTACAGGAAGAACCTGCTGCGGTAATTCCCTCTGCAGATAAGACATGACAAGAAATAGGAATGTTTCTGTTTTCACATGGGGGCATGCGGCCTGAGGGTGATCACAGACCCTTGAACGCTGTAAGAGCATTGCTGGTAAGACATAAAGCATCAGTGGGCTGAAAATGGTAAAGGCAGTGCATAGTCAGCTTGTTTTGGGGATTTGCCATCCAATTTGTCTGAACTATTTCAGTGTCCACTGGTTGGACATCAGGAAGTGTCAGAGTACAAAAGAGGGTGAAAAAGACACTCTTCATTTTCTTTCTAAGTATATCCACTGGGTTTAGAGAAGTGCATAGAACATTGTTTTTAAATGGGTGGTGTCGTTTGGGGTTGCACGTACACAGCAACAGTAGAGCAGTTGTGTAGAGTGGTGCAGTCTGCAGCTCGTGCAGAGGGAGCTGGGCCCTCGGGGACAATGTGCATGCTGGGGGGCGGCCAGACCTGCACTGTTCGGGACATGGCTGTGCTGCACCAGGGCAGATTTGAAAGTACCTCTGATAATTCTGTCATTTTTTGATGATTTGTTGCTGCTGCTTGTTCTGCTGCTTGTTTTGTTCTCCCTCCCCGCAACTTAAGACGGGGTTAAAATGGAGCATGAAAAATTTTCAAAGCAGCAGTCACCAGGCCTTTTAGAAAAAGAGTTTGATAAGGGAGAAACCGTTTCCGTAGGTGTATGTTGATCATGTATAGCTCATGAATTGATGGCATGAAATAGAGGGATCAGGCTTTGAAGTTGGAAGTGATCTGGACCTCAATGAATTTTTGCGAATTCCTGGGAGCTGAAGTAGTCGGGTGAACTGAAGTCACAGAGAAGGCAGGCACTGGGTGAGGAGCAGCTTCTCAGGCAAGAGGTCTCAGGATGTAGCACACAGAACTGCAGAGCAGAGCTCGCAGCCTGCAGGGAGGACATGACCCCCATGTTCCTTCCATGGGACCACGAGAAGTGGTCGGGAGCCTCCAGCAGGCTCCTGCATTTGCTTGCTGGTGCTGAGCACCCTTCGAGCAGGTGCTGCGCCTGACTCCTCAGCCCCTGCACCCCACTCCAAATGTCACAGCTCAGCCAGCATCAGTTGTGCAGGGCAGTAGTGAGGGGAGAATCAGGCTGTCCCTCTACTCCTATGTTTCCTGATGCTCCCCACTAAACATATTCCTGCTATGGGACGGATGCACAGGAAGCAGTGCAGGGATGTTTTCCTCCTGGCTTCTCCCCCATGCAGCAAGCCTGCGACTCCCACCAGTGGTGAAATGCCCAGCTGCTTTTTGGCAGTCATGCCTGGGCCTTGGGAGCACTTATCCTGTATTGTCTTATACACTATGGAGCCAGCCCTGGAAATCTGGGTTGAGCTTGTCTTCTCTGGAATAAAGAATATTTTGAACATCTGCAAAGCCTGGGCACAGGCTTCAGAACTCGATGGCAGTGCTGTGCCTGTGCCGTGAGCCTGCTCTGCCGGCTTGCGCCAACAGCAGCAAAGGGACACGGAGGACGGTGCACCTGGAGCCTCCACCAGGCAGAGCTGCACACGGGTCAGCATTGTTGTACTGCAGTTAATATTCATTACTGCCTCTGTGCTGCATTAAAAGCAACAGAGGTACTCACATAGCCTGCAGGGATGAAGTTTTGTAACACCTAAATCTGGAGGATAAATTGAGTCCCATGGAAAAAAAGAATTTGCAATGTGCCTCCACAGTTACTGTCAGGACTGAATTGCTTAATTGCCTTTGTTCTTCTTTCCCAACTTGTTTTTCATTTCAGTGCTCTTCTGCATTGTTGCTAACACTATTATTTCCGTTTAACTGCTACCTCAGCCCTCTGTCCTGGCCCAAATATGTGGAAAGGCTTTTCTGTCCCCGGAGGTATTTTCCCAGCAGTCCAAGAGCTGGGTCCTGTCAAGTGCTCTCGAGCACATTCCCATGGGATTTAGCACTTCAGAGGGCTGAGACCATAAAACCAGACAAGCAAGGGCTGATGCCCATTTCCACATGTAACAGGATCGTATTCTAACCTCAAGGTAATGCAGATGGTTTTGGTTTTGCTTCCTTTCCCTCTTCTGTTCGCCTGGCGGATCGATGGGACGGAGCATTGCAAAAGAAATGGGTTTTTATGGTAGTGCAGGAATGTGAGCAATTAGCACACAAGGGAAAAATGAGTGCTGCCACAATATGCACATTCAGAGCCTGATCCAAAGCTCCTTTTATTCACACATGACAGAAATCAGTGTCTGATTTTTCATGCCTTTTCAAAGATTGTTAAATCTTTCATGGGTACAAATCTTTGGCAAAAATTGTCCAGTAAGATTCTTGCCAAAAGGTTTATGGTAGAAATTTGTAGTGGAAAACAAAAGAGATTTCCAGGCAGGAATTACTCAAATCTGATATTACTTTGTATGTTGTACTTCTGTTATTTCTTGCTGATTTTTATTAGAGATTTGTATCTTCCCATGCATTTTGCCCATGAAGCTCCCCATTACTGATTGTGGAGGGTTGGTTCAGCCTGCACTGAATGGCACAGAAGGATCCTGAGCAGCAGTTAGTAACGAGCAAAATCAGCAGCTCTCATGATGTTCTTGCTCAGAGGAGACTTATTTATGGAGAGTGAATCCTCTAGGTGAGACCAGTTAAGGGCCTGTGCTGCACATGCAGCACATGGAAGTGTTCCCATCCACGTGCTCAGCTGGCGCAGCCTCCCTGCTGCAGTCCTGCCAGCTCAGAGAGCTGCGGCATTGCTCTGCTCCCAAATGTCCCCACAGCCGGAGAGAGACCAGCAGGGTGGGAGCTGCCAGCCGCGGTGCAGTAACACACCTGGGAAGTGAAACTCAGGCTGCAGAGTGCTGCTAGTAGGTCTGTTTGCACATGGTCCTCCTGTATCAAGCATCAGAACGATGACCCAGCTCCCACTGTTGGGCTTGTTGGGCTGCTGTATTCGGCACCCTGTCCTTTTGGGTCTCCTTGGCTTGCCTGCTGTTCCCCCCCAACGGCTTTAGCAATACATCTGCAAACAAGCAAGTACAAACTCAGCACAGGCGGACAGTCGTGGCATGTGATTAACAAGGTCTCTCTGAGTAGGCAGAACTCACTAATGAAAATGACCTTAATGAAAGATGTTTGTTTCTACTGCCACAGCAGCTTGAGATCCCAAGGAGACAGAGGTGCAGCTGCTGGTTATGCATTACAAGAATGTGCTCTTGAAGAAAGGATTAGGTCTTGCTAGTGGCTTAGACCAGAAAAGGAAAAGGTCTCATTGCTCTGTACAGCCCCTGTTCCAGTTGCAGTACTGCCCCCGGTCTTTGGAGAAATTAAATATTTAGGATCTTTCCATCTTGCTTATTTCCATCTGCTTTTAAATTCCTTTTTAAATTCTGGGTAACAGACATCCAGCCGTACCTTTTATCCTCCGCTGTTACAACACTAGCTATATCGGAGGAATAAAAGGGACTATTATCCCTCTAGTAACAAAACAAACATGAAAGAGAACCAGAGGTCTGACAAATCTGCAGTGAACTTTGACACAGTACTGCAGCACCAACTGTATAACTCCTGTGTTTATCTGGAGGTCCCTGGGAACACCCATCATCTGCAAATAACTGTTAAGAAAATCAGTGGAGTTGGCAGAAGACTTTGAAGAAGCTGCTGTTTAGTTCTCCTGCCCTGGAGAGCAGCAGCGAGGATGCCAGCTGGGTTTGGCAGGACTACACTCCAGCGAACAGGGTGACATTAAAGCACTCCGCTTTGCAAAGCTTCCTGGCATGTTCTGGGGCTGAGGTGTGCAGAGTGCAGCTTTTGTACGGGTTAGTCCCAGGGATATAACCGAGCTTCCAGTAATCACTGTGTTAAGTTTCCTCCCTGAATTTTTAAAGCGCTCGGTATTGTGACAGTGATTTAGACTGGTCAAGGGTGAAATGAAGCCCACATAAATATGATGCTGCGGAAATAATTTTATTCTTCAGCTGTGACGCAGATGCACCAGCTTTGTGTTTAAAAACAGCTTTTGTTGACAAGGTCATCTAATGTGCCATTCTAACCCAAAGCTGTTCTGAGGTCTGACAAGTAGAACTGCCAGTGGGTAAGGCAGTCGCTTTGTGTTTTTTCTAGCAAACATCCGTCTTCATAACTGCACAGGATTAGAAACGTCAGTAAATCAGATCTGCCTCCTGCCAATTGTGAGCCCTCCTGCAATTTGTTTAACTACCCACAAGAAAGAAAATTGTGAAAGCTGGATTTCATGTGTACTGGCTGCTGAGTGTTTACAGCATTTATCCTTAGACCGTGCTTGAAGGAGCATATAGCTAATTAAAAAACAAGATTCACAATACCCTTAAAACTGCATTAATCTTTCAGCATATCAATGCATTTTCCATTTTAAAACTGAACATGCTATTTCTCACTAACTTGGTGTAAGGAACAACCTTGCTTACAGTGGCAGTAGGGGCCAGGAGGTGCAAACAGTACTGTTGTACCAGGTAGTCTGGCAACCTTGCTGTACCAGCTGTGCTGTTCTGTTTCTGTTTTTTATCCTAGTGGATTTGGAGGCCCTGCTTGCATGAGGGAAGCTCTCAGTACCTCTGTGCACCGAGGGAGAGGAACATCTGGGACAGGGCTCCCTCCTGTCCCAGCCCTCATGCTTGGGAGCTGCTGGGGACTCTGAGCCCATGGGTGGGAGGCCAGGGATGAAGCAATGCAGCCAGCTCCCTGTCTGCTGCACTGCTGATAAAACTGTCTCCAAAATCAGTGTTTTTTCCTCATTCCACTGTGGCTAGGAGGCCCTACAGGTTTCAGTTCTCAAAACCTGTACCCAGTCATAGGTGCCCCTGCCTGCAGCAGCAGGCCCTGTGCCATTTTCGTTTCTGCTATCTTGCTCATGAGAAAGGAAGGAGCTGGCTTCTGCTAGGGCCCTGCTTGCTGGCAGGACCAAGTCTTTCTTCCCTCATCCTGGGTACAGAGTGAAATTGGTGCTTAGGTAGGTATTTAGTTTCTCCTTCCAGGAAGCCCTTGGAAGAGTCCGTTTGGGGCATAAATTGTCCAGCGGGCCCAGCCTGGGCCGTCCCAAAGCTTTGGCAGCGATTTGTTCTGCTGTGCTGCTTGCGAGGGTGCCACCCTGCCTGGGCTTGTGGACCTCAGCCCAGTGCCCACAGTCCCAGCACGGCTCGGACAGGGGGGACTCACCCAAGTGGCCCCTGGGCAGTGATGTACCCCTGGCTGTGGAGTCCGCCATCCCTCCGTGATGCTCCCTGAAGCATCAAAGTTTGGCAAGTTTTACAGTTTCTACATGCCCCATGGCATATGGTTTCCATATGTCCCATGGGGAAAAAGAAACACGTCTGAAATGGATTAATTACTTACTACCAAGTGGTAATTTCAACACAGCTTTCAGTATGAAATAAGCAGAATTACTGCACTTTTGAGTAATGACAGATACTCACTGGAGACGTGGTTGGCAGCAGAGCTGCAGCAGGCTCTTCAGTGTAGCTTTTGCCTGATGTAATACCTCTAAAGCAGGGAAAATGCAATATCTGAAGCAGGGAAAAAAACCTCAACTATAGAAAATTGCTTGTGAACAGAAAGGAAGGTTTATTTCTTTTAGCACTCTGAAATAATATACACATCTAATGTTATAATGTACACATTGAAAAAGCTGTGTTTAGAGAGAAACGGGTTACAAAAAATAAACGCGGCATCACTGCATCTACCCAGTGTAAAGCAGTGCCGGGAGCTTATGTAGGTAACTGTGTAGTGTGTAGCCCACAGTAAGTGTGGTTCCTCTTACTACTTGAAAGCATTATGACGTTTTGACATGTAGTTTTAATAATATAATTTCAAATATTATTTTGCTGGTAATACTGACATTTAGGAGTTTTATATAACAATTTTTCCACTTCCTTCCTCTAGTTGCTGTTTTTTCCATGGTGGGTTGAGGATGAAGGGAGAAGGAAAGTTTTAAGTTTTTTTTCCCCAGAAATTTTACCTTTTTTTTTTTAAAAAAAAAAAAAAAAAAAAAAAAAAAAAAACAGGGGGGTTCCCTGACCATCTTATCTCCAAGTGCTATGGCTCTGCTCTCAGCAGAGGGAAAAGGCAAGTCATCTGCAGTCTTGACTTTTGAACATGGTTTTGTCCTTCAGATGAGGCAGAGCCTAGATTTGTCCATGATCTCATGAACACAGTCAATAATGCTTCCTTCCTTATGGGCTGTGCTTATGTGTTGGAGAATACTGAGTGCAGCTGATGTTTGTTGGGAAGCATGGAAACCAACATGTATGAACTGGATATTATTGCATAGATCGCAATTTTCTTTCTCAGTTTTATGTTTTCAGAAACAAAATGCTACATTAGATTTGTTTTATTTATACAAAATAGGCACAGATGATAGATATTTTTGGAGCATCAAATGTGGTGCTTTACTTCAGCACCTACATTTGGAAACATGGCTTTTTGAGGTGAAGTTGTCAATGTTCTTCTGGAACAGAAGTTCATGGCTGCCAGCTAGCCTTAGAGTTTATTTATAATTTTAGCAACAATTCTTGTCATAGTATTTAGTCCTAGCACAGCAGTTAGGACACTGCTTAGAGATTTATTACACTGGTCCCATAAATAGTGGGTACTGCGAGAACTGGTGGATGGAGTGCGATTTCAGTAAGTCGTGCACCAGGCTGCTGAGACTCCTCGGCAGGCTGGCAGATGATGTTGTGCCAGAGAAGGTTTCACGTAAGATACCTTTTACTTTTTCCAATTTTGCAAATGCTGAGTAGTCTTGTCTTCTGTGTGCATTTAAGATCTTGTATTCAGCAAGCTATAGGCAGAGCCGTCTTTAAAATCCCAATTTTTCCCCACCTTATTTGGTGTTAGAACATGTTTCTGTATGCACTGGGCATTGAGAAGCTCCAAAAAGCCTCCTGCTAATGGATGCTGTTCAGAGATGTTATCATCATGAATTTGTGCCTCCATCTCATAGGACTCAGGCTAACAGAAAGATTATTTGTTGCCCAGAGAGCATCATCTCATGAATTAGCTGATAAATGTGCCAGAAGCTTTCTACATGTTTTAAGGACATGCTTTGTGGAATAAATACGCAGGTATTGGCATGCTAAATTAGAAAGGCTTTCACGTTATTTGTGTGACATAAACCAATCTGTTACATAAAGTTAAGCTAGCATGTGCTTGTTGCTTGGATTGGTGTGGAAATATGTGTGGGTTTGGCAGATTATAGGTTATGTTGCTAATCTTATAACACGTTCTTTAGGGTGAGGAAGCAAAAAACATTCCTGGTGAATCTGTAACAGAGGAGCAGTTTACCGACGAAGAAGGCAACGTCATCACAAGAAAAGTAATCATGGCTTATATCGCTGCTCTGAGTCTTTGCATTCAAGTAACTTCTTTTAACATACTTTCTCCCCTTAGAATCTAGGAAAAAAAAATCGATACTTGTCATGTATTGCTTCCTACAGATCACCCGGAAGGTAGTAAGACGTGTTGTTATCCCACATGAGAGGAAAGTTGGTCAAATGGTAATGGAACGGGGACTGCCAGGAAATAACAGTAAACGCAGAGGGTTTTGCTGACTGCTAAAAAGCGGTGCTAAAGGGCTGGAGGTTTGCATTTAACAAGAAGCCTTGGCAAAGTGCAGTGCTTGCAGCTCTTGACAAGTCGTGCATTGGGGCGAAGGGGCAGGGATTTATCTTCGTGGTGTTTCCTGGAAAGGGATCTTTCAAGGAGGCCTCACAGAGCTCTGCTGTGTGCAAAATGCCTTCCCCATGAAAGCATTATGGTCTGCTCACGTAAAACAGGCAGCAGGTTTAAAATGTAGGGTTTGGGCCTATACTGTTTCATCAGTGTCTGTGAGTAAGGTTAAGCCCTTGCAGAATTTGTACCTGACACCCACAGGTGTGCTGTGTTGCTTTTTCACCAGCCCAAATGAGTAAACCCCAGCTCGGTGCCTACCAGCCTCTCACTCACCTGTGCAATAACCCCTTGCTGGAGACTGGGGCTTTGCAGGATTCAGGGTGATGTGAACATACCTACATAACGGTATCATATATTAGCACACATCAAGATGGGGTTTTGTCCTTCTGTGCCCCGTTTCAGTGCCTGCAAAAGGAAAGAAGGGCTGTGAGGCTGCAGGAACACCCCATCCCCTCTTCCAGGGTGCCCTGTGGGTGAGGTTGGGCTGTGCCTCTAGCTGCTCTCCATCCCATGTACCCTGTGGTCCCTGGCATGCAGGCTGCCTGGAGGCCTCGGAGGGAACAGGCAGCATCTCTGGAGACAAATTGCTGCAAACGTGCCCTGCTCCTAGCGCATGGCCTGGCCTCTTGTCTCCGGTAAAACTGTCAGTGGGGTTAATGGGTTTTTGTCCGAGTGAAAACAGAATTGAGGACTTGGAAAGAAGCAAACATGAAATATATATATATATATATATATATATATATATATATATATTCTGATGGTAAAGAGAAAAATGAGCTAGGGAGCACAGAAATAGAAAAGAATTAAACGTATTTCAACCCCTTCTTTTTTAGCCCTTTATCAGGGAAAATAGAAATTCTGCCCAGCAAAGGAGAATTTTGCTGCACCAGATTAGATTACTGAAAAACTGCAAATAGTTACAAATACATCAGTGCAGATCAGCCAAGGGGTAAATTCTGCCGATAACGACACATAAACAGATGCATTCTCTGATGTGAATGAGGCTTGTGATTACTGGAGTGTTTATTTTTAGATGATTATTGAGCTATTTTTAAAGAGTACAGATGAACTTCATTTTGGGGTTTGCTGTTTTAAAGACACCAAAACCTGCACTGCTTGTCACTGTTACTGGTTTTACTTCTGCTCTGCTTTGGTGATGGTTTTTTGCTGCTTTCTTCCTCTTCCCTTTACTCCATTACTAACCTGCTCACATTAAAGCACAGACTTTGTGAAACATCACAACAGCAGCCATGGGCTATGCTCTTAGAAATGTCCACTGACCCTGGCTGGCCCAGCGAACTGGTTGGAAAGTGATTTTCCTTGAAGGTGGTGATGAATCCAGCTGTAGTTGATGGCAGGGGCTCTTCCGAAGGCCGTCTGCTCCAGCCCAGATGCTCTTTCCCAAATTGTAGACCTGTATTTTCTACTTGAAGATGATATTTCAGGCCTGTGCTTTTGCAGCTCAGTAGAGTGGATAAATAGATTGTGTGTATCTTTGAAATGAAGTGTTAATGTGATTTAACTGCTTTTTACTTATCCTGTTACAGCAAAATGTGGAGCCTGTTTTGGAAGCAGGATTATAATTACAAGCATTCTCCACAGGCTATGTTAATGTTTATATTTTCCTTTAAAGCAGGGTGAAGCTTACAAGGTTAAGACAAAGAAAGAAGTCAGACATGTGGAGAAGAAAAGTTACTCATGAAAGTTGAAAGCCAACCACTGAACGGTCAGTTTGATCAATCTTCTTCCCTTGTAAAGCTTTTGCTAGCACAGCACTGTGTAGAGAAGGGGCTAGCACCTGAGCAGTGCAGTGCCTTGCTTTCTGCTACCTTGGCGTCACTTTCAAGCTGCAAAGCTGAATAGGTGGTCCTCGGTCCTGTACAAAGAAAATGACCTTGAGTTCAGAATAGAAGTATAGAAGCTGAGCTTGGAACATAAAGCAAAGCAAAACTGAGCCATGTGTAAGATTTGGGGAGTTTCACAAAGCATAGAGTTTGTAATCCACAGCGTTTTCTACTCCTAAAAGCGGACTTAGACATGACTAGTGAAAGAGCTGCATGCCAGTAAATGTACTGAGAGTGAAAGACTTCTTCCACAGTTGGACATGTGATCTGCGGGCAGTTATGCAAGTGAGTGTCCTTGTAAGAGCCAGTAAGTGTCTAAATATTTGCCAACAAATAATCCTTACCAAATGTTTCTTGTAAAATTTATTGATCCCACTTCAGTGATTGTAAGAAAAGAGCAGCTGACAGTATAAGGGCTCCCCAAAGTAAATCCAAATGCCACCAGCCGACACAGACTCACAGAACAGCAGAGGTTGGCAGGGACCTCTAGAGATCATCTGGTCCAAGCAGGGAAACGCAGAGCAGGTTGTCCAGGATCACGTCCAGGTGGGTTTTGAATATCTCCAGAGAAGGAGACTCCACAGGCTCTCTGGACAACCTGTTACAGTGCTCTGTCACTTTGGCAGCGAAGTCTTACTTCGCAATCAGGTGGAATGTGGCTTGCACTTGCTTGCTCTGTAACGGTGTGCCAGAGCCCATGAAGCAAGAGGCTGCTTTGTCTATACCTGTAATCACACAGTGTATTTACCTAGTGTCTTTTTTCCACTCTGAATTTTTCTTAGCTTTGGTGGCTTTTAGGAAACAGGCAGAGGAGGATTTGAGGAAATTGGAGTTTATCATTTATCTATACATCTGATATAGGGATTGACTGTAGGGTTAAAGAACAGAATAAACAGGGCCTGTAAAACATAACACATAGCGACGTGGAAGTGAAGAACAGAGTGTCCTTAGTCCCTTCCAAGTGCTGTAATATGGCCCCCTAAAGCCACCTGGCCATACTGGTTTTCTGAGCATGTGAATAATGCTGCTTGAGACCGCAGGGACTCGATGTGTGGGATCTTGCAGAGAGCTTTATGGGATCAAGCCCTCCAGAGCAAGCACCATAAAGTGACTGGCTTGCTTTCAGTGTGCTTTTAGCAACTCATAGCACCTACTGGGTCAGTCGAGCACAACCACTGAATTCCTGCTTTTATTGAGAGCCCTCCCACATGTTCTAATAGAATAATACCACTTCACATGGTTTGCTGCTGAGTATACTCATAAAATATGTAATGTTTTGAAAGGGCAGGCCTTTCTCCTTCATGGAGCTCGGGGATGCTAGAGGAAAGCAAGCCAAAGGGACAGCATTGCTTGTGTGAAATTGTGTCCCAAGTTAGCTCCCATGCTTCTCTTTTGAAATTTGGAGTTTTCCTTTCCACCTATCTGAGTGCTATCTACATGCTTAAAGCTAAGATGAGATCTGTTGGGCAGTTACCTCTGTGCACCCAGAGCCACTGTGGATCCGCAGGGGGAAACCAGTGGAAATGTGTGAATTTGAAGGCACTGAAGGAAGGATGGGCATTGAACTCCTTAAGTGGTGCAGATGAAGAACTGCCAGCCTACAAGTGTGATGCAGCACATATTTGGAATAAGGGAGGGCAGATATTTTAAAATAAAATGGCATTAATAAAGCAGTCTTTGCCTAATGTATGAAACATATTCTGACCTTGAGAAAGCCAGAGTCTGACTTCCTCAGAAGCAGATGTGCTCCCATGGCTGCTGATGCATTTCTTCTGTGCTTTCTAGGAGGCAATTCTGCCCTTGTAGAGCCCCTCAGAAACTCAGAGTCCTCCTTAGATGAGCCCTTGCTCAGGGGGAACTTTATTATGTAAGACGAGTCTTTGTGGTCCAAGCTTTGGTAAGAGGTGATGAGCAAAGGTTTATTAAATAATTGTTGGCTCAGTCAAGTGTCTGAAGTGTCTGTTGAAGACATTGCATCTGAATACAGAAGAGGTTATGTATTCAGAGACCAGGGATTCTGATAGAAAGCCAGTTGGTTTCTTGGTTCCAAAAGACTATATATATATATATACATATATATAAATGTATATATATATATGGGGAACAGAGGTCCTGCTTTTCCTTTAAATGTTTGGGGGTGGCAGGTTTGAACATTTTTTGCTAGATTTTGCTGTAAAAATTGCTTTGTGACCATTGCAAATAAACTCATTGCAAAATACAGGTTGAAAGGAAAAGCCACAAATTTTTTTTGCATGAAGCTCTGCAGGGCTACGGGACAGGTTTCTGCCCAGTACTGTGCAAGCTGGCCTGACTGCCGCTGCATTGTGAACAGGCAGCTTTCAGCTGTGGAATAGATCTATGTCAGCATAGATGTGGGCAAGGACACATTGTTTCAGCGTAGGGCAGCGCAAGCGCTCCCAGGGAATGCGCGTGGACCTGTGACCTGATTAGTAAGCAGGCATGTCCATGCCAGCCTGAATCCCGCAGGCACTGCGCAAGCCACACTCAACAAACAGCCTTCCCTGCACCCAGGTGCTGGGGAGCTCGCAGGTCTTGCAGCTCCCATTCACCAGTGTTTTGTTTTTGCTCCATGCCTCCCTACTGAAAGGATGTCACTGTCATGCGATGGATTTAACAAACTTGCTGTTACGTGCTGGCTGCATGATCATTTGGGGATGGGCAGGAGAACAGGGGATGGACCCTGTCTCCTCTGTGCCACTCATGGAGCCAGGTGGAAGATGTACTAGGCAGCCCTTCCTTGTTCTGTCCTTCATGAAGCCTCCTAAAGGCTTGCCTCCACATTCCTGGCTCTCTTGGTCCCATTCCCCAAGCAGCTGAGAGAGGTGGATGTCCAAGGAGTGCAGGTTTTAGACAGCTGTGGATGGTTGGATACAATAAACAAAAGTGGGATGAGAAAGAAGCAGCTCCCGGAGATAATGAATGCTATTTCTCTCGATACAGAGTACAGATTTCTTGTAATCCTTTCCGAAGAGCTGTTACTTTGTCTGGAGTGATGAAATGCAGTGTCTAGCAAACATTTGTAAATCAGTTCATGAGCAATGTGGGTTTCTGTGGATGCATTTTCCTTTCATGCCGGGAGCTCTACTAATTTCATTACATACCTAGAAACAGTATGATTTATCCCATTACAGAATCCCATAATGCCAATTAGAACTATTTTGGTTAGTCAGGGAAAGGCATTAAATTGATTCTGAGATATTCTGAAATGACTTTGTGCTCTCTTTTCTTTCCGTAGGACTGTATGCTTTTACTGCCAGTATTCTGGAAGAAAAATCAACAGGAATTAAACATTCACCTATAAAAGTGTGCGTGTGTTTGCTGCTTCCACACATTAACCGCATGGATTTTATGCAAAAACAAAAACAAAACAACAAAAAAAAAATTAATTTAGCATGAGCCAATTTACAGAGCATGGAAATTCACTTTCATTCACAGGATTGGAGAGTGCGCAGTTAACAATGCAGTGTATATACAAGATGCCATGCTGTTAACAGCTTATTTCGAGCAGTTTGATGTCATCACAAAAGAAATAAATTCCTGTGGCCAGAGGGGATGTATGAAGATGAAATGGTTAAACCATGGAAAGACACTAAAATTACTAAAATCCACAACAGCTCGCCTTATTTTTCTTGGACCCAAACTGTCAGGGTATAAAACACTGTTTGTTTCTTTTTTAAACATCAATAGTTTTGCTGTAAATAAATAACACTGTATAAATTCTAACAAGTAGAATAAATGTTGATAAGGCACTGCCTTTTTGATCACAAACAGAATACTGCGAATGCATTGAGCAGGCTAGGTGTCTCAAGCGGCTACACCTACAGGGATATTCTGGGTGTATCTTCACAGATTCTTGTATATTAGCAATTATAATGTTTGTATATGCAAAAACGCTAGCTTGATTTTAAAAAAATCTTTAAAATCTGCTGCAAATTTAAATGATTCCCAAAATGAGGAATTCTGTAGTTCTGTGAAAATTTTTCTTCAGAGTACTAATATTTTGATGCATGTGTTTCACCTTATTTTGATTAAATCTTTTCCAGTTTTGCAAACACTATACCGCAACATGAAAAATAAGATTTTATCTGTAAACACAAAGCCCTTCATCTAATATTTGTTGCTGTTGCCAATTTTTCAATGAAATGACCTAAAAACCATAACATATACAGTAGTTGCATTATGGGGAGGGGGGTGCTATCTGTTCTCGCTTTATAATGGGGGTAATGCTTGCAGCTTTAGAAGTGGGTTGGTGCTCAGACGGGCACAAGTTCGGGATATTTTTAAATGAACTGAAGAGAAATTATTAGCTAATAGACTGGCAGCACGCTGTAAAATTATTACTGTATTGTGTACTGGCTATAAGATGTAGAATCTTTCAGTAAGCCAATCATCTGTAATCATCCTAGCAGTGTAATATTAGGTTGTTAAGGCTGCTGTGTTTTAAAGGGCATTTTTATTTGGGTTTTGGTGAAATACTTTGATTTGTTGATTATATTCATATGGAAACAGCATTCATTGATAATAGCTCTAATTACATATGTATGAAAACAACAAACACTGGATGACCTAGTTGATTATTTAAGCATAAAATAAATTGTGTTAAAACTCTTGGATAACGTGTATTTGGCAGTGTTATTGTACCCTATAGAAGTGTTTTTGTAATGTCAGCCATTAATTATCCCTGGCTTTTTGCTTTTTTCCTCTCAGTTTCTTTTGTCTGAGCCATCTCCTCGTCTTCGTAGTGTGACAGGTCATCACTTGGCAGGCTGTCCCAGAGTGGGTGGAACAGGAGTAACACAGCAACCAGCACATCCGCAGCAAAAGTAAGGAAACCCCACCTCTCTGGGACATTAGGAGACCTCCTCAGACCTGGGGAAAGGACAAGTCGAATAGGTTATGTACAGCCTCTTCTCCAACACGTGTCAACTCAGGACCTTTATTTCACCCCATCAAGAACCAGGAACACCACTGCTG
Source organism: Oxyura jamaicensis (assembly GCF_011077185.1). NCBI lineage: Eukaryota > Metazoa > Chordata > Aves > Anseriformes > Anatidae > Oxyura > Oxyura jamaicensis. Next base: position 6,688,316 of record NC_048898.1, read on the forward strand.
AAAGCAGTTTTGTTCCCAGGGTGTATCAGTCACACCAATAACCAACCTGTTGTAGATGATGTAAATGAAGTGTACATCTCCTGTATATTGCACTTCCTGTATATCATAGCTGATGGGCCATTACATATGGTCCATGGTGATGGACCATTATATATAAATACTTGGCTTTGTTGCCAAAACAAAGTTTTGTAAGCAGCATCAATATACACTCATTGCTCTGGACTGTGGTCTTCTGCTTGAGTGTAATAAATAATTTTATTGCTGAAGGTTCACTTTTACCTGACTTTCAAGGCAATACGAAGATGTACTTTATGCTAACATGGCACCAGAGGAAGCTCCATTGCTACAGAGATGGCTCGGTCTGCTTGTTAAATCCGCATTGTTCTGAAAGCTGATCCCCACAGGAACCAGTCCTCACCTGGGGTCAGTCAGCAGAGCTCTCAACTGGTGAAAAGCACTTGGATTCAGCAGAGCATAACAGGTTTGTTTGTCAGTGCTTGAGTCACTAGGGCTGTGAGCTTTTGAAGTAGTGGCAGTAAACAAAGCGTTTTTCTTAATTTCAGCAGCCAGTCTGTGTTGCCATGCACCTTTTACCAAGCTCAGGATACTGCTGGTACAATGCTGATGGTTCCAGTCCTTACACAAGATAGTCTGCAGGGCAGATGCCACTTACAAAAGTGAAGAACAAATACATCTAATTGCAGGTCACAGTCCAGCAAAGCCAACATCCATGCTTCTGGAGACCTCACCATCCAGTTGCCACTCTCCCAGTTGCAAGTATCCACATCAGTTAGATGAAAATGAATGTTTTTTTTTAGTAAATGCATATATTTAGTAGATGCATATATTTACTATTATATCATGGCTTTACAGTTTGAAATAAAGGCTGTAGTGGCCAGCAGCAGGAATGCACGAGCAGCACCATAGGAGAGCCTCTCTGCATCTCTGTAGCAGCATCCAAAATACGGAATTTCATTCGATCCATCTGCCTGGTCACCTTTCAGTACCTGACACTGACGAGGGAGAAAGCTGGCGCTGTAGTTCTGGTAGGCAGAAGGTCTCTTTGTCTAGACAAAAGTGGGGTTACTTGTGTGGGGTAGCAGAGATGTGCAGGTGAATCTCAACAGGTCTCCTGCTGGTGGTGGTGATTCACCTGTCACCATCAAGCTTGGGGAGTTGGTCTCAACCATGGAAGCACGCGTGAGCAGGTGCTGGTTTGCCTGAAAGCTCCAGAGACATCTTTCACAGGCTGTGACCACCACAGATGCATATTTGGGCTGTTCAGGGCAGTGCTGCCCCTGCCCAGGCAGTGCTGCGCCTGCTGCCAGCAGGTCCCATGCAGATGGGCCCTTTGGCGCTTGCTGCTTTCCAGGGAGGAGCTGCCCCTGGAGCTTTGATACAAAGGCGAAACTGGAAGTCAGAGCAGGAACCCTGCACCTACGCTTCCAGAGTTTAGAATTTCCCACTAACTGTTGCACAAACAGGATTTTCTGGGTGTTGGTTTGTTTTGCTCGGAATGCATTGATTCCAACAGTAGCTCAGGATATTTGGGAAAAAACAAGGTTGAAGCATAAACAATCATTTTAGAAGGAAAACAGAAATCTTGCCAATACTAGCAACTGATGCACACAGCCCAAGTGAAGGCTCTGCCTTTAATATGTGCTTTCGTCTTTTTTCGTATTTTCTCCAGTGAGAACATTCCCCTTAGAGGTAAAATTGTTAGTCATGGGACTTTTATTGCATCTATTAATATAAACTAGATTGCTAAATACGGGGTTCTTTTTAGCCTTTGATATTTGTTTTTGCACTACCTAGTAATAATATTCTACAGCACTTTTTCCATTTCTGGAAGACTATCCATTACTTTTTATTTGTGGCCGGTAATAGTTTTAATCCCAGAAATTAGAAGAGTTCCTGTAGTGCAGAGATGACATTAGTGGGGATAAATGGCAGTAGCTTGCAGGATTGCAGCACCCTGCTAATTAATGCTAATTTCCTGGGGGATTGTTTAATACGGGCATTTGTCTGTAGCCTGCACCGAGCAGGCAATCGAGACGTGCTCCATCGAGGAGCTGCTGCAGCCTGGTGTGCAAGCACGCGTACTGAAAGGCTCTCTGTGCACCCCTAGGAAGGAGACTACCAGGAATCGGGTACTGGTAGTATGGGGCGTGGGGTGAGCGCTGTGGGCTCTAGGGGGCTGGGGACCAGCTCTCCCCCAAGCCCCGGGAAGCTGATGGTCACGGGGGGCAGCCCAGAGCTGCCCCAGCCGGGCCCCAGCCTCCTCTGTCCTTGTGGCCTGCCGTGCTCCATCAGCTGGGGGTACATTGCCACAAGTACTGGGTTTTGAGTTTTAAGGGAAAAATTAAACACTTGTGAAATGCCACCCAGCCAGCTATTCAGCACAAGTACAGTTAACGATGTCTTTTGGGGGAGTCCCACCTGCAGGGTCATGGAAGGCAGCAGTGCTCTCACCTGCCTGGCAGCGATGGCTTTGGCGCAGCCCCCGGCTCCATGGCCACCTCTCTTCAGGCACGGGCTGGAGGTCGCTTGGCTGAGGCCGATGCTGAAACATGGGAAGAGGCCAAGTGGGACTGGGCTGGATGATGCAAACAGGATCTCTACTTTTGGGCTGGAGGAGGAACAGCCCCAGGGCAGCTCCCCTCTAACCCTGGGGCAAGAGAGGGAAAACATGGTGATAACAAGGAGGAAAATTCTCCCTTTGTGGAAAGCACAGAAGTTTTCTGACTGAGATACAGATCCTAGGGTAAGGAAGGGGAAGACAGAAAACTGAGACCTGGCCTGCTACAACGTGCTTTACATAAAAAATAATCCATTGCTGCAAAAGAAAAAGGTTAGTGAAGGACAGAAAAATGAGCTGCTCAAGAAAAATCTATGTATATGCCACAGTTTCCATAACTGCTGATGCTAAAAACAGTATGCTAATTGTGCATGGCTCTATTTATTTGACCCTAAATTCTGGAGGAAGGCGAAGATTTATAATACAAGTTTTATTGGTGCTTTTCCCATCACGCTTGTATTCAATAATTGAGAGCCATTTGGTCTATAAAACAGCAATGCACAGTGATCCACTGTTCACCAACTTCTCTGGAAAGCTTCCAGAAGCTGGAAATTGTTACGGCATGGCCAGAACAACAGAACAAACTTATTACAACTTCTGAAAAAAATTCACTGGGAAAATAAGGATACAAAATACAAGCCCAAGAGCTGAAGATTCACTAGCTGCTGGATTGCTACCGCACAGTAAATTTTCATAATCATATACTCTGTCCTGCAGAGAGACTTCTTCTCTAATACAAGTTTCTGATTAAATAACTGTTGGTCAGAAAAAGAAAGCAGCACTTTATTTTAGTGTGAACTGCTTCTGAGAAAACATGTTTTATCTTGCATCAATAGACAATCCACAATATTAGTGAACTTTTTTTTTTTTTTTCTGCATATACAAATGTTTTCCAAACCTAGGTTTCTCTTCTTAAACAATTCGTCCACCATGGTAAAATCTCTACGCACACAATCAGTATTCTCCTTTGAATACTTGCTTGTACACAGGTCACAATTCTTCTTGACCCTGCTTCATTTTATTTTCTTAGTAATATTTTCCAGTAATTACATTTCAATGTGACTTTGTCTTTCCTCCCTTTTCCCCCCTCCCTATTTCAGTCACTTACTCAGCACTGCACAGAATTCTTCCCAGGGTTAATTATCTTTGGTTGGTCTTTTCAGCCTATAACTACTGAACATTTTAATAAAATCGTATTGTTAGAGGAGTTCTTCCAGCTGATTGATGGGCCTACAGAATTATATTAAAGATTGCATTAGATCTCTGAACATCCCTCTTCTAATCCCTCACTCCAGCAATATATTTGATACAAATATTTCTACTGTTGATGTGAGTTTATGAAATACTGTTTCTAATTGCCCATTACCTCCTGTATTGATAGTGTCTCTGAATAAATTCCTACCTTTTTATTGCTGCTTTTTGACTTGATATCTGCTCTGGTATTTTTACAGTGTCAGTGACATTTTAAGATGTGTTATTTGGACCAACCCCCTCCGTTGCCCTCTTTGAGCTTTGCACTTATTTTTTGTACAAGTATTATTGCGACTCTTTGCCTGTTTTGCTGAACCGAGGAGCTGCACCTCTGCAGAGTGGCTGCCCCCATGCCATCCTCGGATTTTCCTGCCAGGCCATAAGAGACCCCAGTCCCCTGGGCCCTCGTGCTGTCCGCATGGTGGTGACAGCAGCCTGGCCATGCTGGGTGGCAGTGCCACACGAGCCCCTTGTCCCCTGCGGTAGGGACAGACCCCATGCCCTGCCAGTGGGGCCGGGGCCATACCCACACACCCAGCGACATGGGGATGTCGGTCCCGTGTAACCCAGAGCCTTTAAAAACAGGGGGTTGCTAATTGTGCTCCTACCACGTATTTGTACTTTTTAATTGGTTGGGTTAACGTTTTACTGATGTGCAAAGCATGTGATTTTTTTGGGTGCTAATTAGGCTAACATTTTCTCTCCCTTTTTAATCTATTAATTTGGAGTAGTTGGATGTAATTGTAATTAAATATATGGGTGCTATTTTTCAAATGACTGAAATGCTTTTATGAAAAGAAGGATGCCGTCTCAGATCTAAACATCAAGGGCCCTTGAGTGTTACTCCCACTCTCCCACTGACTCATTGTTTGTCACTGGGCAAGTACATTAGCTCTCTACCTCCGTTTCTTGCCTTCCAGGGCTATTGTGAGAATTAATTAGATAATGTTTCAGCACAGCTTTGAACTGGAGAGTGCTACAAAAGTGCCAAGTTATAATTTATTATTATGAAAGCAGGCATGCTGGCTGGGGAACGAGACCTCTGATGCAATCCCAGCGGAGTGCGGACGGCGAGGAGGCTGGGACCTAGGACAAGAAACTCTCCTGTTGCCTTGGGATCACCTCGGCGATGTACCTGCAGGTCTGTAGCAATTTCAGCCTATTCTAGAAGTTTTCTGCTGAAAGGGACACTGACAGCTGCACGACTCTTTCTGTGGGCACAGTCCCCGGCTGAGCAGACCGGTTCAGCTGCCAGATGGGGGGCATCGGCTGCACCTCCCCGCGTGCTTTCCAGGCTCGATTTGCTGTGTGAGGTAGCAGCGGTGTCTGCCCAGTCAGCCCTCTTGACAATTATACACCTCCAAATCAGTAAAGCACTTAAGATTAACATTGATAGGGCTGAAGAGTGGCTTATAGTTAAGCATGCTGTGCAGTTTCCTGGATAGGATTAGGCCTCAGCACAACCATTTTGCTGATTCAGGTTTTCAAAATATTTAGGCCTCGATTCCACAAGGTACTTGAACATGAACAGTCCTACTGAAGATAATGGAAATAACCAGGCAATCAACACTAGGGAAGAAAATCATAGGGAAGATAACCAAAGCTAGATGAAGAAAAAGAAACATGAAATCAGAAACCTGTTTGCTTAGAAATGAGTCCACTTTGAAGCGAACGCACAAGCGTGGACAGAGGCCATAGAGGCAAACCGGCCTGCGTGCTGACAGACATCCAAGGGGGAGCAGCACACAGAGCTTCACGTTTACAAGAAATAACCTTTCCGCATGATACACCTGTGTTCAGCAGGCTTCCTCAACACGAGGAGACCCGTTTACAAGCAATTTTACTGAACTGCAATGACCTGCCCAGAACAGCTCTCATTACTTGTTGAACCCCGTTACTACAGGGAAGCACCATTTGCCTCCAACCAGCGACCTGCAGCGTCCCACATCCTTTTTCCTTTTCCTTATGTTCAAACCCTAAACCTGCTCTTCCGACAGCATAGCCCTGCAAGTATTTGGCCCCACACACAACAGACACGCCCAGGCTGCTGTTACCATCGCACCCTGAGCTGACAGACAATGAGGAGAGCAGCAGGCAGGGTGGGATCCATGCCTCCCCTGTGCAGTTTTAATCCCAAAGCACAGTGCTGGCACAGCATGGCAATGACAATGGCAGCCCTATCACGGTTTAAGGGCATTCCTCCTCCTGTAGGAAGGGTACCACCATTCGCTCCCCATGTTTTGATCCCTGCATGGCAGCATGCCGTGCCCTTTTCAGGCGTGCAGACAGGCAGCTCAAAAAATCCTACCTGCTTCTGAAAACCAGGAAGGGCCCTTACTACTTTTCTTGTGATTAAGAAACCAAAAATAAGATGACCTACACTTGTATTCCCAGGCAGACAGGAAGAATAATTACTTTACAGAGAAGGAATTCCTTCCTACATTATAGCCATTACAAATAAAATTTGAAATTTGCTGTGGCATAGAACAAAAAGGTAGTACAGTAAGAGATAATGAAATCCCTCCTTGCCATTAATGGAAAAATTGCTGTTGTTAAAAGACCCCTTCATAAATAATTAAGAAACCAATTATAGAGTCTCAATGACTAATTTATCTAGGAGCAATATGGACCACGTTATTCCATATAATGAACAGTGTATATACTCCATCGTATTTCCCTACAACTCATTCCTTTTTTCAGCTACTCCTCATAGAAATAATAAAGAAGGGCAACTAACGCACACAGTAATCAGAATGTACATTATCTAAAATGAGAGATACACGTTAACATATCTTAATTTAAAACAGTTTTACGGAAGAACAGAGTGCTGAATTAACGAGCCATTTAGCCTCTGTGCTGGAAAGGGGAGGAGGACTTCAGGAAAACACATGGCCAGGGCTGGGGCCACCCGCACACCAGCCTAGCTCAGTCCTTGGCCAAGCCCTATTCGCCCTAACACCCATCCCAGTGGGGTGCTGTGCCATGGCAGTTGTGTTGCACACTTTGCTCTCAGCAAAACCCCTGAGTTACTGGGGATGAAAAAGCCATGGCAGGACAACGGGCTGGAAGGGTGAATAAGCTGTCATTGGTCCTTGGCTGCCCCAGAGCTGCCCTTGAGCCCTGTGCCATCATCCCCACAGGGCAGTCCCTGCTGCCTTATGTCTTCTTGCCCACAGGAAAAACCACCGAAGTGGTCTGTGGTTAGATTTTCTGCCTGGTTTAGATGTTTGTGCTATTAAAGTTGCCTGGACAAGCTGTGGCATGCTCTGCAATCCGGTCTCCAGCTATCTGATTACAAACCTAACCTCATCACAAATCGTCTTACAGCATCCAGTAGCAAAGTCTCCTTCTTGTAGCTGAGGTGTATTCCAGTAACAGCATACAGCTTTGCACACCTCAGAAAATGATCCTGAATGTAAATCAACTGTTCCAGTAAGGAATTTTCCTCCTCCTTCTAGTCCCTGGGACTTATCTGATCTGGCCAAGGAAAATGCTTATAACTCTGGCAAACAATCAGGCAGGAGACTGATGTGATTAAGGTATTTTTTTCCCTCTTTCTGAAGAGTCTCCACTGCAGCCCCTGCTGGAGTGCGCTCAAGCGTTAAATGCTCACTGCTGCAGCACACAGCCCCCCTTCCAGACAGCTTCCTGATGAAAGCAGAGAAATGAAGAAGTCCGTAAAGCCACAACCTAAAATTCAAGACACAGAGCGTGAGAAGGAGATGCAGAGCATTTTGATGTCATCATCGTGATGAAGTTTAGCTGAAGTCATCGATGCACATCGATGTGAACTGGAAGTGCCAGAAGCCAGGTCCACAGCAGCCTCATGCTGAATAAAGTGGAAGGAATGTCCTCAGATCTGTTTCCAGGGTGATGTTATTTCCAGGGAGCATGCTTTTCCCCTTCGGCTCAGACACTGCTTTTCCAGCAGCCATGTCCAAGGGAACAAAGCTCTCCTCTCCTGCTCCCAGCCCCAGACAGGAATTAACCTGGACAACAAACGTATTCTGCGGGTACTTTGCCTAGAAAAAGCCCTATTCTCTTGAATTTGCCATATGATTCTTAAGACACCCCTGAAGAAAATCATCCTCCGTTTTGCTGTGCCTGGTAACCTGAACGTTTATCGCTTATGAAGTTTTTAGCATCTTGAGATGTATTTGGTGGAAAAAAAAATAATAGCACAGCTGGCTGCAGGAAGCTGCCAGCTTGACAGAAGATTACATCACTTTTGTTCACGGGCAGTGTGAGGACGCAAAGAAAGAGTACGTGACCAGAGGTTCACCTCTCATTACACATCACACAAATAACGAGGGACAGCCAAAAGGAAAGAGTTGGGTTCCTTGCCCATCCCACTACAAACGTGGAAAAACAACACTGCCATACCTGTGTAATGCTGCTCTAGCATGAGGAAGGACTTGACCCTGTATGTTAAAAAGCAAAAGCCTTGAAGAACATTACTGGTGTTAACTTCAAACACTGTAAATGAAGGGTGAGAGTCACTTTTTACCGCTTTTTACATGTACTTCTCTGCAATCTGCTGAGGCTGATGACTGATCAGAGGGGCATCAGAGGGGCTTTTCCCTCTCTGTGGTACTTCCCCTTTCTCACAGGGCAGCACTGTGTGTACGTGTATATTTTATGTGTATATAAATATATATATATATCTGTCAAGAAAAGGGGTTTCAGTTGTTTCAGCTGCATGTAAATGAAACTTTGGGGCTCCAGCTTTGTGCCACCTGGAGCACACAATTGCTATGTGAGCCCAGATTTTTTCTACACAGCTCATGGAGCTGAGTGCCTTGTATTTTTTCCCCTTGTATTTAGCGGGAAAACCCAAGGTTTGTGTGTTAGCTGTTTGGTATTACTATTTTAATATCTAAACATTCAAAAGCCTTACCACTGGGGGATGTTTAAGTCAGTATTAAAGCGGAATAGAAGTGCTTTTTGACACTGTTAAAATTGAAACAAGGAGAGCCAACGTTGTCCCAGCAGGAGGAGAAACCCAGGGCTGAGACTTGCCGTCCCCAGCACCGAGCCCGCAAAGCATCGCGACCGACCGACAGGGGCAGGCGGCGGCCGCCGGGGTGCGGTGAGCTGAGGAAACGCGGCCGGGCTGGTGCCGGTGGGCGCGGGCAGGGGCTGGCGGGCACCCCCTGGCTGGAGGGCAACGGCGAGGCCGCGGCCCGGTGAGGAGATGGCGGAGGCGCGTGCGGGAGAGCCGCCCCCGGGCCGCCAGGGGCCG